>NC_049198.1:51801397-52140549 GCF_009769625.2 Cygnus olor
TTTCACTAGTCTTTTCAGACAAGAGGATAGTGTTAAATTAAAGGAAAGGTTAAATTCTTGATTGTAGAGGTTATAATCTCCTGTGTAGTGTGGTGGTTTTGGCACTGTTTGCTTGTATGTTACTCTTTTGCCAACATACGCAAGGCTTTATGTTAGTTCCAGAATATGGAAAGAATGCAGGCACTTTTGTGTATAACGGGTACTGGTAATCACTAATGATTTTGTTATGGAATGACGATATTTTTCTGTGGTCTTCGATTTTTTGCCTCAGAGCTGTTGGACAGGCCTCGCTTATGCTTCTGTTTGTCTGTCTTCAGAAATATAGACATGATTTGACATCAGTCACATCAGTTTTCTACTCCAAAGACACCTGAAAGATTGGAGAAGAAATACAAATTTAACTTTTTTCTAACATTTCTCTAGACCATGTTTGAGTTTAAAACTCACAATCTGAAATGGAAACATATAACTAGTTTTCTGTTTTACTAATGTAGCTTATTTTCTTTGACCTTGCTCAAATCTTCTTTAACCCATTGATTATTGTAAGATTTATAAAATAGGTTTATCAAATTAATATATTAATATTTTTAAATTTATATTTTATTAAAATCTCAATGAAGCTGAAGACATTCTTCAGCTGGGGAAAACAAATTTCTCTGTCAGTGCTACTGCTCCTGTGCTCCTGTTTTTTTTCACAAAGTATGAGAACCTTTGTTTAATCTCTGTCAGGTTCTTCTGACTCTGTAAATGGGTTGGTTTTTTTATTTATTTTAGAAAGCTTCTTTGTAGTGTTTGTTATATAATGACACATATGTATGCCTTAAGTTTTAAAAACAAATACTGCTGCATAACATTTAGCTGTGGACATCTCTGGTAATCTGCTCTGTGTGTTATGAGCCAATCTTGAAAACTGAATTAATTTCAACAAATATTTATTCATGAAATGGATAAAGATAATGGGGCATTATATATATACATACTCTTCTTACAGTAACTTAAATTTCTGTGGTTTGCAGGAAGGAGAGGCTTCTCTGCCGAGTTTGCTGGTTGTTTGTGGGGATCATGGGATGTCTGAAACAGGGAGTCATGGTGGTTCTTCAGAAGGTGAAGTGCACACACCACTGCTGTTTATCAGCTCTGCTTTTGAAAAGAGAAGTGGTAAGAATCAAAAAAAAATTGGTTAGCTGAACTTTTTAGAACACTTTTTCATGTTTAATTTATATTAGCTCTAGATTTTTTCCTGAAAAGTACTGTGGTTGTATTGTGCTATCACCCTGGTGGTGCTGGAATTTAGCTCACGGTTCATTGTACATGTGTCTGGCAAGATACCACATGTTCTGTGTGACCTCTGTGTTTAGCTGGAGTTTGCATCTGTGTCATGCTGAAACTGTGGCTTAGACTGTGTAACCACGGACAGAACTAGGTATTTCTCAGATTACCTTTTGCAGAACTGTCCTACTTGAGTGTTCAGAGCTAATGAGATCTGTTGTTGTCAGGATCATGGGATACTGGTAAACAGATAAATTAGAACTGAAATGTTGTTTGAAGTGAGTTTTAAGCTTTATCTGTCTTGGTCAGAATATTTCCCTGGCCTCCATTCTTCCCTCTCAGATGTCCATGAGTAAAGAATAAATGCCAATTTCTTATGCTGAGAATAACAGGAAAGAGGAAGGATTGCTCTTAAGAAAGGAAGAGAGATGAAGCAGAGAAAACAGGACCACTGATTAATAAGTATCTAAGGAAAGAACATGGAGCACAAGTATATTTACTGTATTGGCCAGACAGTTCATTTTAAATCATTAATGTGAGGTTGTCTGCTTCTGAAGCTCATTTTCTACTTGTATAATATAGCTTAAGGTAAGAGGAAAGAAGGGATTGGTGTGTCCAGCACAACCTTTAGCCTAGCTTACAGCATCTGGCTTAAACAAACTCCTTGACTGAGTGAATCAGTGAAATGTAGTTATAGGAGTGAACGTTTTCTTCTAAATAATACTTCCCCTGCCTTTCTGCCTCTTGCCCATTTTCATTCGATTTCCTGCTTGCTGAACCTTGCCTTGCTTATTTTGCTGGATGTTCCTGAAGCACAGTGAAAGTACACTTATCTGTCTATCATTTGTGAAACTGTATCCAGCTGGAATAGAAAGGACTGCTTGAGGAGTCCTTGAACTCCTCAGATTTAAAAACAAAACAAAGTCAAGAGCTTACTGGAGCTCTCATAAGTTTTTGCTTTATAAATGTCACTGGTATGTGTTGACAACCAGGCCAGGAGAGTGTTGATTCTGTAAATGAAAACTGTTAGTTGATTGTTTTAGTTTCTGTGGTGGTTAATCTGAACATGCAATTTTTTACAATATAATGAAAAATATCTAGTCAACTGTTTTTTGGGGATCAAGTCTGTGATTTGTAATGATAACCATGTAAATACTCAGCAGGTTGCTTCTTATTGCTGTACCAGTCAAAATTCTTACGATCGCTCCTTATGATCCTACTGTAAACAAAATGTATTGCCATTAATATGGTAGACCTCAAAATAGTAATCCCATGGGTTTTTGTATTTAAAATGCGGTCAGAATATTACTTGCGTAGCCTTATACAGAGATGTTACCCATGGTTGACTAAATGTAGTTGGTAGTTGGGCTTTTTTGACTAGTTAAAAACTTGCCTTTAAAGATGAAATCTGAAAATTGCTGATGTACAGGCACTCATGTAAAGAGTAGTTAGGGATTATAGATGGCATTCTAAACAAGGATGGGATTAATTACAACTAGATGAGAAATGAGAGATGAAGTTCTAATGCTCTTAAAGGGAGCCTTGAGAGTAATAAATGCTGTATATCATTTTTTGTCTGCGTACTTAAATCAAAACACTTAATGCCTAGATTTGCAAAGAGAACTAAGTAAACACAGTAAAAAAAAAAACTGTTAAGTAACCAGTAAGGCACAGGAGGCAACAATTGTCATTGCAATCTTAAATGTTTGCTTACGTTTGTGAAATATCTCACATGGATAGATAGAAGTCCGTGGAACTGAAGGCTAATCCTGGAAACAGCAGTCAGGTAACCTAGATGATTCTGTGATTCTGTAATGGGATCCTGCACAGAACATTTTAAAATCACAGGGTTTGCCTGTGTGGAGCTCCAGGATTTGGGCCTCAGCATTCCTTTACCTGACCTCTGATTCTGTTTGCCTAGCAGCCTGGTGGAGATTTAATTATATCACAAAGCTTCTAGAATGCTGCAAGCATTATTTTAGATTCTCATTCTTCATTCATGCATAAAATCTGCCTACTGTAGTATTTTCTATTCTTTCTAATGTAAGTTACCAAACCCTCTCAGGATGTAAACTACAACTTGATATTATTAAGGTTGTATCTTGGACAATCTCTTCCAATATTTGTACTTGTGTAACGTTCACATTGTGTTTACGGTAATTGCTTACATTGAAGAGTGGTACTTGTTGAAAATTGAGTAAGTTTTGGTTTTACAACAAAGAAGAACACTCTGTAGATCACTTGAACTAGTTGATCTAATGGCAGTGAACATATTTTTAAACTAAAAAAATGTCTCTCTTGCTATAGAAATAGATAGGCCTGTAATTGAAATACTTTTTCCTTTCTATTTTATTTTTTATCTTGTTGATTTTAGGTCCTCTAACACAACCTGAACTTGTACAACAAACTGATTTGGCTAGTACACTGGCAGTAGGTCTTGGCCTACCCATTTCAAGAAACAGTGTTGGGAACCTGATATTGCCAGTTGTAGGAGGCAAGACAATGAGGGAACAACTACGTTTCTTGCACTTGAATGGGTTCCAGCTTAGCAGGCTGCTGGAAGAAAATACACCTGCCTATGAAAAAGGTAAATCATCTTAAAAAAACAGTATACAAGAGGATGTTTAACTCATAATATGATATTATTTATAACACAGTTTGAGCTTTTAAGTTCAAGAGTATAGTATTCAAATTAGCTTTCTAATTGAGAGCAGTATTCAAAGGAATTGTGCTGAGTTCACTCTTTATCTACTCTGGCACACTGCTTCTGAATAAAGTTTTTTAATGGCCATTACTCTTACTAGTAGATGAAGGAGCAGAAATAATGATGGAGTAAGATTAAAGTAAAACTGTCGGTATAGTTAAATCTCATTGTTTTCATATGTGCTATTTGTGAGGTATCCAACATAAGGCACTTATCCTGAGCACTGTTTGAAAGAAAAACACAATGGAATGAATTTTCAGGTTTAGAAAATATGCCTCAGGTAATACTGGGATATAATTTAGCATGAGTTTCTTTCCAGTTCTTTCTTCTGTGTAAATTTACTTGGAGTGAGAACCTAGTTTACTGCAAAATTGCTAATACAAACAAGCATAGCTGTGTACATATGTATTTGTATGTGTTAGGAGGAAGGAATAAAAAAACAAGGTTTAAAAAAAAAACACAGTGGCTCTGCTCTAGCAAACTGTAGTATTTGTTTAAGAACCATATTGCAAACTGTAACATAAATAAGCAAGTTAGTGTCATTATATGAATAAAATTTAGAGAGTAGTCAGAGGTCAAAGTGAATACTTTACTATGGACATTAGAAAATATTGTCGGATTCAAGTGACTGTGAAACTTGAAGTTCTTGTCATTTGACTTCCAATCTGTTGAATCAAAGAAATAACTGCATGGGAGTGTAAAGCTGTGTCGTTATGGCTATGAGTACGTAAAGTAGAAAACAATATTAAGTTCAGCAGGATGGCCGTTGTAGATCAAAAATGAATTATCTTTCAGCATCACGGCTTCTAATCATAGTTAAACCCCAACTGGGTGTCTAACAAAACAAGTACTGCCAATGGTAGTGAAGTGTTAACAGTAGGACACATGCTCCCTCTGTTCTGATACTTTGGCCTCTGCGAGTAGTTCAAGTGAGTAGACTCACCGTGTTGGTGGGGTTCAGAATTGAAAATTCTGGCACAAAGCTCCATCTATTGCTGCAAGAGTTGGTGAAGGAGACTGAAGCTTCTGTTTTATATCATCTATATTTTTGTCTAGCAATAGCTTTATTTCAACTTGTAGCTGTCATTTGAAAGTGAAGTTAAAATAGCTCAAGATGAAAATGTGAAGAATTTTATGCTACTTGCTTGTGACTGTGAACTGCTATTAGAGGTGCTACTCTGCTGAAAAGCGCCCATGACGACCTCCTATCCTTCCAGTAACAGGGTCTCAGTAAAATTGAATCAAATCCAAGTCCTTTTTGTGCAGAGTCTTAGGGTGAATTCTTTCTTAGGGTGAATTCTTTGTGTGCTGTACAATTCTTAGGGGGCCTT
Organism: Cygnus olor; assembly: GCF_009769625.2. Taxonomy (NCBI): domain Eukaryota; kingdom Metazoa; phylum Chordata; class Aves; order Anseriformes; family Anatidae; genus Cygnus; species Cygnus olor. The sequence continues at coordinate 51,806,702 of NC_049198.1, forward strand.
GTTCTTACAGGGTCCTAGATGTGTAAGCCTGTAGCTTAATACACACCATAGGAAGCTTTGCTTAAGACCATTAAGATTGGCAGGGAAGAGAGGTGCCTTGCTGTTTGTTTAGTTTGAAGTTTTGTTGTTGTGGATACTTCAGGACCTAAAAATATTAAAGGGAAAGTCACCAAGTCAGTGACTAGTGCTGCCTGTAGTTCATAAGCATGGATAAATGGCAACAAATGGAGCTCTGCCTAGGAATAGATGATTAGCCAATTGAGAACCTATGGGATGGGGTTAATAGGCAGACCGACATGGACTATGTTGCTATGGACAGTCTTATTGGGAAGAAGTAGAAGAGATCTTCAGAAACTTGCGGAAGCCTCGTGTACCACAGACAGTGGATATGTGGTACTTCATCTGTCTTGATATTTACTTGGAAGGAGAACACAAAAGGGCACAAGCTTACAAGGGAAGGGTACCATGCTGGATTTGATACTTACAAGGAAATGGTCAGGGATATGAAGGTCAGGGTCAGCCTCATCTTCAGCAACTATGGGTTGTGAAAGGATATAACAAGGCAAAAAGCAGGATCACAACCCTAGACTTAGGAGAGCAGACTTGCTCAGAGATCTACCCGAAGGAATGCCATGGAATACAGTCATGAAGAGAAGGAGGCTTTGAAGCTCTGGTTATTGTATTTTTTTTCTCCTTCAAGGATCACCTCCTCCAAGCTGAAAAGCAATGTCACCATCTGGAGGAAATCTCCACATGGAGCAAATCAAACAGAGGTGGCAGGAGGCACGTGTGGATGGGTATGAAACTTGGATATGAAAAAGAAACACACAAGAAGCAGGAGGGTTGGGTAGTCTGGGAACATTATACATGTTGTCTGAATATGCAGGGATGAGATTAGGAATGTCAAAGCCTATCTGGAGTCTATTGGAGAGGGAAGCAATAAGTGCTTCCACGGGTACATTAGTAGCAAAATAAAGACCTGGGAGAATGTGGGCCTGGTGCTTGGCGGGTAGTGGACCTGATGATAAAGGACATGCAAAAAGCTGAGGTAGTCAATGCCTTCTTTGCCTCAGCCTTTACTGGTAAGACCAGGCCTCAGGAATGCTAAGCTTCTGAGACCTATGGGAAAGCGTGGAGAAAGGAAAACTTACCCTTACTGGAGGAGAACCAAGTTAGGAAACATTTAAACAAACTGAATATACAGAAGTCTGTGGGGCCTGGTGAGATACAGCCACAGTGCTGAAGGAACCAGGCAACGTTATTGCAAAGCATTCTTGAAAATTTTTGACAGGCTTTGGTGATAAGGGGAACTTCCTGAAGACCGGAATAAAGCAAATGTAGCTCCCAAGTTCAGGAAGGACAAGCAGGAGAATCCAGTGAACTACAGGCTAGTCAGCTTTACCTTGATCCTAGGGAAAATGATGGAACAAATATTCCTGGAAAGCAATTCCAAATTTATGAAGGATAAGAAGGTGATTGGGAGTAGTCAGCATGGATTTATGAAGTGGAAATGGTGCTTTGTCCAACTGGAACCTTCTTTCTACAACAAGTTGTCCGGTTTGGTGGTTAAGTGGAGAGAATTGCATGTTCTTCAGCTTGTTAAAAGTTTTGCTAATGTGTTTGTCTCCCGTAAGGTGCTCAAAGACAAACTGATATGGTGTAGATTAGATAAATGACTGGTAAATGCAGTGGACTGAAAGGTGGCAGAGCTGCCAGGCATGGGGGTTGTGATCAGTGACAAAGCCCGGCTGGTGCAAGTCCCTAGGGGCAGGCCCCAGGGGTTGACACTGGGGCCAGTACTGTTTAACATCTTCATTAATGACCTGGAGGGTGCGAGAGAGCACTTGTCAGCAGGTCTGAAGATGATACAGAACTAGGAGAATGATACACCAGGTGAGCTTGCTGCCATTAAAACAGACTGGAGAAACGGACTGACAGGAACTGCGTGAAGTTCAGCAAAGAGGAATGTTAGAGAAAATCCCATGCAACAGTACAGGTCATGTACTGACTGGCTGGAGAGCAGCTTGGTGGAGAAAGACAAAGGGTCCTGTAGTATGTCAAGTTTAACATAAAGCAGCAATACACCTTGTGGAAAGAAGGCCAGTGGCACGCAGGGTTTCATTAGGAAGGCAGTCATTAGCAGGTCCCTCCTTTTTCTTTTCTCAGTTATGGTGAGATGATGTGTGGTCCTGGGCCTCATTCTGGGCTTCCTGGTGTAAGGAAGACATGGATATGGTGTAGTGAGCACAGTGAATGGCCATGCAGGTGATGAAAGGGTTGGAACATTTGTTATACAAGGAGAGAGACTGAGGGTACTTGAAGAGAAGACTCAGCAGGGACCTTATCAATGTATATAATACCTGATGGAAGGGAAAAAGAAGGTTGAACCAGACTGTGCTTGGTGGTGCCTGGCAAATGGCTAAGAGGCAGAGGACATAAACTGGAATATGGGAATGTTTGTTTAAATGAAGGAAAGTTTTTTCTGTAAGGGAAGTAAAACACTGGAATGAGTTGCCCAGAGAGTTTGTGGAGTTTCCGTACTTGTAGACATTCAAGACCTGACCGGGCAAGGTTGTGAACAATATGTTCTAGCTCGCCCTGCTCTAAGCCTTTGGCTCTTACTTGTGGATCATCTGCACACTCATCAGAGTTGTGCTGACGAGTCTTGGGCTGTACCGTTTCTGAATTCCATAGATGAAGTGTGCTGTTTTGTAAAGGTAAGAAATCCCTGGAAGAAACCCAATTAGACATCTCGCTCATTTGCCAACTGCAAGTTGAAACGTTCTCATTCAGATTCTCAATTAGTAACAACTGGTAGATCGTGAAACTTCAGTTGAATGCAAAGTAAAACTGCTATGAGTGGAGCTGCAGTTTAAAGGGACTGATACTTGTAGGGATGGTCTAAACCTTGCTGCCTTTAAAAAAAAAAAATTAAAAATTATTTATAGAATCATAGAACAGCCCAGGTTGGAAGTGTCCTCAAAGTATTATCAGGCCCAACCTCTCGTGGGAAAAAGGAGCTTACACATCCAATCACATCTTGAAAACCTCCAGTGACTGGGATTCTACCACATCACTGGTGAGGTTGTTCCAGTGATTTATTTTTCTCACTGCACCTAGAAAAGCACTTTGGGTTTCTTAATGTGTTCATACCTCACTGTAAGGCAGTCAACTATAGTTAGCTAGTACTGCTTCCTTCCTGCTCAGAAATTCAGAACATTCATCTGAATGATGAACTAGTCTTGTTTCTGTAAAAGACACTTTTTTGACACTTTTTGAGTGAAAGCTGGATGTTAATAAAATGAATGTCCACTTTTTAGTTTGGAAGTAATACTGAACTTGCATTAGGTGTATGTATTGAATGAAATAATTTGGTATTTCTGAGAGATTTATATACTGAAACTGGAGGAGTCATTTCTACATGATACATTCTTTTTGTGTATTTATCAGTTTTTTAAATGATTGCTGCTTGTGATTGTAACTAAATGAAACTGTTATGAACCATATGCTTGGGAAGCAGAGCCGTTTGCTGCGATAGCTTTGGAAGAAGGTTGAGGCAGGAAATGCTGGTATAATTCTGTGCAAGCAATCCATTCCCGGTACTTTGGGAAACCTGTAGCAGGGCAAGCTTGGTTTGGATTTGGCCTCAAGTTTAGCTTCTCTTGTGTGTATGCCATGCAAGACTGACCTGCAAATGTTATCCACCAGTTACCAAAACGTTTATTCAACAGTGCAGTCTATGGCCTTCCTTGTTTTATACTTCCTGCATACAGATATGCCATTGAACACATTGGAGTTCTCAGAGAAAAGTTCCCAGTCCCTCATTTCTTTCTGCAAGTTTCTGTTATCATTCCCTTAATGTATTTCAGAAATGTAAATGCAGTTAGACTAAAACAGTTATCTTTGGCAACATGGATAGAATGTGTTTGGTAGGCAGTAGCTTGGAGAGAGGTAAATGAGATGGGGAAAAAAATGCTAAAAGGAAGAAAGAGGGAGATGGGGCAAAAAAAACTGAGAAGGGATTGAAGCAGGAACAAGATGTGGAAAGAATTTATTTAGATTTCAAAATACAACTTGAACAAGTTTCAATGTTCTGTGTAATAAAGTAGCGTCACGTCAAATCTCAGTTTAATTAAAGCTCATTTTGGATGATCCTTTCTGGATTTCTGGATTTCCTCAGAGGTATGAATATTTAACTTTTTTATTTGAAATAAGAGTTTTTTGAATTTCTAATACTGGATGAGGAACTTCCTAGGGAATCCACTGTTCAAGAGCAGTGAATGGTGGAAAGTCTCAGTTGCACACTGGCAGCTATCTTGATACACAAGTGCTTGCTGGTGGTTGAATAGTACTCACCAGTGAATACCTGTAAGCCTCCTGCATAATAGGATCAGAGATCATCAGGCCCAGCTGCCTGACCAACAGGCATGGGGCACCAACCACCTCGCTAGAAAGCCTGTTCCAGCGTTTGCCCACCCTCACGGTACAGAATTTCTTCCTAATGCCCGGTCTGAACTTCTCCTGGTGCAGATTTGTGCTGTTCCCTCCTGTCCTGACATCAGTGCCCAGGGAGCAGAGACCAGCACCTGCCTCTGTGCTTCTCCTCCTCAGGGAGCTGCAGAGAGCCATGAGGTCGCCTCTTAGCCTCCTTTTCTCCAGGATGGACAGCCCAAGTGTCCTCAGCCTCTCCTCACAGGACGTCTGCCAGCCCTTTTACCAGCTTTGTTGCCCTCCTCTGGATGAATTCCAAGACATTAACATCCTTTTCACATTGTGGAGCCCCCAAATGTATACAATGTTAAAGGTGAGACTGTACAAACACTGAATGTAGTGGGAGCATCACCTCTTCAGACACTGGCTGGCAATGCTGTGTTTAACACACCCCAAAATGCAGTTTGCCCTCTTGTCTGCCAGGGCACTCTGCTGGCTCACGCTGAGCCTGCTGTCACCAGTGCCGCTGGGTCCCTTTCTGCTGAGCTGCTCTCCAGGCACTTGTCTCCCAGTCTGTGCCTGGCATTACTCCGTCCCAGGTGCATTTTCCTTTGTTAAACATCACACTCATGATTGCCCAATGCTTCAGTGTATCTAGAAGCCTCTGCAACTCCTCTTGTCCCTCCGAAGAGTTAACAGCACCTCCCAGTTTAGTACTGTCAGCAAACTCGCTAAGGGTGCATTCAACTCCTGCATCCACATCATTAATAAAAATATTGTGCAGAGCTTGCCCTGGAACTGAGCCGTGGGGAACATTGCTAGTGACTGCCAGACAGATGTTGCCCCATCCACTACGACCCACTGAGCTTCGCTGATCAGCCAGTTCATCACCCAGCATAATGTGAACCTGTTCATCTCACAGTAGAGCAATCTGTCCAGAAGGATACTGTCAAAAGCCTTACTAAAATGTGCGTTAATAGGTTAGAAGTTGTAGAAAAGAAGACTTGACATTCTGAGTTAAACGTTACTTTGTAAAATTCTCATGTTGATTCAGCCTGTAGTAGATCACTGTTTTGTAGTGATAAGAGACTTACAAACCTTAAACACAATTCCTTCATAACTGCACAAGAATTGTGAGAAGAAATACTGCATTTACCTTCACTTACTCGAAATAAAATGAAAAATGTGTCTGAATTTAATAACGTACATCCTCTTTTGCTGAAAAGGTCTCACAAACAACATAATGGTTTCTACCAAATCTGATCCATTGTTGATCTATCAGGAGTAAAAACTACCTGTAATTTAAGTCTTTGTGACACCAAACTTATTTCAGTCACTGCTTTAACTCTTGGCTTCTGAAACTACACAGCAAATCTTTTGCCCTAGTTTTAGCTAAGAAGTTAAGGATTTCAAGATAAGAGGGTGATGTTTTTATATAACAATTTCCGAGTTGGCCATTTTACCCTTAAGTTATTAACTTTAGAGTGAAATAGCATGGAAATAATAAGTATCCTGTGTGGAGCTGTAATTTGAACTCAGTGATCCTTGTCCTTAATCCTCAGATCCCTTCCAACTTGGGATATTTTATGATAGTTATTGATGTAAAGGGAAACTAAGCATTTATTTCTAGCAAAAAATGCAGATGCATGTGAATGCTCACACGGCATAATGTCCAGTAAAACAGAAGTTCCTTCTGTTGTTGATTGAGTTTATGTTGTGATTACATACTCTACTCAGTGACTGATTTTTAAATACCACATGGCATACTGGAGTATGGGATGATGCACCTATAAAATGAAAAAGGAAAGCATGCTTTTAAATGCTTTTAGAAACAATACTACTGTCAACATTCACAATAAAATACAGCAACTGATCTAATTTGCTGTGTTGCTAATACATGCTCTTGAAATTAAACTTATATGAAGTGAATAGAATACTCATCAAGTGGATGTACAACCCAGACTAATGATTTTGGCAGAATTTATTTTTTTTTAACCTTTATGCTTATAATGATAAATTATTCTATTTTTTTTTCCACAAATTGATGTCTCTTCTGTGTACGCCTGCACAATCAGGTTATTGTCATAGCTGAATAAATCTTTTTGGGAAGTAAAAATGCTACGGCTCATTCTTTGTGTGCTGCAGCTTTTTGTGTTGATGTTTAGCTAAAGGGAAAGTTAACAATGAAAATCAACGTTAGTAGAGAAAAATAGTAGAGTCCTCTTTTGTATTCTTTGAATTGACTTGTATCGTTGTCCTTCCACACCCAACCTCCGTCATGTATCAACCAGAACACTCACTGTAAAGTAAGAGTTGTGTCGTCACTCCCCTCCACCTAACCCTCCCACTAGGTTTTTCTTCTGGTCAGAATTCCTTTAGATGTGGATAGGACATCATGAAATCACCTTCTACTGCAAGCCTCTTGCTTCTGTAGGTTGGTGGCAGCACCAGGTTTTCTCTTTTTTTTTTTTTTTTAATAGGTTCGACTATAGTCAACCCTTACAATATAGCCAAAATACTGAATTTCACTGGAGAGCATTGCTTTGCACCAGCTTTGTAATCCAAACACCTGAAGACAAACTGCGCACTTCGGCTTTTAACTTTTCGATTACTGTTTCAAAATTTGGCTTATTTTGTGTTTCTGTTTGTGTTACCAACTGATTCTCATTATCTTTGTAGCAAAATCAGGGCTCCTAATATGTTGTGTGGATGTCCTTTGATGTTTTCTCCAGAGATCAGCAGTTTGGTGATTTCCCACTTGGCTTGTGCAATACAGTCTGGATAATGAGCGGTTCCAGTGGGAAACATGGCTTTTTCAGGATTTAAAGCATTTGGATACGTTTATTCTGGAAACCTTTTGTAAAAGTAAATGGCTATTTTAATACGTTTGTCACATATCGAGTCCTTGACATTCTATCTGATTAGGGATTAATTGGTTTTATTCTGAGTAACTGTCTCATTATGGCCTTGCTGCAGGAAGATAATGTAACTTTCTGTGTATGAAAGAAGTTTCAACTCCTATAGCAAGTTTTCTTCAGATCATACAAGGAAGTACAAAAGTATGATTAGGTTTCCTATTATCCTCCTTTGTTCATGGATCCTCTTACCTGTGTTTTGTTTTTTGTTTGTTTGTTTGTTTTTTTTTTCCCATTAGATCCCGGTTATGAGCAATTTAAGATAGCAGAGAAATCCCATGGTAACTGGATCAAACTGTACTTAGAGGGGAATAATTCAGAAATACTCATGAATCTTGGCAAAAAGGTCCTGAAGCAATATTTGGAGGCCCTGAAGACTTTGAGTTCTTCACTAAGCAAACAAGTGGCACAATATGATATGTATTCGATGATGGTGGGGACTGTTATCATTATGGAGGTATGAAAATACATCTTTCTGGGAAAGAAGCTAAGTGCAAGACATGAAGGTTCCTATTTTTTGACTACTTAGTGTATATTCTTCAGAATTAACTCTTCTAGGGTTTACTGATTGTATTTGAAGGATGAGCATAATATTATTTTTAAAGAATAACTTAGCATTTAAAATTATTCAAGAGAGCTTTTGATATAAGATGGTTATGTATTGGTGTAAATAGGTGTAGTAAATATGTAGATGTGCTACAACTTACATTACTCCCATATCAGTTAGCCTTCTACTCTTTAAGGAGATTTCCTGCATTAAAACAGAAAACATCTGCAAGTAAATTCCTATTTTTTCCTCTTTATCTAACAACAATTACAGCTATTTAGAACAAGCGAGACCCTGTGTGGCTGTTTTGTTTTTTTTTTTTTTTTTACCATTCCAAGAATTACTCTTTTTACTGACAGGCCTAGAGCCCCAAAATAGGTACTTGCTGAAAGGTGCTGGGTCACCATTCCATATCACACTAAGGAATAAAGATAAGATATCCCACGTCTGGAATTTTAAGTGGTTATTTGCAATTGATATTTTGGGGAAATCTCAAGTGTTGGAAATCTCAAATACCGCAGTGTAATGCTTTGGGAAGAATGCTGAAGGGATACTATGCCTGCATACTGAACTTTGTATACAGAAACTTGCACCTACCTTTTAGGTAACATCACTGTCAGCTTTTGTGAGAAAAAGCATTGTTCCCTAGGATGGAAATACCCACTACCATCTTGATTTAGTCCTAGCCTGTGAGCAGTGCTGTAACCTACAAGGCTATATAATAGCTGTACCTGCGGTTCTGTTCAGTGTCTGGAATGGTCAGTAGATGAGCAGCTGTTTTGTGTTTGAGCTTCCTCAGTCCTTGTGGGCTGCATGCAAGGCCTCATCTTGTACGCCTTGTTCTCTGTGTACAGAACACATTGGAAATGGCTTTCTGATGGACTGCTTGGTGTGCTTTATCATTCTGCTGACCACTTCTCAGGAGTCAGTTCCACAGTCCCTGTAGGAGACGAGATGGTAGGTTCTGTTACCAATCTACAGATAGCAAATCTGGAGATGGACAGTGCCCGCGATGAAACTGAAGTGCTTATAGTCCTTTCTTGTTCCTTTGTTTTGGGAACCTAAGGATTCAAACTCCTGACAGTTTGTACCTGAAGCACTGGAATTATGTTTTTTTCTGGAATGCAGTTGTTGGTATTTACTTTTTCAACAAAACAGATCTCAGGTATTTTAGTCAATGGGCCTTTATCAACAGAAACGTGCAGCTACTAATTAGCTTTGAAAGTGTGGTTAACAAGAGCTTGCACAGTGTCACTAGAAGACTGTACAAAACATCTGGATTTATTTTTTCCCAGTGCAACACTCAAGAAACTGCCGTGCTTTCTAAAATTGTTTAGTTTTATATGTATTTTCCACCCTCAACCATAGAAATAAAGGCAGGGAATCTCACAGGTGACTACAGGCTACATGATTCTATAAATGCTATTTATCTTGTGAGGAGAATACCTCTGGAACATGAGCTAATAACTATTTGCTCGGAGAGTTAAATTTAGATTTATAGGTAACTACGATTTGAGCATTTTAGTATCATTAGTGCTTTGTTCTAAGTCCTGTGTTAAAAAGCAAAAAATGAGCCAGTATGATAGTGTGAAACCTCATGCTTTCATAACTGAGTGAATTGTGGAAAGTATAATATGAATAAGAATGGACTACTGCAATGCATTGCAATTAGTTTGATGTATTTTACTATATCTTGCTGTATGGATTGGTAAGTTTTAGGTAGAGGTCTTCACAAGGGAAAGATTATAGGTTGGCAGTGCTCTGATATAACTGCTTTTTAAAAATTTGTCTTAATCATGCCCTACAGCAAGCATACTGAGCTCTCTTTAGTCCATCTGTGTCCCTTGCAAAATGTCTTAGCGTGTGGATGAATTTTTCTTTATTTGTTCATGGGTAGCAGAAATTACTCAAATTAACTCCACTGCTACAGTTACCTGAGAGGAAATCTGACATTCTGCTTCGTCTGTGTGCGGATTATAGCAAAGCAGAAGTGAAGCTGGTAAATCGAATTAAGACAAGGAGAGGGACAAAACTAAATACCAGAATTCATAAGCTTGAAAAACAGCATACGCTTACGTGATAGCGTGAGAACTTTTCCTGGCCTGGGAAGCTATTTAACTCAGCAAGAAGTCTATAACTTGTGAGATAAATGGCCTTTGGTAGAGCATGCAGTTAACTTTTTATTTACGAGTTATAAATGAGTCGAATTTGTTTGCTTAGGAGCTATTTCAGTATTGAGAATTAAAACAATTTTGTAGAGAGTTAAAACTCTTACAGTGAATGAAGATAATGCAGATGGTCAGTTACAGCAAGTCAGGAGGCACATGGTAATATATTAAACCCTGATGAATCATGCACCCAAGCCCTTAAATCAATAAATGAAAACACAATCTTTGTTTCTCCTCTTTATATGGTGATAACTTACGCAAGTCAAACCATCCAGTATATTGTTTCACAGTGTTTTTTAGATCAAGTGATCATACTAGATCATACCAGAGTGACATGGATGACACCAGTATGATTTTTGTGTGAATTCTCACTGCATGCTTTAGCTAATCCTGATTCTTTAAGTGTTAATTCTCTGTTTTATTTTTTTCCCTAGGTTCTGCTGATGCTTTTGCTCAGTGTTCCAAAAGCTCTGAGCAGCCGGGCAGAATTTGAAGTGCCCCTCTCCCCTTCGCTCTTCTCTCTGCTCTTTTACTTGATGTGTCTGGTGCTGTGTGCGGTTCACGTCATTGTATGCACATCAGCAGAAAGTTTATGCTATTTCTGCAGTATGTCCTGGTTAACAGCACTTGGAGTGATGATGCTGATTTCTGCACTCATGTGTGGTATTTTATCTGCCATTGGAAAGATCCTTGAGAATTCCCGACTTCCAGTGAAGGTGAGACCGTGCATTAATTATGGTTCAAAATGTTTTGCTCTTCATGGCATACTTTCTAATAAAGTTTTGTAAAGGTTTTGTGTGTGTGCTTAAAGGAACTGTAATTTGTAATGTAATTAGTGTAATTTAAAATTAGTGTTGAAATGTGGTATGTTCATTGTGGCATGATAACAGGTTCCTGTAAAGAAAATCATAAGAGTGCTTATTTTCAAATTACTTTAAGAAATGTTCTAATTAGTGTACATTATTTTACAGTTGAATTTATGAGGTTAGAAACAGTTCTGTGTACTAATTTTATGCTGTTACACATTGATGTTTCACAGCTGCAATTAATGCAAGATGTATGATATTTTGCAGTAACAGTTTTTCAAGCTAAAAAGCAGACTTTTTGACTTGCAGAACTGTGTAATAACAGCTCTGCTCAATGGAATTTAGAAAAGTCACTACTGAGCAGAGGTTAACATTGCAGTCAGTGGAACTATACGCTGGAATTCCTGAGCTTAACTATATATTTAAATTGTTTTGAGTAAGGCTGCTAATGTTTATTATTAAAGCTATACCAGTTATACTTTATCATTCTGTTTCTGTAATTTCTGAATGCGTGTCATTCCTTCTTGGAAATACTGTTTTTCCGAGAGAAGCCTTGGACTAAAAGTAATGCCATTTTCTCCAGAAGGCAGCTCCCCCCCATTTCAGTCTTCTTTGGTGCAATTCATTCTAGTGTATTAAAAGTGATTGAAAAAAGAGTTTGAATAGATCGTGTTGTTTCATGCTTATGTTTATTGGTAACATAAGATTTATGTGTGTATGTTGATCACTTAGGCTAAAGCAGTGTAAAAAGTCAGCTATCACTTTTGCTTAATGATATCAGGGAAAGAAGTTTCATCTCAAGCGTAACTGCTGGCAGAACAGTCTTTCTAAGTGTAGATCACAGTTTGCTTTTGGTACTGAAAATTTTGTGTCAAACTAGGTTTAATGTTTTGTTACAAAACCTAGTGATGCTATTGTGGATTATTTTTAAGGGCAAATGAAAGAAGAAAGAAAAATTAATCAATGTGAATGGGCAAATCTGCCGAATAAGACGTGTAGTTGTACAGTTTAACACTGTTAGTACTTAGGGATGCATTGGTCTTTAAATGGACTCAGTTCATTTCAGCCTTTTCTGAGTTGTACTACTTATAGCCTTTATTTATTTAAGCATAAATGAGTGTTGTGGTTTAGCCCGGCTGGCAGCCAAACACCACACAGCCGTTCGCTCACCCTCCCCCCTCCCTCTCCGGGATGGGGGAGAGAAACGGGAAAGTGAAGTCTGTGAGTTGAGATAAAGACAGTTTATTAAGACAGGGAAAATAATAACAACAACAACAACAACAATAATAATAATAATAATAGTATTAATAGTAATAATGTGTACGAAATAAGTGATGCACAATGCAATTGCTCACCACCCGTTGACCGATGCCCAGCCTATCCCCGAGCAGCCGGCCCCCCCCTCCACCCCAGCTAGCCACCCCTATATATTGTTCAGCATGACGTCAGATGGTATGGAATACCCCTTTGGCCAGTTTGGGTCAGCTGTCCTGGGTCTGTCCCCTCCCAGCTCCTGCTGCATCCCTAGCCTGCTCGCTAGCAGGACAGAGAGAGAAGCTGAAAAGTCCATGGCTTGGTGTAAGCACTGCTCTACAACAATTAAAACATCAGCATGTTATCAGCGCTCTTCTCATCCTAATCCAAAACATAGCACCCTGCCAGCTACTAGGAGGAAAATTAACTCTGTCCTACCTGAAACCAGGACAATGAGGTAGAAATTCTTATTTGTAGAATGTAAAAGAATATGGCCTTGAAATCATAATTAATGATGCAGTGTATTGCGTAGAATCTTAAGATTTACTTCTATGCAGTAGTAAACAAAGGAAAATAGTAAAAATTACATATATATTTAAAATATTTTATAGCAAATAAAAAGTAAATAAAAATAGTTAAAAAAAAGAAAAAATAGTAAACAAAACCAAGTAACTATGGGAAACAAGCTTATTTTTCATCTTAACTTAATATTTTTTTCCGATTTTAACAACAGTAAGTGATGATGATCTAGACCTACATATAATTTACAGACAATTCTACTTCAATTGGGTTGAGAATGATGACAGTGGATTTTAGCTTTGTCCTCTAGAATGATAGTCTCAGAGCAACTCGGTCTGTTTTTGACCTGAAATCTTCCTTACATGCCAAGAGATGAGTTAATCCTTTGTGACACCCACCACTGTAGGAGTAATGGGCATTAATGGGCACTTATCTTTAGTCTCATTAAAGATAAAAGACTAGCCTTCAAACATAAGTACTGCACTTCTGACTATTACACCTATCCGTGAGGTCAGTTGAGAAAATGAGTAGATACTTTTCTTGCATGTCTAAGATCAGAGCTTGAAGCCTCTATAGAATAGGAGGTGATGCAAAGCATCATGTTCTTTACTTTAAAGTGATAAGCTACACGGAGGCTTGCTCTCTGCCTGTGCCTTTAGCGCAGATGCCTGGAGACCTTCTGTCTTCTGATTTTTGTGCATCTTCCTTCCTTCCTACTCGACGTACAGCGTGTCGGCTGGAAGTATCATGCAAAGTTGTTATAAACCAGCCTCTGCTTAAGATGTGTTTCAAAGTTTTTGTTCAGTATTTCCTCAGGGAAAGCCTTTTAACTCTTTAATAGGGCAGCTCCTTTTCATTTGTCATTCCTTCATTTTGGTTCATTTTTTATTTTTTATTTTTTAAATTTTTAAAATTGATTAATTAATTAATTTATTTTTTGCTTTGACATGAGGCTGAACTCAAGAACTCAAGGGCTGTTAGCTCTGCATTGTTTGTCTGTATTTCTGATGATTCCTTTCTGAGTGTTCTGCCTTTAGGCAGGTTGATCTGGTCTCCCCTGTGTTGTTTTTTTTTTTTTTTTTTTCTTTCCCCAGTGATTTACTCATTATTCTTCGTATGGGATGACGTTTTATGTGGTTGGGTTTGAATTGTGTTTTGTCTTGTGATAGGCAAAGGCTTGTATTTTCTTGGGGAGTTTTGTTTTTCTGATCACTGATTGTCTATCAGCCAACCATTCCAAATGTGTACTTGAAGTTGACAGCGGCCATTGCTAACTGCTAGCTAAAGAAGGCAGTGTCTTGGCTGGGTGTTTTGTATTTCTGTTACATTTCCCACTCCTGCTTTCTCTCTTTTGGGGAACCGTCTGGTTTCTCTCTGAGTAGAGCACCTCATTGAAAAAAAAGCACTCATGAACTGCAGACTCAACACCAGAGAGAGCCCTCCAGCTTCATGCACCCAAATTCTGGTGCCCGAACTAGCAACACACTGAGCATATCAAAGAAAGCGTATGTGAACATAGTGCAGATCTTTCACCTCTGTTGGCCTTTTGGTATCTGCTCTTGCCCAGGAAGCTTCAGGGAGCTCATTGAGTCCTCCTTTGAGTGGGCTTTGGCCCAGATTTTTGGGGGCTTCCCAGGTTGTGGTTGTGCTTCAGTAAATCTGGAGCAAAGGTTAGAGCTTCAGTCTTTTTTCCTCCCCCAACATTAGTTGTTTTTTCTCTGAGTTCTAAGTTTAGAACAGGCTGTTACCATGTATTGTTTTACAGGTATGGGGTCTGCCTTTTTAGTTTGGCCTGAGTCTAGGGGTTTCATTCCCACCTGTTCTTGTCACTTTTACATCCTTGCTGGTGAGAGGCAGCTGCTGGTGTGAACAACTTCCTGCAGGTGGCTTATGTGTTGCTAATACAGCTACTCTAACAGTGATCGCAGCAGCAATTGCAAAATGTCTCCTAGTGTTCAAAACTTTGAGTTGGGTGAAATGGCTTTCCTTATGATATGAATTAATTGCTGCCTCCCTGATGGATGCAGATAATTCCATCAAGGAAGACATTAAAAGAAGCACACACATAATCTATGCTGTTCCACTTTTAGAATCAATCATTGTGAGGAACTTCCGTAACCATAAACTGTTGGCCATTTCTGATGATTCCACCTAGTCAGCTATGCCTAGGAAATGCAGTGAGGAGTATATGTGAGAAGTCTTTATCTATCTATTCTATTTCTTTTTTTTTCCTTCCCTACCCCTGCTTTTTCTGCACATTTGCCTTTGAGAACAAATTGAGCAAAAATAGACTGATTAGAAATGACATCCTGTATAGGATTAGAGGGGATGGCCTCAAGTTGTGCCAGGGGAGGTTCAGGTTGGGAATCAGGCATTGGGACGGGTTGCCCAGGGAGGTGGTGGCGTCACCGTCCCTGGGGGTGTTCAAGGAAAGGTTGGACGTGGTGCTTAGGAACCTGGTTTAGTGGGTGACATTGGTGGTAGGGGATGGTTGGGCCATCTTGGAGGTCTTTTCCAACCATAATGATTCTATGATCATACCCAGTTTTGTATCTTTGTCTACAGCACCCCACGTTCTGCTTATAAGAGGCCACAGCAGTTAGAGCTTTCTCCCCACTTGATGTAGCACTATAAACCCAGTTCCATGTTGCTTGAAGAAAGATGTTTCAGCAGCAATGTGTTGTTTTTTCTTCTTTGGTACCAGCTATTGAGACCCATCTGGAATGTAAGAAATGGAGAAGAAAACCTTTATTTACACATGCAGTTTTGTGTCACAGGCAGTAACACCTCTGTCATTTTAGGAAAGTGATCAGATAGTGTCTCTTGGACACGACAATGCTTATTTTTATGTCACCTTGGAAAATATCTCCATTTGGCTGTAATGGGACAGTTATCAATTCAAGTGTTTCCTGCTTGAACTGGAAAGAAGGGGGAATGTATGAAATTGGTGCATCATGAATCAGAAATATATTCTGGAGCTTTACACAGCTGGGAGGTCAGGGCATACCAGCAGATGATCAGATCAGCTGCTTCAAGTTGATAATACATGAACGAGGATGTTTTCAGCAATGTTTCCAAGATCTACCTCACTCACCACCCCCTCCAAAAGTTGGGGTTGGTACAAGTGAAAAGTACTAGATTCTCGATTCTGGTGCTGTGTCTCTATTCCTGTACTCGAGGCATATTTGAAGATGTGGGAAGCTGAAGTATGTCTTACGAAGCAGACGTGACTTTGTATCGAGACCTGTAGAAATCCATTTTCATCAAACCATCTTCATCCTACTCCATAAATGACTGGATTGGTGGATCCATATCTCATCTTGTAGTCAAATAAGCTTTGCTGTTCCTGTTCAAGTTCCAGAGCAAGCCTGAAATATGTTGAATGTTTGGTTAGTGCCTCCATTCCTGACGTGTAAAAGCAGTGACCTGGATTGGATTTACATTTTCACCAGTCTCAGGGCTGTTGCAGAAGGATATTGTGGCTTCTCGCGGGTAGCTGCTTATATGAAGATAGAGCCTGCGAAATGTGAAAGGGAGCAGAGAACAGTTTGGTGTTGCCTGCATTGTGGGTGTGAAAGATTATTTACTGGTAATTGAAGCACAAGCAGTGAAATATGCACACAGTTGTGTCCCCGGTTCTATCCCCTTTTCCAGCAGAACACTTAGACTTCGGGGGAGAAACCGATTGTATATACTCTGTTGATCTTAAAGTGCCTGCTGTTAAAATTAGGAGTGCTATTACACTAAAATATGTCTGAATCCAAGTGACCGTGACCTGTGCTTCTCCATAGTCTGCATGTGTGCTCCACATCTGAAAGAGCTCTGAAATCCTGCTTTTCTGATGTCACGAGAAGAATCCTGAATCTTGCCAGTTAAAAAGTCTAAAAGCCTTCTCTAAGCTTATGCTATATGATAAAATGCAGGTATTTTAAAAGTAATTAAGATAAGCTCTCCTTTTAATGACTTCAGAGCTTTTTTTTTCTTTAAATTGTTTCCGTTCACATCTAAAGATTTCTTTCAAGAGCTTCTCATTTGTAATGCTTTTTTTTTACTTTTTTTTTTTTTTTCTACTGTGACTGTATATAGAAGCTGATTACCAAGTTCATGAATTTTCTGAAGACCAGTGCAGGCAGTGTTAGCATCTGCTTCCTGACTGTTATTTATAGGTTCTGATTACTATGTTTCTAGCAGCACCAGTCCCTTCTTTTAATGGCGCTTCAGGTTTTAAATAGTTCTGCAGCCCTTTATGATTTCCAGAAGATATTCAAAAATGTTAACTTCTTGTTCATAGCTTCATTCTAATGAATGCCAGTTCTTAAGTACAGTATTTACTACTGCTACTAGTTGCAGTTTTTTTCCTATTTCTGATAGAAATCAGAATCAGTAGTTTTTTTGAGAATAGAACCTGTAAGCTAAATATTTTCAAATGCAGTTTTTGAGAAGCTTCATTGTGCACAATTGTAGTGTTTTTTTTTATTACTTAAACAAAATGCCCCCTTTTTATTTTGAAATACTCTATTCATTTTAAAATATCTTTTCCTCTTCAGTGCAGTATTCCTTACTGACCTGAATGGTAAAAATATTTTATACAATTGAACCTAAAAATATTTACTTTTTTTGATTTGGTGGGAAGAAATAAAGGTGATTAGAAGATGCCCTGACTGGGTAGCTCTCGAAAATGATCCAAAACTGCTGTGAAAATGTG
The DNA here is from genome assembly GCF_009769625.2 of Cygnus olor. NCBI lineage: Eukaryota > Metazoa > Chordata > Aves > Anseriformes > Anatidae > Cygnus > Cygnus olor. The sequence goes on from NC_049198.1 coordinate 51,824,047, forward strand.
CGAGGAGCAAAAGTGATTTGTAATATTTTATTGTAAGGAAGTTAGCATTATTGGAGATAAAGATTTGATGTAGGGAGCTTAAGTATCAGAAGTGAATCGAATGAGAAGTATTTAAATTTTAGGTGATAGTTGGGCATGAAAAACAAAATGTTCCACATAACATCATAGAATCAGAGAATGATTTGGGTTGGAAAAGACCTGAAAGACCATCTAATTCCAACCCGCCTGCCATGGGCAGGGACACCTCCCACTAGACCAGGTTGCTTGTATAATTCCCTAGGCATTAAATATGGATGATTAATTTTTGTGAAAAAGAGCTTCACTTTCAACTGGACAGAAGGGCCATAACTGGAATTGGACTTGGAAGATAAGGTGCAGGATGTTTTATCTCAAAGTGAAGAAAATGTGATTTTCATGGGCAGGGGTACATAGATTCTATTGTTTGTTTATTCGCAACTGTGCAAGCAAGTAAAAGATGTCAGAGATCTGGCAAACAGATCTGTTTCTGTATTATTCAATAACTACTGCTTGTATATCAAATATTAAAGCTACCCAGGCATGGCAAATTAGAGGTTTAAATTTAAAGTCTGGCATATAGAAATCTCATAAACCAAAGATACTGTGCTAAATTTGTGTGTCAAGATAGTGGTGCAAGTCCTACAAGTTTTTTAGTATCTGGAATGCCTTCTGGGTTCTTGAGGACTGGAGGTGTTCAGCAGCTAGGAAGTCAGAGCAGTGGATAGAGTAGGTCCAACAGTTTTGTGCCTGTAAAACAGATCTGAAAACTAAGAACAATCCAAGTAATCTAAGGTCAGGCTGCATAAAAAACTGTAATGATAACATTCCTAATATGGCACAGCTCATATGAGGGATTACCAGTAAATTTAGAAAACCTTGATGAAGCTATTTTCAGTATTTCTTAGACCGTGAAGGCCCAGGAGATTATAATTTGCTGCATAATTTTTCATCTTGCATAGATTTGCTCGAGTGAATAACTCTGGTCTGAAATGTGGCTTATCAATAAATGCCATTGGACTTAACCCTTTGAAGTGAACAGAGGAGTAAATTTTGTTATCTTCACCGGAATTGTTAGTCAGACAAGCATGCATGAAATATGAACTTCTAACACGGGGATGTTTCACACTAATGCCACCATTTTTATGAGGTTGTTGCATGTTCCCCTTTGATAATAATTTTTTCAGTTAATGAACCTACTGTTCAGCCCAATGAACTTATTTTCCTGTCAGTGCTGACAACCAACTGATACAAGAGAGCAATCCTTATGTAGATTTTATGTCTCATAAAGGAGACGAATTGTATTGAAGACATTTGAAGACATACAAGAAATTGTATTGTATTCTCATTTGTTGAGAATCTCACATTCCTTTGTCTCTGCAAGCAGATGATGCTTATGCACTCTGTCACCATTTAGTGTCAGCCAAAACCTTTAAGGCCAGCGTTGGAGTTTAAGCTTTCCACAGTTCAGTGATGTATTCTTCATGTATTAGTCTTTGTGAATTTCATGGTCTTTAGTCTCTGCACTGACTACAATTCTACCAGGTCTTTTTGTTCCAAAATGTGGTTTATGGTTTGTGATTGGCAAAGCAGAGGACTAAAGAAAAAGGAGTAATCTGTAGGGCACCAAAGAAATTTCAAATGTTAATCAATTTAGATTGTGAGCTTGTGCTGTTTTTGAGATAGTGACTATTCCTGTGATAAATTTGTAGTGGCTTTTTTTTCTTTATTACAGTGATTGTAGCCTTTTTGTTGTTCGTTTGTTTAGTTTTTTTTCTTAAGTGCAGTGACTTTAGTGTATTTCTTTAACAGCACAATAAATGAAGGTGATATGAAAAGGTGATAACTTTAATTATACCTTCTGCATTCAGTCTCATACATCTTATTCAGTCTCAATTCTGCAAAAGTTGTTTTCCTCAAAGCAAAATCACAGTAGTGTTAACAAGCTTCTTGGGTCAGGTGTAGCTATTGTCCTCTCCATGTTGCATGTACTTGAATATTGAACACAAATACATGTGCTGCTGTCAGTCAGTCTTAAGAGTGAGACTTCAGAATTGCATCTGGATGTTCAGGGTTATCAGTATGTTTATATCCACTTTTTTTTTTACCTGCTCCCAGATTAGTGAGTTTCCGTATTCTTCTAATATAAACTATTTAAACAGTTCAGGAAGGTGAGGACTTCCCCAGCTCAGACTTTGAATCTTCCCATGGTTTTCCTCCTACTCACATTTAGTTGGACTTGGAATTTTCTGGCAAATTAAATGTAGACACTCGTAACACAGTGGATTAAATTCAGCAGAGGGAAAGATACACACACTGAGGTCCCTTCAGTCACTGTCCCTTTGACCTCCCTCTCATGCAGCCGTATAATCTCCAGACCCTCTTGCTCCTGACATGAGGCCCTCGAGCTTTGTGGCTGAAGGCCTTGCTTGCCGTGAGACCTTGCAGTGCCCAGATGTGGGACAGAGAGTGAAGTTGCGCAGAAAGACCGGGAAGAGGGGCTTTGACAAGCGAGAATACGCCACAACAGTGAGGTGCAGGGCTGTCAGTTGAATCAGTGTGGTGGCCGGCGCCTGCTGGTGTGTGGCTGGCCCCCTTTGTCTTTCCTCCTCTCACCTTCCCCATCCTGCCAGCCTGTTCCTCTGCAGCCCCTCTCCCCCAGCTCTGTCACTTCCCTGAAGCGTTCCTTGATAAGTCTGCGTAGCTCCACAGACCCCCTCACACTGGTAATACCGATGCTGTCATTTCCCCTTATCTGTTACAAAGTCCAGGCTGATGCTCTTCAGATGTATGCATGTGGTTTCTTAATGGCCCATCAATTAACGGCTGAGGAGTTTTGGTCCTCTTTACTGTCTCCTTTAGTGCTTACTTATCAGGGGCCTGTCTGTGTTTTGCTTATGGCTTTCCCTGTTACTTCCCCTTCCCCATGAGGTGAAAAGCTCCTTGACTTGATAACGTGAATGAACCAGATGGTCCCACCTTCCCCATACCCTTACACTCTCTTTTTAGCCGTATCATGATGATGGAGCACTTTGAGTAGCTGCTGTGAGCAAGAAATCGAGCTAATGGCGGCATCAGACAACGAATTTTGTGGCTTTAGATAGACTCAGCATGTGAAGTAAATAATAGGTGGATAAGATTTATAACGGATTTTATGATGACAGACGCATTTCAAGCCAAGCAAGGACAAGAGGTACATCAGAATGTCTGCAAGTAACTTCTGTTAATTTGAGTAATGAAGGTTGTCACTGTACCGCATTGAGGACAGTACAGATTTAACCTATTAGAAAAGTACCTGTTATTTGTATTGCAAGTTTGCTTTCTGAAAGACTTCTGTTTTTACTTCTACAAATATGCAGCAAGAAGAGAGCTTGTTTCAGACCTTTTGTCACAGGGTGGTAGGGAATTTGAATCTGTTCAGCTGAGATTATGCATGAAGTTTCTTACCTTAAACAGAATGTCATTCTAAACAGTATGATTATACTGCGGTGCTAACTAAATAGGCTACCATAAAATGAACCTTTCAGAAATTCGCAGGATTTGTCAAGGTGGAAATAACTTGTCTTGCTGTTTATTTTGTTTCCTGAGAGGAAATTGCTGTAAGCACGCTTTGAATGCTTAAACAAGTGAAGTTTTTATACAGCTTTCACCACTGTTATGTGTTCTTGTTTGCAGAATCCAGCTGTGTCCAGTTCCAGCTGGTCAGAAGTAGATGTGCTGATGCTGGCTGGAACAATTGGCCATGTTTTGAGTTTGGGGGCAAGCAGTTTTATAGAAGAGGAACATCAAACCTGGTATTTTCTTATCAATACCCTCTGTTTGGCACTGTGTCAGGAACTCTGTAGAAACCATTTTCTTCTGAAAGAATGTGACCCTCAGCATGGCACCAGTTTGAAACAAAATTTTGATGGTATCAGGGAAGCCTCTGATTGCAAGAATATAGATGTACCAGCATCAGGTAATTCAAAACTGGACAAGGTTGCATCTTCAACTGAATTCATTAAAGGATCAGATAAGTGGTTAAGCTTAGCGAGTCCATGGATCATTCTTATTTGCTGTCGACTACTTCGATCCTTGAATCAGACGGGAGTCCAATGGGCTCATCGGCCAGACTTTGGGCACTGGTTGACAAGGTGGGTATCTGATTTATTATCATGCTTTCTGTCTTATTTATAAATTAATCTATGTTTTGCTTGGTGAAATATGTATACATTTCTATACAATCTCTATACAGAAAGCGCTGTAAGCATGCAAATGGCATAAACAGTGAAACAACATAAGGAATTTTTCAGAGCTGCTTCATGTGAGTGTAATTCCTTGTGTACTATCAATAGATTATAATCTTAGCCCTGCACCATGACTTATCTAATTAATGTCAATTACACACGATAGGTTTATCAGAGGCAAAAAGTAAATATTTTCCTTGTGTAAGTCAACAGTGGCTGGTTTGGGAAAATAAAAATCACTTAATAGAATTAAACCATTAATTTTAAAGCAGAAGGTTCTGCTCAATTTCAGACTTTATGAAGTTGCTCGAGAAGGTGCTGCACATAAAGTTCTTCCTTGTCTGTCACAATCATTTCATGTGTGGGTGGAAAACTGAAGGAATTTTTCAAATGTAGTATGATAAACAGAGAAAGGGAATTTCTTACAACTTGAAGTACTCTGAGAAAGGCTTTTACTCTTACTGCCTTTTAGTATTGTGAAGAACTAGAGCCATTATTCAGTGATAAAAAGTACTTAATATTTGAATTGTTTTCTGAATGTCAGCTGGTGGATGGAGAAGCAGCACCTTGCAACTGACTAGTCAGTGTTTTACAGACAGCAGATGGGGAGGCTTTGCTGTGTAAGATAAAGATTCTTCTTGCCAGTATCTTACAACATGTTGATGACATGTCATTCATCATTCATTAATAGCGACATGAGTAAATGAACTAATATGAGACTAGTTACATACTGGCAGCCTCACAGGTAAAATGCTAATTGCTGTGACAAGCATGAGTGCTGAGAGACATGACTTATGAGGAAGTTTACTGCTTTACAGTAGTTGCCTTATTCCAGAGCTTTCACCATGCTTCCCTTGTGTGATGAGGTGAGGGATTGAGGATGGAATGTCATATTCCCAGGCCTAAGTCCACGTCACAGAGAACTCCGTAATGAGCTAAGCCAGTGTGTGACCAGTCCTATTGTAAATACAGGATTAGCTGTGATTTGTTGTGACTGGGATGATTTTTTAAAAGATGAATCCTCAACATCTTCCAAAGATTTATTTGCCCAATAACTTCCTGGGCCAGACATCTTCTTCAGACTGGCAGCCCTTTTCTTGGACTGTACTCATACCACAGCACTATGGAAGAAGGACTTGATATTCTTGGAGCTGAAAAGCTGCGTTTGTCTCCCTTGAATATATTGATCCGTTGTCTCTTGTGCTTTTGCTGGGCACCACTAAGAAGTGCCTGGATTCATCTTATAACACCCTTAAACCCCCCTCGTGTTTGGTGAGATCTGCGCTGAGCCTTCTCCTCTTGATGCTCAACAGTCCCAGTGCTTTCAGCTTCTCCATGTATGACAGATTCTCCAATCCCATCATCATTTTCATTGTCCTTTACTGCACGTCTTTCTTTGTACTGGGGAGCCCGGAACTGGACGCAGGACTGAACAGAGAGGAAGAAATGCCTTGCTCGACCTGCTGGTAACATTTTTCCTAATTCAACCCCAAATGCTGAATACAGTCTTCGTAGCAAGGGCACAACTTGGTGTCCACTACAGTGCTCAGAGCCATCTCTGAAAATATGCTGTATGCCTGGTCAGCCCCCAGCCCATCCTGCTCTGTGTGGCTCTTCCATCTGAGGTGCAGGATTTGGCATTTCCCTTTGTTGAACTTCACGGGTTTGTTGTCAGGCTATTTCTGCAGTGTGCTGAGGCCCCCCTGAATGACTGCACACCCATCTTGTGGTATCCCAGCTGCTCTTCCTGTTTTGCATTGTGTGCAGACTTGCTGGTCTGTCCTGTCATGCAGGTCATGAATGACTTTGTGGTACGGATCAGAAGAAGCCTGTGAGCTGGGCAGCTGAGCCAGTTTTCAGTCCACCTCTCTGTCCACTTATCTCAACCCTACTGCATCAGTTTGCCCGTGAGTGTGTTGCAGGAGACTTAAAAGCCTTGTTAAAGCTGAGATAAACACCACTGCCTGTGCTCCACTCTTCCACCGAGCTAGTCATCTCCTCACAGAATTCTATCAGGTTGATTAAGTATTACTTCCCTTTCATAAAGCCAGAACAATCCTGTTATTAAAGCTGTTTGCCTCCCCCATCAGAAAAGCTGAAGTACTGGCAGCTAGATACCAGAGCTGAAACTTAAGAATGTCACTGGTAAACTGTTCTCTGTGTTTCCCTTCTAGTTATAGATTCAAATTGGGTGTATTTGCTTGGATCTTAAAGCAAAGGTCCTGCAGCTATAGTCTTAGGCTATGATTGCTTTTTTTGGCAGTAGTGGTATATTAAAGAGCTCTTTCCTTACCACTCAAGGTACCTACTGCCATGCTGTTCCCATCACAGACCCTTTATTTTACCAGCACAGCTGTTACTTTGTCAGTGTGGTGAACTGATGTGGCTGGAAAAATAACCAAATTTGGTGTAGGAAGCTCTTGTCTTTCAGATGGATCACGTCCCACTCTGATTTACCATACAGATTAACAGGCACATGTTCTGGCACAGTACATGGGCTGGCTTAGTAACAGGATTGCAAGAATGGACGACTGTGCAAGCCAGCACTGCTGCTGTTGAAATTCACGTTGAAGCAAAATAAGTATGTGCATCTTCTGAATTGATGCAGACATAAACTTTTTTTTTTCTTTCTGTCATTGTCAAAGAATTGTTTAAAAAGACCCACTTGCCTGTCAAATGTGGATGGGAAAGAATTAATGATTTTTCAAAAATATACTTTTTTGGGCTTTAAGAAAAAAAGTTTTGGAACAGTCCAGAGTGCAATACCGTGGCAGGCTGAGATGATGTGTAATTGGGGCTGCCACAGCTCTGCCTTTTTCTTTTCAGAAAGCTGCTTCTGCAGCGTTCAGAAAGCTCAAAAAACAGCAGAACCCTGGCATAGGTTGGCTCAGGATGCTGTGAAGCTACATCCTGACTTAAATCACAGGAGCAGCTTTTAGCCTACCAGGAAAATACAGGATATGTCACCATGGTGACATGTACTTCAGTTGCTTTATATGGTTAAAAGTTTACATTAATAGCAGCATTTAAAGTGCACAGTTTTTGGACTTGAGTGATAGGATGTAGGTGGGGTAAATCCTTTCTTGGGTCTGAAGTGGTTCATAGGATGAGCTTTGGAAAGATTAGTCAATGAATCAACTAAATCTTTGTATGTCCTCTGGTTTGTGGGGGTCCAAACTCCTATTTGGTGAGCATGCTTACATTTTTTTTGTTTGGAGTTTTTAAATTCTTTGTTGCTTCTCCTTCACAGGAGAACAGTGTGGTAGAGGTGTCTGTTTCCCTAATGTTTTGATCAGGATTCAGATGATGTGTTTTCCTTATAGCATAAATTAAAAGTTGGTGATAAGCTGAGTTGCATAAAGCACTTATTCCCCTTCCCAAAATGCACTGCGAGCCTGTAAGGTTGATTGTCATTCTATTTTTAGCATGTGTATAATTTGCATAGATATGTCTTAATAGCACATTTTCTAGTAATAAGAAATTAGAACCGTACTCAGATCATGTGTATCTTGTTAGTTTGAGTTAAAGCTGCTCAGGCTTTTTCTAGCCAGGATTCTATTATTTTGTGTTTTTAAGATAAGCTGATGAACAGTCTTCCTTTTATTTTTCCTTTTATTTACTCTTTACATACCTGTAGTCATTCTTGGACCAATACTTTGCATACCCGGATAGTGCTTAAGTGGCTGAGCATTCATTTGAGACAAAGGGATTATTGAACAGGTTTGTACACGGGAAAATGTCAGAAGCAGAAATTCAGTTTACTTATAGCATCTTGAAATATTATCATTATTATTTATTTATTATTTTATTAGGGATTCATTCAACAGTGCTGAAATTAGGGAATTGTTCTATGTTATTTGCAGAGAGACTCTGCAAAAACTGCTGCAAAGAAAAGACATGCTTCAGTGAGAAAATGCACAATAGAAAAAAAGACAGTAGATGAAGCAGAAGAGACCATTCAATCCCTAACAATTCCCTTGCCAGAAGTAAGGTTTACTTTTTAATTACTTGGTATTCAGATAGTTTTGTTCACGTGTTTAATCCTGGTAAGAGCTCATACTTAGAAGTTGTCAGATGCTGCATGCCTCACTGTAGAAGGGGTGAAGGTGTTAGCTGGAGCACCAGCTTGCAGAGAAGTTTCCAGAAGCACAACAGCATGGGAAAAGGATTATGTTTTCTTTCAGTAATGTACTTAACTCCCACGCCAAGTGCCACCCCCTAAAAACTAGCATGCAATGTGAATACTGTGTATTCTGTTGTATGCTAGTAGTATGAAAGAAAAAAAAATAAAAAGGCTTTATCCACCTAAAATGTGGTTCTATGCACATTTGTAACTCCTTTCACTCCACTAGTACTTGCAGAAGTGAGGTGAGGTCAGACCAGTGGAAGGAAATGTCTTCAATCTTCATTCTGATACCAGAAATATGAAAGTGTAGACCACCAGCTGTTACATTAAGAGCATAAAAGACAAAGTTTTTCTTTCTTTCCCTTTCCTCCCCCCCCCCCCCCCCTTCACGTTCTCAGGTTGTTTCTCATGGAACTCTTGGTACTTCAGTGTTCATTTTGCGGCTTAGGCAAACACCACTACGTTTCATCTAAGATAACAGCAGTATGTTCCTGCCTGATTTTCTGGGTGGGATTATCAGAGTCATTTAGAATTTTGCTAAATGGCTGAACTCTGTGTTGAACAACTACAGTCCTGTTTCAAACTGCATGCTAATGTAATATGTACTTAGCTGCCTTACTGTAAGTACTGTGGTTGGAAAACTTGGAATCTGTAGGTGGTTTATGCTGACGTGACTTCGCTTGCTATAAATCCTTTTTATTTGTTTCTTCAGCAAACTCTTTGAAACACTGGAGTAATTTTTTTGTTGTTGTTAGTTTTTTGCAACAAATTTACTTGGTTCAAAAAAGTCCTAAACTGAAGTAACAGAAGATTATCAGAAAATGTGGACAAAGGCTGGATATAAACCCCTATGCTAGCAGTCAAGAATATGCCATTTGTGACTGGTGTGCGCGTGTCTTTGAACATACCCTTGCTTTACATTGGGCCTTCTATGAGGATTTTTCATTATTTTTTGGAGGGATAGAGTATGATTTCAAGTGTTCACTGTAGGAAATTGCAGATGTTATTGAATGTCTTGCTTGATATAGCACAGGTTATTATTTCTTTCAGGTAAGAGTGCTTTTTTCTCTTTTTTTTTTTTTTTTTGTTACTACGTTAATTTTACTTACAAGAGTCTCTTAACAGAATTGCATTGATAAAGGGATGAAGACTAAGTTGATGGTGATGTGCTGTTGTTTATATCCGATTTGATTTATCTCACTCTCATACAATGAATAGCTAAGCAGAATATATCCTGAAAGCTTTTAAAATCTAACACAAGTGTTCATTTGTAAGATGCACTGGCTACTAAATTAGTTCTTTATGTATAGATCATAAGAAATTATGTGTTCACTATGTTCACAGGTTGCTGCAGCAGTCCATTCATTCTTTCTGCCATCTCTTCCTGTAGGAGAAGGGTATTACCAAGGAAAAACGTTAAGAGCACATTATATGTTCTATAGTGTTCTATTTCTCCCTTTTCTCTACTATCCTGCAGAGAGCAGTACATCTCCTGAGAGTCCTTCTAAGTCATATGAAATGTTTGACTGAGTCCTGCATGGAAGACTAACAGGGCAACTTTTCTGCCCCTTATTCTTTCCTCTGTGACTTTTTCATGCAACAGCTGATAAAACTATTGGTCAAAATCCCATGAAGCATGTACCAGCACATAGGAAAGTAAACCTGTTTGAAGTACTGTAATTTTGATTAAATCAAAGATAAAACTGGAATTTCATAAATGTGATCAGAGTTAATGCAGATAATAGCACAGGCTCAGTATTGGTCTGCTAGAGTTGATAATCTTTTATCATGGCATTTTGAAGTGTGGAAGACAGAGATGGAGCACTTAGTTCTAATGGTCTAAATGATGTTCTTAGCAGAAGGTAAATTAATAAAATTAGTGTTTCTGGGTCATTTGGATGCTGGGAATATTTGCAGTAGGCAAATTTTAGCGACTTTTGGATTATAAGGGGCTTTCTGAAATTACGTAGCTAACTATAGTAGGGATTAAGTGCAGATCTTTACCTGACCCCCTTAAATTTTGCAGTACTAAGTGATATCACTGTAGATTTAAATACACAGCTTTTGGCAACGTGCTTAATGAAATGCTCTTGGTTCTGTAATGACCGTTATATATTTAGGATGAGAGGGAGCACACTGTATCTGTACTCTTGGCCATGATGCAAATTCTCAGTTTCTATCACTTGAATGTATTGATTCACTACAAGGTGATGTTGTATAAAAATCATATTGTGCTAGTGTATTTATCTGTGTGTATGTTTTAAGCTATATATTTCTGGTCATTCTGGCTAGGCAGTATTTTGCATGTTGAAAATTAAACAAATCAAATACATGTGCGGTTTTATAAAAAGGGAAAGTAGTTCGAATTCAAAATGTTCATAATGCAAAAATATTCTATGCCTTCTCCTAGAAAATGAAATCATATGGTATAAGCAAAATGTGCTTTTTCAAAATGTGTAACAAAATCCTAGTTTAAAAGCCTTGGACCCTTTTCCTTTATGCAATAAGCAGCTCAGTTTTTATATAATTAAGAGAATAGCTATCATGTGGCAGAACAATAATTACACTTTAAGCATGCATACTTGAATATAAAACCTCATTAATAACAACATTTTTTTGAAACTACTAAAATATTTTACCATACCTCTTGGAAAGTTTATAACAGATGTCAGTGCAGTGATTAATTTGGAAATACAGTGCTTTAGCTAAGGCTTTGTCAAATGTGTTTATCAGTAATTGCAGTAGTTTGAAGTTTTTTTGTCTGTTTTTTTTTTGTTTGTTTGTTTGTTTTCTCCAGTTCTGAACATAAGTCTGAACTCTCCTTCTTGGCTGCAGTTTCCCTAGTTATGATCTTCTTTCTGGTTCAAAGAAGATGTTCCCTGGTTTCAAAAATTGCTATGGCACTTGGGCTCCTGGGAGTCTACAGTTACCGGGCAGCCATTGGAAATGTTGTATTTCCATGGCAACATGACAGCAAAGATATTTCAAAGTAAGTTAATCAACAGATATGTAAATCTATTTCTAGAAAGTTGTTAACTCTTTCAATATCAGGGTGAAAAAGGATGTTATGTCTAGGCTGGAATCAGATTCTTATGAATAAAACTATTTTTTAGATGGTAAGCACTCAGTTTTTGTGGAATGTGCATAATTTTGAACCTCATGAAGTGTCATGCAACTGTCAAATTAGGAATCTGTCAGATAAGAACTAATCTGAAGAAAATCCAATAGTCATTGTCAGTATTTTTACTATAAAGAAACTCCAAACACACCATCTCTTCTTGTTTTAGGTGGATTTGCCACATTTAGCAGAGAGTATGCCAAATTCATTTAGCTATTTCATAGCTTTGAAAAATACTTATACAGTGATTGGGAGAGTTGGTTTTCTGTATCTTCCTTTTGCAGTTGAGTGTTCTGTAGCGTGTGGCTTTTCAAGATGTAACAAAATCCTTCATAAGACCTAGGCTGTGCTGCACAATATATACTAAGGATTTTTATGTGGATGGTAGATATCTTACAGAAGTAGTTGCTGTAGCTGTGTGGAATCTATTAGCATTTTTAGCAGTGACTACTTTTGGAACATAGCTAAGTGGCTTTAGTTTTCTCATAATACTTTTTATCATTGCATTGTACCTGGCTCTGCAAGCTTCAAGTTTTCTGGTATGTCAAAGCTGTGGAAAACTTCCAGAATTAGGTAGAGCATTCAATGAGGAGGAGAAGGAATAATAGAAGAGAAGTCATAGAACAGTTGTCTTATGGATGGAATTAAACTTTCTCTCACACTCATTTTAAATTGGGTAGGTGGTTTCTTTTGGAGCTTCTTAACTGGGGACCAGAGTTTCACAAGATGTGAAAAAGACTTGCAGGAAAAGATCTTAGGACATACAGAAGATCAGATTTCCTAACAAGATATTTTTATAAACTATATTTACATGTGTATATATCCGGATGTATTTACATATGTCCCATCTTTCCAAATATTGAAGATAATTCTAGTTCTATACCAGTGTTAACATTGTGTGCTGCTTTTGCTGGACGCAAAAGTAATGGTAATCTTTTCTTAGTCTGCAAGATTTGGCTCTGTGTTTGAAAGTGTTTCTGGAAGCATGTCTGATCTCTGGGTGCAACCTCTGGTTTTGTTTGTGTTTGTGTAAAGTCTTTGGAGAAGAATAATATCCTTGCAATAAAAGAAAAAAAAACACCTACAGTGTGGGACAGAACATTAAGTATAGCAATTGAGCTACAAATGAAATGCAATTAGAGAAATAAGTGGAGTATTTAAGACAAAAGCCTTTATTGAGAACTTACTCATTCTGTAGTCAGCGTATTGATTTTAATTACAAGAAGAAAGATAAAGGGTTTTTCTATTATTTCACCTTAAACAAATGGTGAATATGATGATTTGCTTAAATTATGTCAGACGTTTATATATCTCTGGTTATATAGTTATTTGGAAGTTACTCTCAAAATTCTTGAAACAAAGCTTTAAAGAACAAGCTTTATTGTCAAGTATAGTGGTCTTATACTTAAAGCTCAGCTTGAAATTAAGTGCCTGTTTATCTGGGAGCAATTTATTATTATTATTATTATTATTATTTAATTGAAATATCTTTGTGCTTATGTGAGTGAGTACAGATACCCTACAAGACTCCAGACACTTGTCATGTATGGCTTAAGAAGTAGAACTGGATATTCCAAGACGCTAAGTGCCACATGATCTTACTTGAAAAATTGGCCAAGGGTTGTGGCATTCACTGTGCAACCCTGATACTACTAAAGACACTTCGCATTTTTGGATTTTTGTATACTAGCTGGTGCATTTTGTGCACTTCTAAGCAGCCTGAAAAATCCTTCTTGTGTGTTTTTATTAATACTTGATGTTCCCTACCCAGTGAGTTATACCCTTTAGACCCACTGCATAAACTGTTGAATAAAAGCTCACAGGGCTAGCAAAATGAGGTTCCTACCTCTGTTGATGGCATGTGTTCTGTGCTTGTCCTAAGAATTGCAGTGTTGGACTTTTCCTGTTCCTCAACAAGAAAGATCCAACAACAAATGGTGTAATTAAGTCGCTGCTTTAATAAAGTAGACTAAAAAGTGGAATGTAGATAAGCAAGCCTGCAGTCTCTTCAAGTGTTGGGAACACTTCTTTCATGGAGCAGCAGAATTTTCACATGATACGCCATGCAGGTCCCATCTCCTCCCATGCTGTGGTGCTGTTTATCTTGCATAAAATAACAAAACCTGTGTCATCTCCTGACAGGCTGGAGTGTTATCACTGTGGTAACACCCAACAGCACACAGCACAGGCCGTAACAGGGATCCCAGTCTCTTACAGAAGCAACTCATGCTAACATAGGGGCTTCTTAAACCCAAAGTAAAAGGCCTAATAGAGCAGGCAGGGTTTGTCCAAAATGACTAACTCTTCAGACACAGTGTCTTCAGCAAGGGTCTCAGTACAGCATGCCAAAAAGGATGGTAGACAAGTTAGCAGATTTCAGACGTTAGCTGATGTGTCAATATAGTGGTTCTAGCTCACCATGATTAGACGGCTGAGGTGATAAATGGTAAAAGTCTACTTAAAATGCCATCAGGAATGAAACCAGGACTGTCCTTTATATGTGTCTGGAGGTATCTTTAGCATATTCATGATATAAAGTGGAGCTAGATCCAGGTGCAAAGTACAGGTACCTTTGTCTAAGACAAAAAAAGGCTGTACATAGCTACCGCATGGGCAGTGCTTGTTTATTTAAGACAGAGGATCTCTGCTCTGAAACTCTCCCTCTCCCCTTTACTGAAAACAAGTGTTATCTCTGAATGTGACAGCTGTTGGGAGGTGGATGAGAAGAGAAAATTGAAGAGTGTCCCTTCCTCTGTGGCTCTCACTAAAATAACCTCTAAAATAAAAAATGCAAGGAAGTAATTTGGCCTTCAATTTTTCTGAGCTCTTTTATGTAATGATAGTTTGTGCTGTGAACAAGATGAGGATATACCATGCTGACACAAACAAAGTAAGTGCTTTTGCTGAGAAACTGTTCTTTTTTAGTTTGAATTTCCATGAACCCATTAATCTCAGTTTTCACTTAACTGTTTTAATAATGACAAATATCCAAAGCTGTTTCCCAAAATTTTACTTCTAAGTTCACAGAACCATAGAATAGTTTGGGTTGGAAGGGACCTTACAGACCATCTAATTCGACCCCCCCTTGCCATGGGCAGGGACACCTCCCACCAGACCAGGTTGCCCAAAGCCCCATCCAGCCTGGCCTTGAGCACCTCCAGGGTTGGGGCATCCACAGCTTCTCTGGGCAGCCTGTGCCAGTGCCTCACCACCTTCACAATGAAGAATTTCTTCCTTATGTCTAATCTAAATCTGCAACTGTTACCCCTTGTCCTACTGCTGTACTTCCTGATAGTCTCTCTCCAACATTGCATGAATGTATTTGAATTCTTATTGGTAATAATTACATCAGAATTATTAGAGATATTGAAATAGGGCACTTAATTTCCGCATGAGCCAGAAACACAGGAACTCTGTAATCTTTACTGTTTTGTTCCATGAAGAAACAAGTCTCTGTGCTTTACAAAAGAATTTAAAAGGCTTGCTACTTCAGGGAACAAAATACTATTATTTTCTCTCTTGCTTTTTGGTTCTCTTTCACCGATATGGAAAAGAAAGATTGAATTCAAGTTCTTTTGTTGGTAATTGTTAAAGAAGGAAATTGACCTTCTAAAGGTTGAAAGGTTATATAAACTTAAAAGGAGAAATTTTGGAAATTTTACCTAGCAATGATTTCTGTGGCCAGATAGTTATACCAGTTACACCAAGTGTAACTGTACTCTTACTGTTTTTAGTGCTATGGTCTAATTCTCCATATATTTTTTTTAAGTCTAAGAGACTCAGGAATCATCACTTCTGGATGAATTGTCTTACCTTTGCAGGAGAACATGTTCATTCACCATTCATGTATAAAGGGACTAAAATTCCCTGAGGAGATAATGTATTAAATTGTGGATAAGATGTGTGGATAATGTGTATTTTCTTGTCTTTTCCAAGATTAAGATACACATATATATATTAAAAATTCTATGGATATATATACACTTACTTTTCTTTGTGCCTTGGGCTTTGCTCTTTTAGAGTAGTGGGAAAAATAATATATTCTTTTAGAATATAATTTTAAAGCCTACTGGCCCTTGTCTTTGTCAGCTTTTTGGATGAGATACTGTGCTTTCTCCAAAAGCTGACTTCCACAGGAAATGGAGAGGCAAATCAATTTATGGTTGCAATGAACAGCAGTAGATACTAATTACACTTTAGAGCATTCATTTTGTTTTGGGATTTGAAAAATGTATGTGATTTCAAGGAAAAAATGTGCTGATTTGTAGTATACGTGTGCAACTGTGTAAGGTGAGAAAATATCTGAGGAATGCAGACTGAAATAAGGATCTTCAAATGCTATTGCTGTTTGTTTTTTTAGTCTGTTTTGATTGGCTAAAATGAAATGTCTGTTTATGTTAATGAGTTCTGAAAAATCACTGAACAGCTTAAAAGAATAATCGTTTTTGAATCATTTTATTTCTTGACATAAACATTCCATGTTACCCTAAAGAATATTTTGGGGGAAGTTCATTATGTTATATAAATGGAATAATTACATGAATGTATTTATGGATCTAGACCTTGAATAGTAATAATGTGAATTTATTTTGGTTGCATTAATTGACATTTATTTTTATATTTTAGGTTTGTTTAGTTTTTTAGCTCAATCTGTTTTTCTTAAAGTTGCTTTGGAGGTGTTGTTATTTAAATGTGAACTAGTTTTAGAGTTTTTATAATTGAGAAAGCCCTCTTATAAAAATGTCCAGTACTAACCTTAGAATTTGGCCTATTTGGCAGGACTTAAGAGAGGTTTTGCACCTCTTTTGAAAAAGATTTTTTTTTGACCTGTGAAGTAGATAGTAGTAGCTTATCTTTCCGTTTTATTTGCTTATTCACGTATACATGTATATATTCTATTTTATTTCTTCTTTAGGGGGATTACTGAAGCTCGTTTTGTTTATGTCTTTGTTCTTGGCATAGTCTTCACTGGCACTAAAGATTTACTAAAGTCGCAGGTTATTTCTGCAGACTCCAGCGTGAAGAGTACAGGATTATGGGAAGTGTACAGTGGATTGGTTCTACTAGCAGCCCTTCTATTTAGACCTCACAATTTGCCAGTGTTGGTGTTTTGTCTGCTGATTCAGACAATGATGACAAAATATATCTGGAGACCTTTGAAATTTGATGCAGCACAGATTACTATCATGCACTACTGGTTTGGCCAAGCTTTCTTCTATTTTCAGGTAAGCTAAGTATTCTCCCTACTATGGGGCTGGGAGGGGGAATAGTTTTTTGATGAAATGTTGTTCATGGTAAGTGAAGTGCCAACTAAACCTTGTAGTGGGAGAGTTCTCTGAGTTCTCGGAAGTATTTTGTTTCTAAGTATACTATTAACTTTTCTATCTCAGAATCAGGGAAAGATACATACCTTGATAACTTGCTAGCCTCAATGCAGACTTCCACAACTGTCAGGAGTATCAGAGACCTATGCTATGGAAGTTTGGTCTGTTTGTGGACTACCTAACCACCACTACGGTGATAGTAAATTGAAAAATATGAGCTGAGTTGTTAAATACCAGTAACAGGCACATGCATTTTTGTGCTTGATTCTTGAGGCTTCCAAAACATTTGGTAACATAACAATAGGTCTATATACAGTTTAAGACTGAAGCGAAGCTCTATGACAAAATAATATATCTTTATGAGAATCAAAACTAACTGACATTCTTATTTTAAGGAATGGTACCATCTTTCCTGGGGAGTCTTACTAATTTCAGCAACATTGTTCATCACATACAAGGTTGCAGTTCAACAAAATCTTTTCTTTTCATCAAAGCTGGAGAGGTTCTTTCCACTTCTAATAGTGTTGGAAACGTAGTGTAGCAAACTATCTCAAAAAAGCATTTGTCGGGAATCAGGTTGTTAGGTTCTGGATTATGAGGAGAGGCTTTTTGATTTTCTGCAAAATTTCAAGGTACAGCCTGTACGGGCTTTAATTTTGAGGCATGGATGTTAAACCGTGGTCAAGCTGAGGATACCTTAAATGGTTTCTGATCCTGTTAGTACTGTTTGAGGATTGGCTTCACTTTGCTGAGAGTGCATCTCAGGACAGAGAATTGCTGATGGACATATGATCATCATGATTCACCCCTTCCTACCCAGTTTTCCTTATGCCTCCTCCTCTGAGGAGGTAACATTTTTTGGTTGAATAGGTTTTGTATGTCTTGAATGTTACAGTTCAGACAGCCAACTCTGATTTTTTGCTCTCCTTTTGCTCTCCTTTTGAGAGCAGCCCTTAGTGGGGTCGGAAAAAGGCTGAAGGCAGAACCCTCTGCACGCTAAGGTACTGAGCAAAATCGGCTGCCAGAAGTGTAATAGTGGGTAGGCTGACAAGAAAATCTTGCTTGCAGAAAAGAGACTAATAAAGAATTGTCTGAATGTTTTCACAAAGCATCTATTTTCAGTGATGATGAATTCTTGGTGGAGTTGGCTGAGAATTTCACAGAACCACCAAGTCACGGAATAGTTGAGGCTGGAAGGCACCTCTAGTTATCATTCAGTCCAACCTCTGTTAGTCAACCAGATTAGGTTGTGCAGGGCAGTGTCCGGTCTGATTTTAAATACTTGCAAGGTTGGAGGCTCTACAACCTCTCTGGGCAATGTCTCCCAGCGTATGAACACCTTAACCAGTAAAAAAGCTTTTTCTGATATTTAAATGTAACAACTTACATTTCAATTTGTGCCCATCGCCTTTCATCCTTTCAGCAGGCTGTACTGAGAAAAGTCTGGCTACACCTTCTTTACTCCCCCTCATCAGGTATTTATAGACACTGTTACGATCCTTGCTTAGCTTTCTCTTTGCAAAAGTAAACAGACCCAGCTCTTTCAGATAATGTTTGTATGACAGATGCTTTGTTCACAACATCCTTTCTGTGGTCCCTCAGTGGACTTGCTCCAATACATCCATGGCTTTCTTGCACTAGGGAGCCCAGAACTAGACTCAGGACCCCAAGCGTGATCTCATCACGGCTGAAGAGGGGATGGAACGTCATCTTCAACCAGCTAGCGATGCTCTCCCCAGCACAGCCCCAGGTGCTGTTGGTCTTCTGTGCCAGAAGCACAAATGGCTGGCTGGTAGACAGCGTGGTGTCCGTCAGGACAACCTATGTATGTCCTTCTCTGCCAAGCTGCTTTCCCAGTGGTCAGCCTCCAGCCCATCCTGGTGCCTGGGTTTACTTCTTCTGAGGTGCAGGATTTGGCATTTGCCTTTGCTGAACTTCATGGGTTTGTCGTCAGGCCCTTTCTGCAGCGTGTTGAGGCCCCCTGAATGACAGCACACCCATCTTGTGGTGTACCAGCTGCTCTTCCCATTTTGCATCGCGTGCAGACTTGCTGAGGGTGCTCTCTGTCCTGTCATGCAGGTCGTTAACGAAGATGCTCAAGAGCATTGTCCCCGCTGTGAAGCTCTGTGTTCAACAGCTAGTGAGTGGCCTCCAGGTGGATTTTGTGGTGCTGATGAGAAGCCTGTGAGCTGGATAGCTGAGGCAGTTTTCAGTCTGCCTCTCTGTCCACTTATCTCAACCCTACTGCATCAGTTTCAGTTCGCTTGTGAGGGTGTTATGGGGTGTTACGTAGCTTTTTTTTTTTTTTATTGATTTTATACTGGTGTCATTGAGAAGATGTAAATATGTTTTAAGATTTTTCTTCTTACCCTAGTGTCTGTTTTTCTTTTCTTTTCACTTTCTACGACCATTGCAGTTGGGGAGCTTAATAGTTTTTGGAAGACTGGAAAAAGTGACTTCCACTTTAATTAGCTGCATGTTGTAGTGTTGGATATCTTGAACTTGCAAGGCTTCCCCCCACAGCCTACCACCCTCTTGGCAACTTTGACATTTCTACTGGATGTTTTTTCTTTGGGAGTAGTAACATCTGGTGTGATACAGATTTCAGCAAACTTAAGGATATTTTAAAAATTGGCTTTGATGAAGGAGCCTCTGTGTACAAGTGATGCTGCTGAATCACAGCATCCAGAGCTCAGAAGGGTGTAGTTCTCTATTGCTTTGTTGTGATCTCTGTTGCTTGACTGTTCTTGTGTATCCCCTGTCACTCAAGATCTGGAGAACGAAAGGTGATAGTTAATTCTCAAAGCTTCGCGTAGAGGCAGAGCAAAGCTTCCCGCCCTCACCCCCCACCCTGTTTTCTTTCCCAGGCTGGTTTATTATTAAGTTCACTATATGAAAAGAGCAAATACAGATAAGGAGCTACCTTGTGTCCAATCACTGTCTGTAAACTCCAGGTCTGAAGAGGTTCTTCTGAGCTTAGCAACTGCTTAGCAATTTTTTTATTAATTCCTATTCTCTTTAGCCCTTTAAAAATATACCCATGTCAGAAGATCTTGCCAGCAGTATCTTGCAGACTTTTTTGTTGTCTACTCAGAAAACCAAAGTGTGTACTTACCTTTTCAGTATGTCCAAGACATAATGAAATGACAAGTGAATTGGAATAGAACAGGAGATCTTTTTAGAAAGAACTGTTTTTATTATGGCCTTTATAATCCTAGAGATATTTTGAAAATAGAGAAATCAGTTCTGCTAAGGAAAAAAGTGTTTTAAAATTCAAGGTAGGTGGAATTCTTCTCCCTCACTCTTTCAGAGCAAGTTTTCAGTTATCTTTAAAAAGTGCTGTACTTACATTTACATTAGATTACCTTTATACGATGGAGATGAAGTGTTTGACCAAAATAATCCTCTTCAGTTGTTAGCTTGGTTCATTTATTCTCTGGTGAAGAAACCGTTCTGCAGCTACGGGAAGGAACAAACTGAATCATACAAGGCTAAAAGGTGGGTTTTTTTTTTGCACCTTCACAGTTGAAGGCAGTTATTTGATGTGCAAACTATTACCGTAGAAAAGCAGAACAGAATTGATGGTAGCTCGTAAAATTACAGAGGCTACAAACATCCCTCAAAATCTAGTCAAAGCTTTTTCTTCAGTTGGTAAGTAGCTCCCAGTTTGTTGAGAACAAGCTTTCTCGTCTTGGGCTGCAGCTCCAGGGATGGAAGAAACTTCTTCCAACAGTTTGGATAGGGCAAGTTTGCTTGTTACGTAGTATTCTGATCTGCACTATCAGGAAAAATTAAAAACCTGACAACGGAGAAAACCCACTTCTTCATTAACTATTTTTTCTTAGATATGTTTAAATTTCTCCTTCCCTTTCCTTTGAGTTTAGAGTCCAGAGCAGAAACTACCTGTTGCAAGGAAAAATTGGTCAGTTTAGCTTAAAATCAGGATTGAAGTTTTTTGTTGTTATATTAGTGACAAATAATTAGCTGTCAGTCATCTGTTAACAGCACTTAATTAATTGGCTATCACTAAACTGCAGAATCAGGGCCCAACCAGATAAACAACAGATGAACACGCATGGATTTCTATGCAATTTTGTACACCAAATCTGAAAAGGGTCTAACATGCCTCTCAGCAACACTTACCCCAAAACACTTAAAGTTACATTTTCCCTTTCAGGTATGCATTACAAAGACTCTCTCTTCATTTCCATGCAGGTTTCCCTGTTTACTCACAGCTCATCTTTAGCTGTTGAGGTATATCTAAAGAGTACCTTGGATGAGAGGCCTCAAGAGAAGCTGTGGGTGGGTTGTTATGTACACTTCCCAGCTCTTTCTTACCTGAATGATGAAAGGCATAACTCTGAAAGTGCCTATGCTTTTCTTGATGTAGCTTTCTGTTTTAGTAGCAGACTTTTTTTTTTTTATTACTTTTTTTTTCCTGTAAGCACTTAATCTTTTTCATTAACTTTTTAGGGAAAGAGAAAGAACTATGTTTGGTGACAGCTTTCAGTTAGTTCCCTTCCTTTCTACACTTCCAGTGAAGATACTCTGTTCATGTTAAGCAAACTGCAGGTGTTCCAGTTTTAGCAACTGCCTGTCTTGGCCGTACCATCAACACTAAGGTCTTAGATTTTGACTGACTTAGGAAAGGGTTGTGTTTCAAACAGAGAATAATTTTTCAGACATAGAATAATTCTCGAAAATAAGCATTAAGGAAGTACAACAGGGCTGTTCCTGCAAGAGAAGTCTCTCCAGTTCTCAGCTTCAGTATTGATCTGTGATCAGCCTGCCTTGGTACAAGCAAATCATTCATTTGCAACCTCTGTACTGATCAATATCTATGCTTGGATGCTGGGGAAGAGATGGGAAGGAAGCAGAACTGTGTTATGTAGGTATGATGTCCACTGCTGGCACAGAATTAAGTGTCTTCTCTCATTTTCCTTCCTCAAATTTTGTGATTACAAGAACTACCACTATTAAACTGTCTGGGTTCAGTGTGGTGCTAGATTTTTAATTTCCAGGCAGACATAAAGATCTAATGTAGCATACAAAAATGTTAGTACATTTATGGTTGAAATACAGGAATTGAAAAACACTGAAAGTTGCTGTTGGTGTTGATCAGATTGGATACTAAATTTAAACTGTGCTAGCTAAATGAGGCAGGAAAAGGGAAATATAAACTAAATATAAAACCCTTCCATCTGGAAATAGGAGAGAAATTTGGAGAACTACTTTTTGCACATGTCCTGGTGTGATTATAAGAAGAATGAGATTTCTTGTCCGTGTTTCTGAGTCTTTATTAAATCTTGGTAGACAAGATGATATGTAATGAGAAAAGCAGGAACTCTGTCTCACCAAGTATGGAATGTAAGTGATGGCCTTTTGAATAGGATAGTGAGTAAAAATAGCTTTTTTCAGGATAGCATATTTAATGAATGAGGCAGAATTCTTTTGAAAAATATTATAGGGTCTTTAAAGACTTTATGGAGCAATTGCAATGAAAATCATAAGTGTACAGTATAAGCAAAGTTCAGAGGAACAGATTTTTTTTTCATTAATCAGTCAGTATAGTTCAAGAAAGGGGGTGAAAAAGATCACATTGCTGAGTGTGAAAGCTAATATTTTGATCTTGAATAGCAATAGAAAAAAAAGTATTTGAAAACATATACTTTGAGCTTACACTTGTTTTTTCATACTGCACCTTAACTGTGTCAGGACCCTGAGTGCATCTCCTGTCTAAGAGTTCAGTTTAGTGGAGTTCAAAGTCATCTGTGCTAAGGGGAACTGTTGTGAGAAAAGCTAGAAGCAAGGGCCTGTCCCTTCTTTCCTTTGGGAGCTGCTTTTAATGTGATGCTTTACTGTTGACTCCTGTCAGTGCTATGTCACAGCTGTGTAAGCAGATATGTCTGTGTTCCATCTCAGTCCTGACCTGGACCTGAACCTCTTGTTTGAGCTTCCTGGCCTGTTCTTGTATCTGTCTTGTCACTATGGATTTGCTGGCTGATCAATGGACTGCATCTGACCCTGTTCACTATATCCAGATCCAGTCCTGACCCAGACTTACTGCTTGCCAACCTGACTCTTTGCTGGTGAATTCACTGCTCTCACCTGCCTTGTTTTCCCAGCTTACGTTCCTTTACAGAGCAGCTGGCCCCTCCAGGTCTCTGACAATGTGAACATAAAAGGCTAATTTATTAAACTCGCAACTTACATGGGACTTGCTTACATGACACACTTTTTTTCCTGGCCCATTACCAAGATTGTGAGTAGTAAGCATGGGAAAAAATTACTTAGGTAAGTTTTGCAGTCTTTGTCCTTGGAGGTGTCCAGATCCTGACTGGATAAAGTCCTGAGCAACCAGGTCTTTTCGTTTGTATCTGAACTTGCTTTCAGCAGGAGGTAGTACTAGATGACTTTTGAGTTCCCTTCCAGCCTGAATTATCTTACGTTCTCATGATCATATGTTATTTATGTGAACTACCTTGTTTTAGTAGTTAGGATCATTGCCTTATTTATTGTATTGTGCAAGTTGATGAAGAGAAGCAAAGTTAATAATACTCCAGTTTTGACAAATATACAAAAAGTATGCCCCCTAGTTACTTATATTGGATATTATTGCAAATTTGATGATTTTGTCAACAAGCTTGAATGATGGATTGTTTACTTTAAAGCCCTGACTTGTTCACATCTTTTAACTTGTCACTTACTTCGTGGAAACATCCTGTATCTTCATCATTGCTCCTTGCTCTTCAACATGCAGTGACAATAGAAATAAATCTTGGTTGTCTCCTTTAACTGTAGCAGCTTCCAAAAAAAAATATGTTGCTGTAAATATTTCTTAAGATATTTTAGTTGCCTTGGGTGAAAGCTCATAAATGAAGAAAAAATTAATATATTTCATTATTGGTCTTGTGTTTATTTATTTTATTTCTATCCTTAGAACAGTATATCTGCAGTAGGAGGGAAAGGAAATACAGTCTTTAAAACCTTTGAGACTTGTTTATAGTCCAGTTATTTTTTATCACTGAAGGAGAACAGCACAGACTTGTATCTTTTCGTAATCTATCTAATTGGTCTTGCCTTTTGGTAGAAAGATGGACTGGGAGACATTATAAAGTGGTTTATAGCTTGTCTTGCTTGGGTTTCCAAGCATTATAGGATAAGTTACATTGGAGAGGACCTCAGGAGGCCTGTAGTTGAATCCCGTTCTCAGAGCACAGTCAGCTGTGAGGTCAGACAAGGTTGATCAGGGCTTTGTCTGATTAGGTCTTGAAACATCCAAGAATGGAGGTTGCAGAACCTTTCTGGGCAACCTGCTCCAATTACTTATTTTTTCCACTTCAAATTATTTGGTTCAAGTAATTAAATTCCTCTCATTCTGTGTTTTTTAATAGTTACTAGGAAGTTGTGGGAAAGGCTCAGTGGAAGTATAGTAACGGTGTGCTGTGTCAAATGGGTACTTTAGCCAGAAGCATGTCACTTTTGTATTTCACCTCTGTACTTCTCAGTTCAGTGAGAGTCATTGAGGTACTGCAGTTAGTAGCTCATATGTGATGAGTGATGTGGTATCTGAAAATTTCCCAGAAAAATCACTGCGACTTTGGGGAGAGTTTTTGATAGTTTTCATTAATGTCTGTAGAGGCCTCCTTCTCTGTTAGTGTCTCTAACCAGTGTTTTTATATTTGTGCCTCCTTGATTTGGATCATGATGGATTACTATGGAATGCTTTTATGTGAAATTGAATTGTGTCCTGTCACTTTCTGCCATTACAACAACAAGCTATGGCACTGTTTGAAATATTTCAGTGGTACTATAAGATAAGAGCAGATACTCTGAATTGTCAGTTATTTATATATTGTGTGGAACATATGAACTAGTCTTGGTGAGAGATACCTGCCATGAAGAACAAATGCTTCATTGGGGCTCTTCCAGTAGTATCTGAGGAGCCATCCACGAGGCTCAGTGAGCTCCTGGTGAGACTGGAGTGGTTGAACACTTAACATCCAGTGTGGTAGGAGTTGTATGTGTGTACTTCCTGAACCTTGTGAAGTTTAGTAAGGTAAAGTGCAAAGCCTAGCACCAGTATGTGCTGGGGGTCAGCCAGCTGGAAGGCAGCTTTGCAGAAAAGGACCTGGGGGTCTTGGTGGACACCAAGTTGAACATAAGCCAGCAGTGTGCCCTTTATACAAAGAAAGCTAATGGTGTCCTGGGCTGCATTAGGCAAAGTGTTGCCGGCAGATCAAGGAAGGTGATCCTTTCCATCTACTCAGCACTTGTGAGACCCCAGGTGGACTGCTGTGTCTAGTTCTGGGCTCCCCAGTACAAGAGAGGCTTGGGCACGCTGGATAGAGTCCAAAAAAGTCCAAACAAAGTCCAAATCAGATACCTGAGGGACTGGAGCATCTCTCACATGAGGAAGGGCTGAGAGCGTAGACTGTTCAGCGTTGGCTCAGAGGGGATCTCATCAGCGTGTGTAAATACTTGAAGGGATGGTTCAAAGAGGATATAGCCAGGCTCTTTTCAGTGGTGCCCAGTTACAAGACAAGAGGCAGTGGGCACACGCTGGAACACAGGAAGTTCCCTCTGAACACAGGAAGCACTTCTGTGCTCTGTGGGTGCTGAGCACTGGCATGGGTTTCCCAGGGAGGTTGTGAAGTCTCCTTGGAGATCTTCAAAAGCTGCGTGGACGTGGCGACCTGCTGGGTGACCCTGCTTTAGCGGGGTGGTTGGAGCAGATAACCTCCAGAAGCCTCTTCAGACTTCAGCTGTTGTTTGATCCATATACTGTAGCCTATTTCTCACAGTGCTCTCCTTATCCTACAACAACACTTCAAAGTCAAAGATAACTGAGATGAGCTCTGTGCAAAAGAAACCACAGGGAGTGTGGAAAGAGATGGAAGAGAGAGAGTACTGTCCCTTCCTCTGTCCTCTCCACCTTCTAGAGGAGAGTACATTTTTTGCCCTGTTGTGCACTGAGACCAGTGACATGTACTTCCACGCACTGTTTCTTCTTGCTCCTTCCCACATGCAGTGGAACAGGACGTTGTCCTGAGGAGCTGTGGATCAACCTTGTGTTCATGCAGGTGGGGCAAATAGCATGAAGACACCTTACAGCTCTTCATGAGATGAGTATGATTGTCAGCTTTCCCTCTACACACGTCATACAGGGGAGAGAAAATAAGTAGTGGGGAGGAAAAGACCTGTTGCTGTGTGCCATGACTAGGGGAAAAGAGAACAGGTTCTCTCCCTACCTGTTCCTGTCATGCTTTTGCTTGCTGAGCTGCAGCGCCCTGCACAGCTTTCAAAGTGCTGCACCTGACCTTTCTGCTCTTACCATGTCCTCAGTATGTACTGAGTATGTACTCCACTAGGACCGTGCCTGGGGCCGTCGGTGTTGATGGCCCTTATATTTGGGTTGTTCTGGGATACTGCAGAGAGGAAAGGAGAGTTTGATGGCTGCTGGAATACCAGTGATGTGGAAACTGACCTACTGAGTCTGAGGAAATCTAACTGTGGCCTGCTATACTAAGAAATATTCTGCCTTAATTCACAGGGCGTTTGCTGCTTTATATATTTGAGTAAAGCTAAATAATAGGGCGTCTTCAGAGGAAGACATTTCCTTCAGTGTTATGTTATTCCTTGTTATTTAGTGTCTTAGTCACTGAAAAAGAAAGCTAGATAAAGCATGCCAGTCTTAACTCTTGATACTTCGCTTTCAAGTTTTTCTTGAAATGCCTTTTATTGATGATTCAAGCTGTCTAGGCTTTTTGTCCATTTCAGTGCAATCTGTTGTGGTGAAGAGACTTGGGAAGCAGGAACCTCTCTGAATTTGCAAGTCTTAATGTAGTTACATGCAGTAGCTTGTGTCGTGGGCAGGGAGGGGGCTGGTACATGTTCCACTACAGCTCTAAATTGGAGCCCCGCTATCTCTAACGACAAGAAATATTTATTTCTCAGTATAATTTCAGCCACAGCCTTAAAGTCTTGTTTTTGAACCTTGTGTGGTGAAAAATTTATTTTTTTTTTTGGTCACTAGATGAAATCAGGAAGTGTAGTTGCCTGTTTTAATGTGTTTTTATGATGTAATGTATTAAACAGGTATATGTATTTGCTGACAAAATAAGACAAGCAAAAGATGCTGTTCATGTCCTAAGCAGTCTGTAAATCCTAAACAGAAGCTCCTGCTTGGTTAGCCGCTGTATTGAAATTCCAGTGTAAAGAATGTAAAGAATATGTCTTTACTGTAAAGTGTCTCAAAGAGTAAGCCTTTAACTGGTACAATAATTAATTATATTCTAATGTATCATAAATGTTTCTTTGAACGTATTTGAATCTTTTGGGTTTTATTCCTGTTTTCAGGGAAATTCAAATGGCATTGCTACTGTGGATGTTTCAGCAGGGTTTGTGGGACTAGAAAGCTATGTGGAGATACCAGCAATCTTCCTTACAGCATTTGCAACATATGCAGGACCTTTGCTTTGGGCCATTCATCTGCTGTGCTACTTGAGTTCTGAAGTTAGCAGGTAATCAAGTTTTAAACTAAACTAATGCTCCTTTATGTATTGCAGATATAAATGCCATCTATATAATGTACAAACAGTTTTATTTACATAATTATTTTCCTTAAAAGTTAGTTTTCCATTAAGAAAATACATACTGTGTTTCTGATATGAGTTTGTATCACCTCACTCTTCCAGTTTCATTTTATCTGCAGAAATTTTGTATTGGGAAGATATGTGTGTGTTTTACTATTTTTTTCTTAATGAGATCTCAGTTTGCTGTGCTAAATTATCTAAAATGTTATTATATTTTGTTTTAACAGGGTGTCCTACCTAAAAACATTCTTCTTGGAATCTATTAAGTAGGAGGCCTGAGAAGGCCTTTTCAAAATAATGACATAGAATTCAAACTTAACCAATGTGCTGTTCTTTGACAAGCTGTCCTTGCTTGGCGAAGTGGCATTCAACCTCAGATAAATAAAATAAGCTTATTTTATTGTATGTTCATGGTTATTGCTGTTACTTTTAGCTAAAATGTTTGTGCTTTTGGATATCTTGTGTAGCAGAGGAATTAAGGAATGTAAAATAAATTAATGAATGTGGAATTTCAAGAAGAGGTAGTTGGAAAATGTTTATGTAACTTAGTGTGCACGTAAAATATGATTGGACTCTTTGCTACTGCATTTAAGTCATTGTTCAGGGCACTCAAACTGAGAGATGCAATATACTAGCAGGAAGGAGCTGTAAATTCAGTATCCTATTGATCCACAAACACAGAAACTTGACATATATTTTCACTGAAATAACATTTGACAGTGACAAAATTCTTACCATCCCAGAGCCTCCCAGCGCCTCCCAGCTTTTCTTAGTCAACTACTTGTCTTTATTATCTTTGGAATTTAAATTTACTCTTTTTTTTTTTTTTAATGGGAAACTTAACATTGCAGCAGGGCTGGTGAGTGGGATTGGGATTTTAGACATTATTTAGTTTGTTACAACTCTTTGCCTTATGCGTAGTCATCCTCTGTAAACACATCTTCCTTTATCTACAGAGTGTCATCCAGTCTCATCCTGTCTGTGCTTTGTGTTATCTGGCTTCTCTCTTCTCCTTTTGCTTCCTTGTCTTGGGCTGTATGTACACTGTGAACTTGTGTCGGCACATATGGGTTTGTCAAAGGCATAAGGAGAGGGTATCCCCAACTCACCTAGCTGCATAGAGTAGTGGAGGTTTTTGTGCTGGGAAGGAGCCGTTCTAACGGGCTAAATTCCTGCACAGTCATTGTGTCCATTGCTGTGCATTAACAAGCACCTTTAACAGACAGAGATAGCACCTTATTCACTGATCTGCCTATCTACCATGCTTCTTTTAAAGATACCTGACCCTCTGTACTTTGTTTTAGTGGAATTGCATAGCCTAGTGCTGGATAATTGTATTGCACCAGTAATGTAGATTGAGACTTACTGTAGAACATTTCCTCTTAGTTTAAGGCTGGTTACCCTGAAATCATATTTGGTCTTATGTAGGTTGATACTGTCTAAACACTGGTCTTTATGTTTAATACATCTTTTTTCTGTTCATTCTGATATTTTTTTGCTTTGGGAGGAGAAGATGTGTAATACAGTAATTATTGATGTCTGTATTTGTATAACCACACAAACACCTTTCCTGAGTTTTCCCTACTACTTGATGTCTTGACACCAAACTCAACTTTAACTCCGTTTCTAAAGCTCCTCCGTTTAGCTTTATTTACTGCTGTGCTTCATCTTCCGAATATCCAAGCTCTTCAAGCTCTTGAATTCCATTCTTTCTACTCTCTTTAAAATGAGTTACCATGTACATATAAAGCCCCCTGCTTCTTGTCGTCTAGTAAATATGTGACCCATGACCCTGGCTATTACTTACGTTCTATTAATCTACCGTTTTTCATAATTCCTGTGTACCTCTGTTTACCTCTACTGTGCTGTGTTTAAATTAGTGCTAGACAGTTCCACTGGTCATATCTGTGTTCCTGTTTTTTTTTTTTTTTTTTAGCAGTTCTACTTTCTGATCTTCATTACATTGTAGGTGCTTTGGAACTGGAAATTTTCACTTGTGCTTAGAAGATTCTGAGCATAGAGATGTAAACAGCCTCAGTGCCATTGTGTGAAGAGGGAGAGGAAAAGAACAGAAGTTCTGTAATGTGTTTAAAGAGCTGAAGTTTTAATGTTGTTTAAACCCTAGACAGCAGACTGTGATCTGCACTAACATACAATGAAGAGAAAATGATACCATGTAACATGTATTTTTAAAGATCATCTAACAAAATAATGAAAAACTCTGCAACAAAACCTTTGAAGACCTATAGATGTTTAGTATTGTTTCAAATAATGTGTGTCTATAGTAGTGTTGGTTGTTCTGATGTTTTCTTGATTGAATTTTTTCAGATTAAAAGCTCAACTAGTAGTGTTGCCAGGTACAGTGCTGTTTTAAACTGCTCTCAGGTGGGTAGTTGTGACCTGTAATACCCACGTCACTTATGTAAGTAGATTCCATCAAACAACTTGTGTCTGTAGAAGTTTTAAGGTTCGTTTGTGTCAACTGGTAAGGTTGTTTCCTCCACTAAACAGTGAATAACCCTGGACTGGAATCTCTCTAGCCCCTGGAGCTTATTTAAATTGGTATGTAATGGTGCTCAGAACTGTCGTCTATACACTTTTGATTTTACTTCTGTTGCTGGCCAAATGGTTGCCACATTTCTTTGTCATTATTCCTTGAACCAAAAGGTCAAACTATAGAAGACACAGGTCAGCTGTGCCATGTGGTTTCTTTAAATGTATGGAAGATGGAGTTTTTCTTTTTTCTTTTTTCTTTTCCTTTTCCTTTTTTTTTTTTTTTTTAAGTGCTGGATGCTTTAGATTGTTCTTTATAAAAGCTTCTTATTTTTTTATATGCAAATATGCCTTTGTCAATGAAATTCAAACCCTCTCCTTTCTTTTGTGGTCCTGAATGCAAGATGAAGATCCTTTACATGCTTCCACTAGATAGGAGGGTCTAAAAGAACCCAGCTGCCATAGTTTTGTGGAGCGTGCTGAGTAGGTCCCGTTAGATTGCCACAGAATGCCATCAGGATTGCTGGCCCATCCTGATACAGTCACAGCTGAACGGATGTGTTCAGAACAGCACAGCAATGCCATTCTTAATGCAGTTTCTAGCATCCTGCAGCCTGTTTCAGAGCTGCTTGCATCTGAGGAAGGTGACTTGAACAGAGAAGTCTGACCTCAGTGCTAGCTGTCGTTGTCTATTGCAGCCACTCAGCCGAGCCCCATGTAATTTATAGCTGCATCAGCTGACTTTGCTTACCAGAACTTCATGGTGGCGTTCTTAGAAGCAGAACTCCACTGGGGCCCTCAGTTCCAAGGGGCAAATATGTAAGCATAACCTGTGGTCTCTCTGCACTTTGCATTCATGAAATCATGGCATACTTGAGCCTGGAAGGTATCTCTGGAGATCATCTGTGTCAAGTCTGCTGTCCAAAGGAGGGTCAACCAGAGCAGGTTCCTCAGGGCCATGTCCAGTCAGGTATTAATTATCTCCAAGGATGGACACTCAATAGTCTCCTTGGGCAAACTGTGCATGATAACCCTGACAGTAAAAAAGTTGTTTTCTGATGTTTTAAGTGGAATTTATTCTGTTTCAGTTTGTGCCCATTGTTTCTGTCATTTTGCTGGGCACCACGGAGATGAGTTTGTCTTTTTTGTCTTCTTTATTCTTGCCCATGAGATGTTCATATGTATGGATAAGATTCCTGCTGAGCCTTCTCTTATCAAGCCTAAACAGCTCCATCTGTCTCAGCTTCTCCTCTTCTGTGAGATGCTTTATTCCCAACATCATTTCTGTGGTCCTTCAGTGCTCTTGCTCCAGTACATCCATGCCTTTCTTGCACTGTGGAACCCAGAACTGGACTCAGGACCCCGAGCGTAATTTCAATACTGCTGAAGAGGGAATAGAGCATCATCACCAACCAGCTAGCGATGCTCTCCCCAGCACAGCCCCAGGTGCTGTTGGTCTTCTGTGCCAGAAGCACAAATGGCTGGCTGGTAGACAGCGTGGTGTCCGTCAGGACAACCTATGTATGTCCTTCTCTGCCAAGCTGCTTTCCCAGTGGTCAGCCTCCAGCCCATCCTGGTGCCTGGGTTTACTTCTT
Source organism: Cygnus olor (assembly GCF_009769625.2). Classification (NCBI taxonomy): domain Eukaryota; kingdom Metazoa; phylum Chordata; class Aves; order Anseriformes; family Anatidae; genus Cygnus; species Cygnus olor. The sequence continues at coordinate 51,855,539 of NC_049198.1, forward strand.
CTGAGGTGCAGGATTTGGCATTTGCCTTCATGGGTTTGTTGTCGGGCCCTTTCTGCAGCATGTTGAGGCCCCCTGAATGACAGCACACCCATCTTGTGGTGTACCAGCTGCTCTTCCCATTTTGCATCGCGTGCAGACTTGCTGAGGGTGCTCTCTGTCCTGTCATGCAGGTCGTTAACGAAGATGCTCAAGAGCATTGTCCCCGCTGTGAAGCTCTGTGTTCAACAGCTAGTGAGTGGCCTCCAGGTGGATTTTGTGGTGCTGATGAGAAGCCTGTGAGCTGGATAGCTGAGGCAGTTTTCAGTCTGCCTCTCTGTCCACTTCTCTCAACCCGACTGCATCAGTTTACCTGTGAGGGTGTTACAGGAGACAGTGTTAAAAGCCTCCTTGTGAAGTAAAAGTGCATTAGATACCTGTAGTCCATGTATTTTCAGACCACTAAGATGAAAAAAGAATAGAAAATAAGGACTTCTTGAAATAATGTGTTTGCTCTGGAATTGTGGTTGTAAGTGGTTAAACCATTTGCATCCATCTAATCAGGCACATGGAACTATAAAATCTTCTCCTCATATGCAAAGGTAAATATATTTCTAAAATAACTAACGGCATGTGATAGACAGTAACATGGATATTACTGCCACTTTTAGTCCTTCATGCTCTCATAAGAAACTTGGCAGCTGGAATGTGATGGGATTTTCACAGACAGAAATAGTAAGAACTCTTCTGCTTTAGTCTCCATGGAAACTGCAATAACTCTTGAAAATACTTTTGAGACAGGGAACAATGATTAAACAGATGCCTAAACTTAACCAAGTATTCTGTGTGTGACTGGCATAAATTCCAGAGAGCATATGAGTCATGTAAAGGGTGGCTTTTAGAGTGCTCACTGTATCGCTCTGATCTGAATTAGAACTTCACATTTGGGGATCCTTATGATCTGAAAAAAGGGCCATGTTATTGGATAACCAGACCTGTGTTATATGACCTCACTGTACAGTACACTCCGGATGGATTCAATTTTTAAGTTCCTACCCCAAAAAATCGTCTCGTGGGTGACAGTCACGGTGTTGTGTAATTACCACTCTTTAGGTAGGCAGCATGGTAGTTTTCAGCTTCCTTGCACATTGGAATCTGTGTTTTAATTGGTATAATGAGTCAGGTTTCAGGATGAATGCTGGATGTCTCCTAGCATTAGAAAAAAGCTGCATGTCTGTTGACTTCTCTTTCCTAGTAATCATAAGTTTTAGTAATGCTTTCCTGTTAGCAAATAGCTTTCAGGTATTGAAAACATAAGTTGTGCCCAATGAGAGGGGAGGGTATTGGTTGCAAAACCTTTAATGTTGTGCTGGGACTTCGTTAGTGTAGAATGCTTGCACAGCAAATTTACATTTTTGCTGTGAATTCTTTTATAATGCTGATTTAAGAAGAAGAAGGAAAGCATGCTTGTTACAGGAATTTCAGCATTTAACACCAGCTTTTGCCATCTTCAAGCTAATGTATTTCATTTATGGATTCCTCCATTCATAATTCATGTTATTACATTGATCATTTCTCTTTCTAATGTAAGCTGGCCATGCAGCGAGTGTTTCAATATATTTTCTGAGTCCCAGGCAGAAATTGCAGTCCCTGATAAAGACAAAGGAGCACTCCATATCTTTTTTTCCAAACCTTTCAGTGTTTTACATAAGTAGTTTTTAATTCCTCTGGTTTCACTTCATTCTCTCTCCTTTAGGTTAATTAAAGATGAAGAAATGTTTACAGCTAAGAATATACTGCAGCTATGTTCTCTAGAATGGTAATACCTGCTCTATACTGTGTTTGCCAGCAATCCAGCTCTCTGACTGAAATGAAATGTGTAGAATAAGGTATCTACTAGTTCCTTGGTGTGTATGGAAATCTGGAAGTGATTTAAAACTGGGAATGTGGCTTTTTTGCCACAGGCTGGAAGAATATTCTACTCACTTTGGTATCTCCTGACGTGCTGTCATCGCAGTGACGAGCTGGAGATTTGTTGTACACGTCATTAATGTTCTGTGATGGAGACCTCTTCATCAGTTGCCTCTGTTGCAAACAAATGGCAGTTGCTTCAAAGCCATTTGCAAAATAAATGTCATCCTCTTCCTCTACGGACCAGCTATGCAGCTGTGTTTTAGGAGCTGAAACACTTTCTATGTAAATGTTAAAGGAAGTAGTGAGCACAGAATTTAAAGCACACAGATTTGGGGTGGGTTGAGTTATTTTTGCTTTATGGGGATAGAAGGAAGCATCTAACAGGTTTGGAACTTAAAAAAAAAAATAGAAAAGTGATTTAATATTTGGTAGAATTGGCATATTAAGCATGAGGTCTGTTTTCTTATAATGACTACTGACCTTAACTGAGAACTCGTGCTCCAGTGTACTAATGTACTGCACAAGTGCATTGTAGAGTTGATCACACAGCTTTTAAATAGTCTTACCAATGCTGTGTATTGTCATTACTGTGAGATTGTTGTCATTGACAGAACTGATTGCTTAGATAGAGGCTACTTTAAGTAAGCATATCAGACATGCTTTTTAATTTCTACATGGTCTACCACCTTTTTTTGGTGGGTAGTCTTGAATTGAAAGGAAAGGGTTCTGTGATGATGTTTCTTGTTTCTGCTCTAATTTGGTGGTTTTAGGGTTAGACTGTCTTCCTCCTCTTGATCTTGGGGTGTCCGTCTGACCTATAGAAGTGTGTTCGAAAGCACATAGCTCAGCTGGCTAGCTGGTTCTTACTCCACCTAGGGTGCAGGTGTGCAGTGTCACTTTGTTGTACAAGAGGGTGCAGAACCTTTGTTCTTGTTTGGAACCTCTCCATCATAAGACAATATTTTTCTGACATCCTGTATAGCTAGGTTTAGAAATGCTTCTTATGCAAAACAGTTCATTAAATTTAATACGCACCTGCAGTAATCCACACCTGGATCTATTAGAAGACTCAAGGGTTACAACGCTGGGCATCAGCAGCCCTCTCTCACTCACTGTCTGCTGCACTCTCTTGCTTGGTAGCCCTCCCTCTCACTTGCATGGTATTCTTCTCTCTACCTTGGTATCCCTGTCCCTCTCTTTCTCTTGCTGTCCCTGTCTTCCTCTTGTGGATCCCCTGCTCCCTCCGTTCTAGTTTTCCTTCTCTCCTGGGCCTGTTTTATGCCCCTCTGGTGTGTCATTTCTCTCACTGGCATGTGCTTTGTCTCTCTGCCTGCCTTACGTGCCTTTTCTCTTGTGCATTTGCTCTCCTGTGCTCCCTTCTCTCATTCTCATGCTTTCTGTTTCTCTCATACACTATTCCCATCCCTCTCAGCATCCCCTGAATCTCCTGAACTTTCCCGATGTCCCTCGAGGCTTCCCTCTCTTGGCTCCTTTCCCCTGCCGTAAGCTTTCTCTCTCTCTTCCCTCCTTGAGGAATCCCTCTCTCCCTGAAATGAATTCCCTCCCACATACCCTTTTCCTCTCTGTCGTGTTTCCTCTCTCTCTTTTGTGCTTTTCTTACCCCTTGTGCACTTTGCCTTTCATGTGCTTTTTCTTTTTCCTCTCTTTTGCATGCTTTCCTGCTCTCTGACACAATGTTCCCCTCACTTGCACTTTCCCTATTGCTCACACTTTGTCACTGACTTGTGCTTTCCCTCCATCTCTTTGCTGTCCCTCTTTATCCCTTCCTACCCTACTGTTGCTCTTGCTTTCCCCTCACTGTTCTTTCTTCTCGTGCGCTGTCGTGCTCACTTTCCTTGTGTGCCCTTGCTTTCCTCTCAGATGCGTTGTGTTCACGGCATTGTGCGCTCGTGCTCCTCTTGTGCACGTGAGTTCCTTCTCACCCCTACCCCTCCCTTGCCTTCCCCCTTCTCTTGCTTTCTTGCCTCCCCTACTCTCCCACCTTCCCCTCTCCCCTGCTTTCCACTCATACTTCCCTCTAGTGCTCGTTCGTGCTGCGCAAATGTTCCTTGTGTTCCTTGTGTGTGCTTACTCTGCCCTTGCTCCCACCTTCTCTCCCTGCCTTGCTCTATCCCATCCTCTCCTCTCTCCTTCTCACCATCCCTGCCTCCCTCGTACTTTCCCTTTCTCTTGAGAGCGGCCCTCCTTGCTCTCCGTGCACATTCTCTCTTTCTCACATGCTTTGTCTCTCTCTGCAAGGTGCTCTGCCTCTCCTGCATTTTTCTTTCATGTCCCAGCTCTCTGGCTTTCACATGCCCTCTTGCATGCTTTCCTGACTCTTTTCTCTCTTGCTTGCATTTTCCCTCTCAGTCATGCTTTCTCCTTTGGTCATGCTTTTGCTCGTACTTTCCCTTTTCTCCCTTGCTCTCCCCCTGCCTTGCTCTCTGCCTTGCTGTACATATGCCTCCCCACACAGCTATTCCTCTTCTCTCTTGCTTTCCCACCCTCTCTCAGATGCTCCCCCGCACTGCATGCTTTCCCCATCTCTCACGTGGTTTGTCCCCATCTTTCTTGTGTGTGGGCTTCCCCCTTTCCCCGTGTCTCTCTCTTGTGCTTCCTGCCTCTGACAATCGTGCTTCCTGCTCTCTCAAGCTCCCTCTGTGCACTTTTCCCCCTCTTGCATGTACCATCCTTCTCAAGCATGTGCTCTGCTCCCTCTCCTTGTGCACACTCTCCCTCTCTCGCACCTCACCTCATACATGTGCTTCGCTTCTCATTCACGGTCCTTTCCTCTTGTGCACTTCTGCCCTCTCTTGTGTCTTTGTCTTCTCTCCCTCCGCCCCTTGCTTTTCCTTTCTGTCTTCCTTTCCCCTTTCTCAATTTTTCTCCTCTCTCATATGCTTTCCTGTCTCTCTCACACATTCTTCAATCCCTGCAGATCCACTTTTCTTGCTCCTTCCCCCTCTCTCACTTGTTCAGTCTCTTAACCCAGGCCTCCCCTTCCCTCTCCTGCCTTCCCTTTCTTGCATGTCTTCCCTTTCTCTTGCATTCCCCTCCCACATTCTCACGTTGCCTCTCTCTTGCTTTCTCTCTGCCTTGTTTGCTTTCCCATCTCTCACAGACCTTCCCTTCCTTGCATGCACTTTTTCTCTTGCATGCTTGCAGTCTCTCACTCATGTTTCCCTCTGCTCTTTTGCTTGCAGCCTGTCTTTGTTTAGGTTTCCCTCTCAGTCTATATAAGTGTTCCCTCATCACATCCCTTTCTGCTTGCCTTGGGCGTGCTTTCCCTCCCGCTTAGATTTGCATTTCCCATCTCTTGGATGTCCCTGAAGCTTTCTTGAGCCCCACCACCCTTGCTTTCCCTCTCCCTTGGACATACTTTGCCTCTTGCATGTGCTTTGGCTCTCTCTTGTGCATCTTCACTCTCCTGGGGTGCTTCCTCTCTCGCATTGTCCCTTGCTTTCCTCTTTTCTCTCTGTCTCCCTCTCACTGTAGCCCTCCCCTCCCCCCCCCATTTTCCTCTCTCCGATACCTGTATATTTCTATCCTGTGTGCTTTGCCTCTCCCGCATGCGTCCCGCCTGTCTCATGTGCTGTGCCTCTCAAGCACCCTTTGCTTCTTGCACTTCTCTCTCATTCTCCTGCTTTGTCTCGCTCTTATGCGTGCCTCCCCTTGCACTTTCCCGCTCTGACACCACTTCCCCCTCTTGCACGCAATGCATTTTTCTCACATGGACTTTGCCTGCTTCCCTCACTTACGCCTTGTTCTACTTCACGTGTCTCCTCTCTGTCGCATGCTCTGCCTCTCTGCTTCGCACTTCACCTCTGACAGACATTATACCTCTCTCACGTGTTGCTTCTTTCTGCTTTGTGCTTTGTCTCAAGCGTGCCCGTGCATTCCCCCCCCTAAATCTTGTGTGCACATGCCTCCCCTCTCTCTGCTCCTTGTCTTTGCCCTTGCTCCTTCTCACTTTGCCTCTGCCTTAATGCTCTGACCCCACCTTGAGTACTCTGCAGCTCTCTCCTGCATGTATTGCTGTGCTCGCTTCAGCTTTGTTGCTCTCCCTTTTGTACCCTGCCTCCCTCTTCTGAGCTCTGCCCACTCGCATGTGTTGCCTCTTTCTTGCACACTGATGCCCTCGGGCATGTGTGCACATTGCCTTTCCCACACATGCTTAGCCTCTTACACGTCCACTTTCCCTGTCATGCACTCTTCCTCTCTTGTGCACTGTGCTGCTTTGTCCTACGTGCTTTGCTGCTGCCGTGTTGGCTTTCTTTTCACACTTCACTCTTATTCTCTCTTGCTTTCCTGTCTAACATAACTTCCCCCATAGCATGCATTTCCATCTGTCATAGGTTTTTCCTCGTATTTGCACTTTGTCTCATTCAGGCTTCCAGTTTCTCACTCACTGCCCTTCCCTGTCCTGCTCACCACCCCTCTCTCTGTCATGCTCTACATCCTCCCAGTGCTTGTCACCCCCTTCTCAATTACTCCTGTGCTCTCTAAAACCATTCCCCCCTCTGTCCTGAACTTCCTGTGTCTCCTGCTCACTCTTTCCCGTGCCCTGCCCCACTGGCTTCCTCTGTCTGCTCTCCTTTGCTGCCTCTGTCTCCCTTCGTCTCAGTCTCTCCACCCTTCCTTCTCGCTCAGTGCCTTCTCTTTCTCAGTTGTGCATCCCAGCCTTTCTCACACACTTTGCTTCTCGTGGGTTCTTTTCCCTTTTGTGCGTGCCTTTTTCATCCTCTCTTGCTTTGCACGCTTCCTCGTTCACTTCCCACATCCCTTGCATACTTTGCCAACTCTAACACGCTCCTGCATGCACTCTCCCTCTTGGTCATGCTTTCAGTCCCTTGCTTGTGCTCTCCCTCCATTGTTTGGGACTCCTCTATTACTTTCTGTCCCACCTTTCCTCTCTTTCCTACCTCCTCACCACCTCATCCTCCCTCCCTCCTTTCCCTCTCTTCCCTCCGTCTGCTCCCGCACTTGCCTCACACACCCCTCCATGCTTCTCTGCCTTCCCTCCCCCTTACACACATTTCCATCCTGCCTCTCTCTTGCATGTCATCTCTCATCTCACACACTTGTGCTCTCACATGTTTCTTCTTTCCCTTACAGCGTTGCACTTTCCCCTTTGTTGCTTTTTACTGGTGTTGCTTGCTTGCTCCCTCTCTTGCACGATCTTCTGCTTTTGCTTGCACTTTCCCTACCAACTCTTTGGCATCCTACTGGTGCTTTTCCAGCCCCTCTTTACTGCTGCCCCCCTGATCCTCTCCTCTGCCCTTCTCTCTCTCTGCTCCATCCCCACCCCACCCCTACCCCCCATTTCCCTTCCCACTCGGATGTAGTTTCTTCCTCTTGCTTTCCCTCTCTCTCGCATGTGTTTTCCTGGTCTCTATCATGTGCTTTGCCTCTGACACGTTTTTTTTTCCTTCTCCTCAGTCTTATGCACTTTTGTTCTCTCATGTAATTTGACTCGTTGAAGTACTTCCCACCTGACATGCTCCCTCTCTCTCTGTGAAGTGTTCTGCCTATTTCTCATCATTTCCTTTGTGCAAAAAAAATACTTGTGCACTTTTGCTCTCTTCTGTTTTCTTTCCTCTTATGATTCCCTCTCCCAGCCTCTTGCTTTTCCTATCTCCCTCTTCCTTTCCCTATATTGCAGACTTTCTCCTCTGACATTTCCTTTTTTGCTTGCACAGTCCTCTCCTGTGCTGTCTTGTACTTTCCTTTTCCCTAACTCCATCCTTTTCTTGCCATCCACCTCTATCAAGTGCTCTCTCTCTCTTTCATGCATGCTTTCCCTGCTTCTCTCGTTCCCTTTCTTGCTCTCCCCACCCTTCTTCCTTCTCTCTTCCCCTTTCACCCCCCTTTCTGCCTTGAATGGTCCCTCTTTCTTCCTGTCTCTCTGAAACACTTACCCACTGCATTATTACATCTTACATACTTCCTTCACCTCTCTGACATGTGTCCTCTTAAAGTGCTTACCCTATGACATGTTTTATTTCTTTTGCTTTCCGTTCGTCTCATGTGTCCCTTTCCCTTTCCCTTCCCTCCCTCCCTGCCTTTTTCTCTCTTTTTCTTCTTTCTCCCCTTCCCCTTCCCCTTCCCCTTCCCCTTCCCCTTCCCCTTCCCCTTCCCCTTCCCCTTCCCCTTCCCCTTCCCCTTCCCCTTCCCCTTCCCCTTCCCCTTCCCCTTCCCCTTCCCCTTCCCCTTCCCCTTCCCCTTCCCCTTCCCCTTCCCCTTCCCCTTCCCCTTCCCCTTCCCCCTCTCCCTCTCGCCACCTCTGTCTCCCCTGCTTTGCTTCTCTGCAGCAGCTCTTTGCCTCTCACATGGCCTGCCCCCTCTCTCACACGGTCTGCCTCTCAAGGTGTGTTTCTCCTCTCTCCCCAGTGCACCCCCAGCACCCCTTCTCTCATGGACACTCTTCGCACCCCCCTCACACAGCTGGCCTGGCTCTCACGCCTGATTTCCTGCCTTTTGCACTTCCCTGTGTGGTTCTGTCTCTCTTCTCCTTTCCCTCTTCCACTTCGCCACTCTTTTGTTTTCCCCACCAACTGCATACTTTCCCCTCTGAAAGATTTCCTCTTTCTTGCATGCACTTTCCCTCATTTAGGCTGTCAGCCTCCTGCTCGTGCTTATCCCCCTCTGCCACTTGTTACCCCTCTCTATTGCCCAGCACTTACTATCCCCCTCTGGTACACATTCACTCTCTCACATACGCTTAACTTCTCACACATGCATTGCCCCTCTCTCGTTCTTTCATTTTGTCTCTTGTGGGTTTAACTCTCTTAGGGATTTCTTCTTGAAACACAAGAGAGAGAGTCTGATGTGCTTTCCTCTCTCCCTGACCCAGTGTGCTTACTGTTTTCCCTTTTGCATCTTTTGCCTCTCCCTCACATGTTCTGTTTCTCAAAACCATGTGCACTGCATCTGTTTTGTGCTGCTTTCTCTCTTCCACTTCCCTCCCTTATTTTCTTGATCCCACCCTGCTCTGGTGCTCTCTTGCTTTCCCTATCTCACATGCTTTTCCAAACCTGACACGTTTTCCCTTCCTTGCATGCATTCTTCCTCTCATACTTTCAGTCACACGCGTTCCCCACTTTGTCATGCACTTGCACTCTTGTACAGCTTTCTCTTGCTCTTCTCTCTCTTTCTCTGTTGCTTTCCTCTGCTTTTGCACTCTTTCCTACATGCTTTACCATCTCTCATACCTGTTTCCCCTCTCTCACTTGCTGCAGATGGTTACCTAGCAAGTAAGGATGAGGAAAAAGCAGAGGTATTTAATGCCTTTTTCCTCGGTTCTTAATAGTAGTGACGGATTTTGGGCTGTCCTGCCCTCTGTAATCCTTTTCTTCTCACTTCTGCAGCCTCACTGTCACATTTGCCCTGGCTTGTGGACTATCCCTCTTATCCACTATCCCACTCATTTATGCAACCCATCTCATGTCATTTCCCTTTCTTGTGCCATCTCTCTAGTGCTTTCTTTTTCTTGTGCTTTGCCTCTCATGGGTGTGCTTTCTTCCCCTTGTATCTGTGTTTTCTTTTTCTCTTGGATGCATGGACTTTCCCTCTCTTACATGTAGTTCTCCCATGGAGAGGGACTCTGTCAGGGAGTGTAGTGCTAGGTAATAGTTTTAAACTAAAAGGGGGTAGATTTGGATTAGACATAAGGAAGAAATCCTTTGCTGTGAGGGCAGTGAGGCACTGGCACAGGTTGCCCAGAGAAGCTGTGGATGCCCCACCCCTGGAGGTGTTCAAGGCCAGGCTGGATGGGACTTTGAGCAACCTGGTCTGGTGGGAGGTGTCCTGCCCATGGCAGGGGGTGTGGAACCAGGTGATCTTTAAGTTCCCTTCCAACCCAAACTATTCCTTGACTCTACATGCACTTTACCTCAGTTGCATGTGCTTTCCTACCTACTGACTCATATGTCCTGTTGAGAAGTCCTTCCGTGATGCTGTACTTCTCCCTGCATTCTCCATGCATTAATTACTTCTCTCCCGTGCATGTGCTTTTCCCTCTGTACCCCCCTCTTGCCCTCCCTCCCTCTTTTGCACATCGTGGGCTCCTGTTCCTTCCTCCCTTTTCTGTGCTCTTCCTGGCACGCTCCCTATGTTTGTGCTTCCCCTCTCTTGTTCATGCTTTCCCTTGTCTCTCTCTCACACACATTTTTCCTCTCACTTTCACACACTCTCCCATGCTTTCCCCATGACTTCCCTTTCTAGCATGCTTTCCTTCTCATGTGTCCTTTCACTCTTCTGCATGTACTCACCATTATCTCCACTGCACCCCTTCCCTCCCTAATGTGCCCTTTCCCACTCTGTCTTGCCCTTTTCTTGCACGCTCCCTCTCACACATTATTCTCTCACAACCTTTCTCCTGCTTGTACTCTTCCACCTCCATGCATTCTCTCTTAATTCCCTCTTTCTTCACTTGCTCTTCCCCCCCAGCTCATGCTTTCTCTCCTTGTCACACTTTCCCTCCTTCTCTCACTTTTACTTGTGCTTTCCTTTTCTTGCATGTTCTCCATTTCTAGCATGCTTCCTCTCTCGTACATGCTTTTATTTCGCATGAGCTTTCCCCTCTGTCTGTCAGGCAGTATTCCTTGCTCTTTCTTGCATACATTTCTCATGTTCATGGATGTGTTTTTCTATCTCACTCTCTCATTTCTTTCTGTCTCTCACACACATGCTTTCCTTCTCTCTCTCTCTACTGTGTGCTTCCCCTCTCTCACTCTTTTACCTCCTTTCCATTGCTCGTTTTCTCTCTCCTGGACACACTTTCCCTCTCATATGCAGCCCTTTCCTTTCCTTGCTTTTGCTGTCCTCCATGCGGTCCCTCTTTCTTGCACTCATTCCCCCATACTTTCCCTTCTTCCTCTGTGCACTTTCCCTTGCCCACAATCTTGCATGTTGCCCCTTCTCATATTTGCTTTTACTCTCTTGCATCTGCTCTCTCTCACAGTTTCATACCTTTACTCTTGCTTCCATCCCCTCTCTTACACTCCATTTTTCCCACACACATTCCCCCTTTGTTCTGCTTGGTTTCCTTTTCTTGCATGCTTCCCCTTTATGTGTTCTCCCTTTCTCACACTTGTGCTTTCTTTCTCATGTGCTTTTTCATGCCCAAGCCCTTCTGTTTCTTCTTGTGCATGTACCCCCCACCTTGGCATGCATTCCTTCAGCCACATTCTTTCCCTCTCTAGCACAGCTTCCCACTCCATGGTCTGCTGCGTTTCCTCTTTCATTCTCTCATGCCCTTCTTCTCTGGCACACACCTTTCCTCTCACTCTCTTCTGGACTCTCTTTTGCTCATGCTCTCCCTCCCTCTCACATGCTTACTCTTTGCTGCCCCTTGCACACTTTTTGTCTCTTGCTTGCCCTGTCTTGCATACTTTCTCTCTTTGTGCACTTTTCCATCCCCTTTCACATAGTGCATTCCACCTCTAATGAACATCCCTTCTTCTCTCATACATTGCCTCATAGCTTTCATCTTTTTATCATGCCTTTCCTCTTTTTTGCATGGCTTTCCTTTCTCTGGCGTCTTTCCTTTTGCTCATTTCTGGTGCATATGCCCATTCACTTTACAATGCATGCAGGCTGCCTTTCTTGTTCTCTCAAGCTTCCCCTGCCTCGACTGTCAGTGTTTTTCACTCTCTCGTGCTCTCCTGAGTACTCCAACTTAACACAGGCCCATGGTGTCTCCCTCTCAAATACCTTCCTTCTTATTTGAATGTTGTCTGTCATTTTCTTTCACTCCTTCCCAGATGCTTTCTCTTTCTCCCCTTCTCATAAGGCTTTCTTCTTTCTGTTATGTGCTGTACGTCTGTCCCATGCATGTGTTCCTCTGCCTTGAAACGTCCTCACAGTTTTCTGTTCTTTCTTGATATCTCTTCTCCTCTCATTCCCTTCTGCTTTACTTCTGTGTCATGCACTCTCTTTCCCTGTATTGCCTGTGCCTTCGTCCCCTCTCAGGCAAACCTCCCCTCTCTGTCACGTGTTTCTTGACAAGTGCTTTTTCTGTCTTTGTGCATTCTGTGTCTCCCTTGCCTGTTTTCTTGCTCTCTGTCTACACTTCCCCTACATCTCACAGGCATTTTTCTCTCTCTTCTGCTTTGTCTGCCTTGCTCTTTCCTTTGTGTGTGTTCTCACTTTTCACCCCTATCTTACACACTTCCTCTGTCTCAGGCTTTGTCAGCATCTCATTCTTACCCTCTCGTATACTTTCTTTCTTACGTGCTTCCCCCTGCACACATGCTGTTGTCACCTCTCTCCCTTGTGTCTTCTTCCCTTCCAGACTGTGTGCAGTTTACCTCTCTTGCATGCTCCCCCCCCATCATCCTGGGTACTCTCCTCTCTATCCCTGTCTCACGTACTGTCCCATTCTCTCCCAGACACTTTTCCTTGCTCTCCTTATGCTTCCCCTCTGTTGTGCATATCCCTTCTCCTTGCCGTGCTCTTTCCCTCTGTCTTGCATGTGGGCCTTCCCCCCCTCTCATGTGCTTTCTGTCTCTTGCATGCTGTTTTGTGCTCTCTAGAGCTTCCCCTCTCTCTCCTGTGTGATTTCCCCTATTGTGTGCTCTTTCTCTCTTGTCACACTTTCTCAAGTTTTTCTGGGGCATGTTTTTGCTCTCTTGCATGCCATCCCTCCAGTCAGTGCTTTTCCTCTGTTGTGTGTTCCACTTCCTTCTGTTGTGCACTTTCCATCTTATTGCTTGTTCTTTCTGTCTCTTGGCATGTGTCTGTCTCTGTCATTCTTTTCCTCTCTTTAGTGTAGGCTTTCCCTCCCTTACATACCTTCCCTCTGTTGTGGGCTAACGCCTGTAGGCAGCTAAGCGCCATACAGCTACTTGCTTTCTCCCCTCCCAATGGAATGGGGAGAGAATCAGAAGGTCAAAAGTGAGAAAAGTTGTGGGTTGAGATAAAAGAGTTTAATAAGTGAAGCAAAGCTGTGCATGCAAACAAAGCAAAATAAGGAATTTATTCACTGCTTTAGATCATCAAGCAGATGTTTAGCCACTCCTGGAAAGCAGGCCTCCATCACATGCGATGATTACCTGGGAAGATGAGCACTGTAACCATGAGCAGGACCTCTTCCTTTTTCCCCCTAGCTTTTATTGCTGAGCGTGTGACATAGCACAGAATATACCTTCGGTCAGTCTGGGCCAGCTGTCCTGGCTGTGCCTGCTCCCAACTTCTTGTGCACCCCCAGCTTCCTCGCAGGGGGGCAGCATGCAAAACAGAGAGGGCATTGATGCTGTGCAAACACTGTTCAACAACAGTTAGAACACAGGTGTATTGTCAACACTATTTTAGTCACAAATCCAAAACAACAGCATAGGAGATGCTATGAAGAAAGTTAACTCCACCCCGGCCAGAGCCCATATACCCTCTCTCATGCTTTGTCTCTCAGAAATTCTCATGTGCATTTCCACTCTCTCGTATGCTTCTTCACACCATTTTGTTCTTTCCCTCTTATCTTGGTTGTTCTCTTGTGCTGTCTCTCTTCTCTATCTTCCTCTTAACATTTTTGTTGAGTTCTGGGTCTTCTCCTCTCTTACTTGCATACACTTCTCTCTCAATCTCCCTCTATGCTTTCCTCTTCTCTTTCCTGCATGCTTTCCCTTACTCACATGTTCCCCTCTTCTTCTGTGTGCCTCTTCTATCTTCCTTCTTGCTCTCCTATTTCCTTTTTTTTGCTCTTTCCCTCTTTCTTTTTCTCTTTTCCTATTGATCTCTGTTCATGGGGAAATCTAGGGGATTTTCCCATAACAGTGCGTTGGAACCACTTCCTTGCGTACATGCAAATGCTTGAAGTGACGCTGCTTAAGCCCTGCTTTGTTGATTTTGTGCTTTCTTACACTTACATCATCCCAGGCTCCTTGCTTGTCTTCCCGATCCACCACACCCTCACAGAGCTACTGACAATTCTCTCCCTCACCTGTCATTCCTAGTTTAAAGCCATTCCTAGGAGGTCACCATCGTCCTGGTAAAAATACCTTTGTGCTGCTTTTTGAGGTTGATCCCATCTTGCCCAAGCAGATGTTGATCCTTAGACAGATCCCCTGGTCACAGAAATCAAAGCTCTGTTGCGAATGCCACTTCTATAGACAATTTTGGCACGTAGTGTCAGTCACCTCCTCATCGCATCTTTTCCTCTTACTGCCAGGGTTGGGATTGCCACTTGGATCCCTGTTCTCCCCAGAGCTCTGTAGTTCATTTTTGTTACTCTCCTGCTTTCCTTGATGGTGTCATTGGTGCCCACATAGGACAACAGCAACAGTCAGAAGGTTGGGCAGGGGCTGACAATCTCTCCACAACATCCTGGATCCCAGCCCCTGGCAAGCAGCAAATTTCTCTACATACCGTATCAAGTGAGCAGAGGCGTGCGTCCATGCCCGGCAGCAGAGTCACCCAGTACTGCCCCTTGATGCTTCCTCCTGGTGCTCCTGCATGTCTCAGGGTCAGCTGGCCCAGATGCCTCACTCAAAAGCACGCCCAGGTCCTCTGCAGCTCCAAAGACAGTGAACTCGTTCTGTACTCAAAAGCCTCATGGTAGAGCAGGAGCTTCTCTTGTTGCCAGAAGACACCATCTTCCAGCCTTGGCCTTCCGAAGTATTTCCACTTACCATTCTGCTAGGAACAGACTTTGTTGGTGTCTGCACTGCAGTTCGGGTCTGCAACTCCTGAAGCTGTAGGGTCTCTGTGAAGATCCTGTCCCTCTTTCATCAGGGAGAGGCCCTGAGCAATCTCTGTGCCTGGGGACTTGCAGGCCTGCATCCACCACTGGAGCTGCTGGAAGCTGTGCACTGGTGTGTAAAGACCATTCCTGAGAAGGTTTAGGCTCGTCAGAGCTGAGTTGAGGATCTGTTCATTGCACCCTTCTGGACAAACTGCTGTCCCTTAGCTGTGCCCTGTGCCTGGGTCTTTAGAGCCCTCCCTGTCAACAGGTGTAAAGATTCTTGACAGACCGATACCAGATAGCACCTTTAACAAACGCTTCAGGTACCCTCAGTCGAAGGCAACTGACTGAACTTGTTAGAGTCTGCTGGAGCTTCCTCAGGCCCATGCCCTGTGGCTCCCCTTGGTGTGTCCATGCCTGGCAGGAGTGGGCACCTTCAGAGTTCCTGGAGGGTTCCCAGGAGCCCCCCGGTGTTACTGGGCCCTGCTGCCAGAAGCTCCCAAGGGAGAAATCAGAGACTGCTGTACAGAAGGCTTGCTCTCTTGCTCCTCTCCCAGTAGCTCTTTCCCTGTCCTCTCTCGTGCTCTTTCCCTCTTGCTCTTCCCTTGCCTCATACTCTTCCCTCTGCCATTTGTTCCCCCTGCCGTGATCTCCTGCTCTCATTTGCTCTTTTCCATTCAGTCTTTTCCTCTCTGTTCTCTCTTCACCTGTTGCTGTCTTTCCTTCCCCTTCATTTTCTTTCTCTACTACTCACTCTTTCCCAGACTCAGTCCCTTTCCCTTCTC
Organism: Cygnus olor; assembly: GCF_009769625.2. NCBI lineage: Eukaryota > Metazoa > Chordata > Aves > Anseriformes > Anatidae > Cygnus > Cygnus olor. The sequence continues at coordinate 51,870,893 of NC_049198.1, forward strand.
TCCTGTTCTTTCCCTTACTCCCATCCCCTCTCCTTCTGCCCCCTTATTCACTCTCCCTTTTACTCCCCTACACCCTGTCTGCATCATTTTTGCTCCTATTCTGTCCTTCTTCTTGTCCCTGCTTTCCCCTGCCATCCTAAATCTGTCCCACCACATCTCCTTCCCTTCTGATCCTTCTACCTGTTGCTCAGTCTCTTGTGCTTCCTCTTTGCTTGTCTCCTTCCTTTGCCTCACTTTCTGCCCCTCCTGTCTATGCTTGCTATTTCCCTCTCCCTCTTCTTTCTTTTTGCTTGCTGTCTCACCTTTGCTTTTCTTTCTTTCTGCCTGACTCTTCTGTTTGCTCTTTCCCGTGTCACACTCTGCTTTCTTTGCCTCTGCTTCTATTTGTTTCACTCAGTTGTCTGTGTGTGCTCCTTTCCAAGTCCCTCTCCTTCTTACTTGCTCTTCCCTGTTTTTTTGCCTTGCTCACTCATTCTTTCTGCCTTTTTGCCATTTGCTTACACTTCCCTGTGGTCTCTTCCTCTTGTTTGCCTTCTTTTTCCTTCCTTGGACTTCTTCCTCAGCCTTCCCACTTCCTTTCCTTCCTGCTTGCATTTCTCCCCTGCCTCTCTGGCTTCTCCCAGCGTTATCTCTTCCTCTCCCCCAGCCATTTTCTCTCTCCCTTCCCACTCACTCCCCTCACCTGTCACTCCTCCCCACTCTCCCCTCTTTGTCTCTTCCCATGTCACCCTTCCCATTGTGTGCTCTTTTTCCTTCTTCCCCTTTCTTTCTTTGCCTCCCATCTCCCCACCACCACTACCTCGACTTTGCCCTTTCATCTCCCTTCCCTCTCACCCCCTCTCTCCACGTTGTCTTTCTCCCTCATGTCAGTGCATGCTCTTCTGCTGCCTTTCCTTCTTTCTCCCCACAGCCCACTCCCCTGCACACGCAGCACCCTCCATGCACCTTCTCTCCCCTCCTCAGTCTATTTTCCTCACCCCCATCCCTATTCTCCCTCTCTCTGCTCTGTGGACAGCTCTGCTTCTTGCTTCCCTCCTGTCCCTCGCCCTCCCCTACTGCTCTCTCCCTCTCTCTGCTCTCTGATGGCCCCTTCCCATTGCTGGGCCTCTCTTGTCTCCTCCCCTCTCTCTGGCCTTTCCTCTCCCCCCGTCCTTGTTCTCCATTCTCTGTCATCCCTGACAACTCTCTCCCCCATCATCCCACCCCATTCCCCTCCCTCTTTTTCTGTCCTCTTTGTCTCTCTCCTCCACCCTCCTCCTTTCCCAGTCTTGCTCCTTTTCTCTGACACTCTCTTCCCCCTCTGTTGCTGTCCTCCTTTCCTGACAGTCTCTGTCTCCACCTGCTCTTCCTTTTTCCCTTTCTTTTCTCCTTTTCTGTTCCAGTCCCCAGTTGCTGCCAGTCCCCCTTCATCTCTTTCTCTGTATTCCCCTCTGAGGACTTTTGAGCCTCTCTTCCCTGCCTTTCCTCAGCCCCTTCTCTTCTTCCTCCCTCTGCCACTTCCTTGGCCCTTTACTCCGTTTCCCGCCCCTTCTCCCCCCAGCCATTAACTGCCCTCTCCTCCCTCCTCACTTCCACTCTCACACCCACCGTGAAGCCCCCCAGGTCTCTTGCCCTCCCTCCCTGTCTTCATCCTACCCCTCCCCGCTCTTCCTCCCTTGGTATCCCCTGCTCTCCCTCGCATTCCCTCCTGGCCCTGGCACCTCTCACTCATTTCCTCTCCCTTCCTTCATTTCAGTCCCTTGCTCCATCTCTGCGCCTCTGCTTCTCTCTGTGTCTCTCCCGCTTCCTCCCTCTTTCCCTCTCTCCCAGTCTCTGCTTCCTTCTCTCCCCCCTTCCCCTTCCTTCGTCCTGCCTGCTCCCTGTGTCTCACTGCCATATGCAGCACAGGCCCCCTCTCACTCTCCCATTTTCTCGCCCTCTCGCTCCTCCTGCTTCCACCGTCTCCACCCCTCCCCTCTTGCACTCTCACCTCTCTTGCTGTCTCTCCCCCTCCTCTTTCCCCTGCTATCACTCTCGTTCTTCCTATCCCCATTTCTCTTTCTCCCTCTCTGTCTGTCAGGTGATGTTCTTATTTTCCTCAGAGCTGTTTCTTCAGGTTCCTTCGCCACGGAACATACTCAGACTTCAAAGTAACATCTCTGTCCTGTTTACTTCATATTTTCTGTGTTGGACTCCAAGGTGAGCTTCGCAGTGTCACCAAAGCTATGGCATGAGAAATCCTGTGCTGTTTTTTCTGCATTCTCCTCAGCATGAGTCCATTGAGTAGGAGGCTCTGTAACTAGTGTAGGCACTACACAAGGCATCTTCCTCAAAAATCAAAGTGCTCTGCTACCTGATTTCTTGCCTAGGTGAATCCATTTCTGTTTGCTATTCCGTCTGTGCCCCATGGTATTAGAGTTGTCTCATCCTTTGCAGAGATAGTAGGGCATGGATGTACAGATCCTGCTGTAATCTGTTCTGCTTGCAAGGGCAAGTGTGTGGAGCTCTACAGCCTTTATGCTAATGTTTAGTATTGTTTTTAATTATTCAACTTAATGAAAGTTATTCATAACTCCAACACTCCTGTAAACTTGCCAAAGGAGAAAGTATGTGATACTTGGACTTAATAATGGTATCCTTGCATAATCCCACAAGTTTATCACATTGCTCCACATGGAACAATGAGCCTCCGAAGAGGAATCCACTGCGCATTGTACCAAAGACACAACTGTGAAGAAAGTTGGTAGCAGTATTCAGTATGCATGTTTCACTCAAAGAATCATCTCCCCTTTCTCTTCAATACTTTGGAAATACCATCCTCTTAACTCTGAAATAGAATATTCAGGTTGAAACATCATACCAACTTTATTTCTCCTCTACAATTAGCAAGGGCTGTATGATAATGATCTCAGTGGTTTATATTAGTGCTGAAGCAGGAACAGCTTTATTCAGAAAGATGCTTCTGGAAATAAAGGACCATATTTGTACTCTTGCTTACATTTTTATTGTAGAAATGTTCCTAGGTGTAACCTGTACTTTTACATGGCCATGTCATGCTGGTTTCCTGAATCCTTAAGTATATTTCTGGGAATTTTGCTGAAATTTTAAAACCACATTGCAAGAATTCAACCTATGCTTACAATCAGGTGGAGGCCTTAAACTGTGTATCTGTCAGATTATTGTCATTAACTATTGTGAAAGGTGAAATCATCCTAATGGAAAACACTGTCAAGTTTTTTGCATGTATTCAAGTAGTCTGGTGAGGTTCTTTAAGAAAATAAGGATCTATTTATGCTTGCTATTTACATGAAACCATATGGAAGAAAGACTTTGAGTTCTTGTCTCCTTTTCTTACCAGTTTTGCTGGCATGTACACATGACAGGTCAGTATAGTTGGCACTGTTTGCTTCTGGTCCGTTGTCTTTGTAGCTGATATGATCCAAAAAAAAAAATATCAAAGTGCTCTGCCAGCTGATTTCTTGCCTATGTGAATTTCTGTTTACTATTCCTTTTGTGCTCCATGGTATTTGAGTTGTCTCATCCTTTGCAGAGGTAGTATGGCGTGGGTTTACATATCCTGCTGTAATCCATTTTCCTTGTCTTTGCTTGTCCAATGCATAGGTTATGAGCAGCAAAACTGCTATACAATGTCACAGTACTTTTTGAGACTTTGGGATTTGAGTTCAGAAACTGTTAAAATTACAGTCTTTACAAGGCTTAATGTTTTCAGGCATGGTTAGTCTAGTAGGATCCAAGAATTTCTAAGTGGACTGTATGTAGCATCTTACCATATTTCTCTCGTTTTTCTTGAGAAGAGTTTCTGTCATAATATGATCTCAAGTTGTTACTGGATCTGATGATTGTTCTGAAGAATTATTTGTTTTCCTAATAGAACAGGTATTAAAATTTTGTTCTTAATTCTCAGATGTATTGGACGAATGAAACAATGTTTATAACAAAGCAAAAAGCAGACAAGGAGAGAATGTTTCACACATCTCTCTTTAAGTGGTTCATGTTCAGGAAGAACCTTGAAATCTAAGTTGAAAATGGAATTCAGCTCTCACATTGAAATATTAAAATTAAATATGGCATACCCAAGATGAAACCAAAAGCAGATAAACCTTCTTTGTAGTCATGGGAGAACAAGTGTGTGTACTGCTCATTTGTGAGTAGTGTTAAAATGAAATGTATTGGAAATGCTTATGCTTTTTTGTCTCCAGTGTTCTAGTTACTTATCCAGATCATGTATAATGAGTTAGTCATACATGCTATAAGCGGTACTTGAAGCAATATGGTAAATGAAAATGGTTTGATTTGGAACTTAGAAAATCCTTGTGCCTATTATTGCCCATTTGGCTAGCTGCAGACAGTTTGACACTTAGCAGGCTACATAATTAATGTTTTGGAGGCTTTCAGACACGTCTAATCAATATCGTGCGGTAGGCATCGGAATGTAGTTGGAAATGGGCAGCTTTAGCACCTCATGATGCATATTGACAGTGGTAAGCTAAGTTGGCTAATTGCAGCTCCTGCCTATGGATCACATTTGTGGATACATTCACATCCTCAGAGGTCCACACTACTCCATGTTGTTGAAGGTTTTCTCCTTTGTTGTGGTGGCTGATGGTTAGAGGTCTGGGCTGAATTTCCTTTCACTAAAAACACAAATTCCAGAGAACAGTGACGATCTGTAAAGAGGTATTGGTGTGCCCATCTGCATAACACCAGCTGAGCACTGTTCGCTTTCACAATCTTTGGTCTTGCAGAGCTGATTAAAGTGATATTTTCTTCTGGTTTGGTCTGCAGATTTTGGGCAGCAGGAAACGTGAACTATAAAGAGGATGAGATTTTTTGTCTATATTTGAGCAGAATTATTTCAGTTCTGACTTGCTTATTTTCTTTTTTGCCATTAGTTTTTATTCCTTTTCTGTGCTGTGGTCAACATAAACAGTCTTCTTGGTTCAGGCAGCTGTGGATAGGACTGTACGTGGGATGCTGTCCTTCTGCTTTTATTCAGAATTTTTCTATCTGCTTTTCCTCACATCGTTTCTTAAAGTGCACAAGTTCTTCTCAAACGTGTATGTTGTTATTGGGATTGCAGGAGTAATTTGAAGAGAGAGCTGTTATATTAGTTAAGTCACAAGATTAAAAATAGCTACTGTAATGGAAAAATACAAGAAAGAACTGACTCTGCCCTCAGTGCTGAAGAGCAAGTATTTCTTAAATAATTTGTGCCTCCCCTCTCCAGAAATTTCTTGTGACACTGTTCATTTGCCCTGTTAGACCAGTATATTCTAAACCGGTCAGTTTGATTTTAACTAAATAAAATAGTAACAACCTTTTTTAAGTCTCTGCATAGCCTGCCTATCTGGACCGATCTTTGGCTGGAATGCTTGGTTACACCTTTAGCTGGGATGATGAAGAGCAGTTTGTTTACAAGGGGGGCAGGAAAGCCTGTAGATGCACCTTAGCAGAAAACCAAGCTAAAAGTTTCCTTGTTATTGCTTGCATGTATGATGCTGATGTAAAATGCTTCAGGCCTTTTTCTACTGGAAGTCTTCAGAAATGCTAAGTGGGTTTTGGGAGAATACTTGCAGAAAATTGACTAATGCTGGGCTTTGAAATAATTATGATTTGTGTTATGCTTGTTAGGAATTTTAATGATTTGGCTATACCTTACTGCTTTAAAGTCTGGACCAGTGTCAACAAGAGCAGACTGATTAAACTTTGTTGGTTTTCTCGGAGCTGAACAGGGTAGCACTTGCTAAGGATTAGCCTTAGCGGAGTCTGATGGGAAAGCTTGAGGCACTGACAGCAGGCTGTACAGTCACTACGTATATACCATTGTGCTCTTGCACAGAAGTAGTGCGTGAGGAAAAACATATCGAGCAGAGCACTCAGGGTTTCATGGGAATCCTGTCTTTAAAGGAGGGATGGAACTCATCATTAGCTATTGTAGCTTAGGTGGAGAAGGGTGGATCAGAGAGTCAAAAGTACCTACTGGAAAGGAGTGGCTTCTTTGTGGTGAAGAAATCTAGAGATTATATTGCAGTGTTGCCTAGAGTGCAGTTTAGCTATCTCTTTGCCTGCAATCCTGAAATAGATAAGGGTAATTGAGCTAGTAAAGTGCTTTCTCTTTTCTCTAAGGGGAGGTGGGGACTGATCCAGTGAAGTTGGAAAGCAGTCCAGTCCTTTGCAAATTGATTGCCACAGGATCGGTATTTGGGAAAATGAGCACATGCAGGCGATGAATTGGGTCTTACGGGCGTCTGTCTGGCTAGGTTGCTAAGTTTTTAGAAGGACTTTTGTAGCCTCTGTTAAAGGTACAGTTTGTCTCTTGCCCTAACAGTTAAATAACGACAGTAGCCATTCAGATGTGGTGCAATGCCAGGATAACTGGATTCCTACTGGATCTTAACTGGATCTCATGTAAGTCTTTGTTGGGTATCCTATTTAGGGATTTCCTCTGTAGCTCTATTCTAGGGCCAAGCCTGACTGAAGAAGGGAAAAAAGAACCTGCAACTTAATTGATACACACCCCATTTTTTAGACAGTGTTTTTTTCTAAGCAGGTTAGGGATGAGTGGATGCTGGTGAAAGGAGTTACGTCTGCTTGGGTGACTGAGACTTCTCTCTCTGACAGAAGGCTCCCAGAACAACTGATTATGTCAGCAGCGAAAGTGGGCTTTCCTGCTCTTGGTGCTGAAATGAAGATAATTGAAGTTTCAGGGCTTAATAGCCCTTCACAGCTAAGCCCTTATGAGAAACTGCTGAACCCTATTCTGCAGTTCACCCATGCTGTACTAAATACTAAATACCACAATCACTGAAGTTACTACCGCAGATGCTAGACCTTGCTCGGGTTGTTGTGGCTTCTTACTGGGAGAGGGGATGGACAGGAAAACCGATGGTCATCTCCAAGTTCTTTCACTTCTGTGGTTGCAGAATAGACTTCATATCCCCTTTTGACTTGTTAGCAACTGCTCTTTTTGATACCTGTTCGTTTGACAGGGTTTGATGTCAAAAGTTGTGACTCTGTAGAATTAATACTGAAATAATTGAAAAAGTGTGTTCAGATTGATAGTCTATACCAGGTTTGATCAAGTAAATTTCCAAAGGGCTCTTGGTTCCTTTGGATATGCAAAAAATACAATATTTTTTTCCATGACAATGGAGGATTGTATTCTGTAATCTAAAATAGCACTGTAAGAATCATTCTGGCTGAGAACAGGGCAGGTGGGAGAGACATAGCAAATTTGTTCTTGCTTGCAGAACTAATTGATATTTGCTTAGATCTGAGGATTTTCTTTTGGATTACAGATACTCTTCAGATGTTGCAGATAGATACTTGGAGTGCTACAGGGTTTATTTCTGACTGCAACCTTTTATAAGTAGAAGACAGATTAACAAAGTGCCAACTATTTTTCAGAGAGCACTAAACAGGGAGATATTTAAACGGAAATAGGAAGAAAGCCTAGAAAGAAAAGTGTCACTAATACAAAAAAAACCAAAAAAAGGCAGTAAAAATTGTCTTCAAGTATGTAAATTCAGTGTCCCCAATAAGATGTAGTCTAGGCAGTGAAACACAGCTAGAAAACCAGGAGCTGGAAGGACAGAAATGCTAGAGGATGGATAACTTCTGTTCAAAGTATTTAGTAGATTTCATACTGAAAACCTCCAGAAATATATTCCCCAGTCCCAGCAAAATGACAACCCTGTGGTATTCCTCACTTGTATGTGTGCATTTTTCTAAGGTATCTATTTAATTTTGTGATCAAAGATGAGAACTATGTGAAGTGGTGCATTTCTGAATTTCATGTGGAAGCATTTGTAGGGCTGTCTGTGGAGCTTTTTAGCTTGATTTAAAAGTACAAAATTTGTGCCGCCATCTGCCAGGTATTCTGTATAAATGGAAGACATGCTTTTACAAGAAAAGAGTGTTTTTTCTTTCATGTTTTTGGCACTGTAATTTTTTTATTTTACAAACTTTGTATTGTGATGTGTAACCCATTTTAATATCATGAGTATGATATTAAACAGGGAATGAGAGGTGAAAGCTTTCTTGGCAGCACATTGGCAATTGGTTTTTAGGAGATCCAAAGAAACAGAAAAGCCATTAATAGTACAAGTCCTTGGCCATTTTTTTCCCCGTGTATTAAATATTCAACTAAAAGAGAGGGGTTTTGTTGGCGGATAGTATGCACTGTAGAAGTCTCTGAAAGCATTTATTTTTCTGGATCTAGCAATCTTCAACATAAATCTCGCATAAAGGTTGGTTACACGTTATCACCTTTACTCCATCTGGATTTCTCAGTGGAGTCTCCAGAAGTCAGCTTGCTAAATGAGCTCACTATTAGAGGTTGGGTACTTTTCTTTATATTTATATATATATATATATGTATATATATATATATATATATGTATATATATACTCCTTTTAAACTCCATTATGCAGATGTCTGAATGTTGGGCTGGTTCTGTTAGAACATTGGAGTAATATGTATAGTGTACCTCCCTCTATTTCTGCTTTTTCCCCTTTAAACATGAAAAGGAATTAGCTTCTGCAGAGATAATTCAGTATGGAGTAGTTGCAGGTCGATGCTTTAGATGTGCCCTGTCATCTTCCTTTGTTTTCACTGAAGGAGTGCTGAAGGATTACATGATTATTAATTTGTGGCTGATGCAGCTGATAAATGGTAAGGGTAGGTGTGTGGCCTGCTCTCCTAGTGGCTCTTTTGGAGTAACTGAGGAACCAGCTGAACCAACTGGGTGGTCAAACTTGGTCACGTTAACAGCAGCAGCCTGAGCCCTGGCAACTGCTTTCCTTGTGGCCTTGCTAAGCCCTCTACACCGTGGTCCTTCTGTGTGTGTAGAGCAAGGAGAAGAAGCGTACAAAGCCATTATGCTTAGATGCTCAGCAAACTGGGTTCCCAGCAGAAGCACACAGAAAGGTGCTGTGCTAGAAGAACTAAGGTGCTGCCTTAGCGTCAGGGTAGCAGAGTAGTGCTAACTGCTTGTGCTCAGTCATTCCAGTGCTGTTTCTGCAACAACAGGCGTGTGAACTGCTATACCAGCTCCAAAACATACCTAACTATCCTGCTGTTGAGCCCCACTAACAATTTAACTTGGAAACAGGGTGCTTCTGTTGCCTTCTCTAAATTGCACCGCTGCATTGTACTGTGAAACTGTCCGAGATTTCCCTCTGCAGGTAGGTGACTATATTTTGTTCGGAGACGAAGTGAGTGCTGAAATCTTTTGCAAGTAAATGTGTATTACACAAACAGAAAACAGTTCATTATTTTTACTATATCAGGTTAGAGAAAGAATGGTACCATTTGCTCTCTGATTTGGGGATTGTTTGCTAGAACGCATAATGCAGAAATAGAGAATTTAAATGTTAATGATGAAGATTATTGTGTGCTCTTATTCCAGTATAAAATGTATCTGAAATATTACGTCTGCCCAATTTTTGAGCCAAAGAAGTAAACACACATGGATTCCATTCAAAATAGTCTTACAACCAGTTTCTTGTTAAATTAAATTAAAAATTAGCCGTTAAAAAAAAAAAGGAATATAATTGATTTACAGCTAGGAGCTTTCTCTAACTGTGTTGTTACGTGAGCATGAACTTGGGAAAAAGAGATGAACTGAAAATTAAATTTAAAAAGCAGGGTTCTTGCAAGACCTAGATTTATAACTTCATGGACACTCCTCTCTTTTATGATTCAATTGAAAATCCTTTTATGGAGCTATAAAATCCTATTATTGGTGTTGAGGGTACCAATAATCTTCATCTAGATGATCTGTTCTAAAAAATGGCTTAAAAATTGCCTGTTTGCCTGTCGCATTTAAAAAAAAAAAACAACACAAAAACACATTTCTTCTGCTTATTCAATTCTATTATCTAACTACTACAAATACTGTTTTTACTCATAGCAGCATGAAGACAGCTAAGACTGAATGAACTGCGTCTTGTTTAATCTTTATCAACAAAATCGCTTATTAGACATAAAGCTAGTTATTTGCACAAACTCACTGAAAGCTAAGTGGTACAGAAGGAGGGAGGAGCCTAGTTCACTCCCAAGTCACTGTCTCTGGCTAAGCAGCTAGGGAAATAGTTACCTGTGAATTGAATGTATGTTTTTCGGTCATTCGCACCTGCTGTTCTTAGTTCATTTTTCAGCTCTGCTTTCGTGACCTGTTCTTTCCTTCCACTGAAAGCCTTGGGAATTTTGCTCTTGCTTTCACTGGAAAACAGGACTGTATCCTAATTATTTTGATTTAAAGAATAAGAGGTTTAGTGGTTCATGTAAAACACTGTATTCTGTAGCTTACTTAGTCATAAGTGACTAATTTACATCTCACAGAAGTGCTAGTCATCTTAAATTTTTATTATTTGGAACACGATCATAATTAAAAACCAGGAGGAGCAGAACAGATTCTCATAAGAGAATTTCAGTGTAAATCATTTTGCCAGTGTGTTCTTTTGGGAACTGATGAAGTAAAACATTTTGATGAGGAGAGGAAAAGGTTCTGCACATTATTACAGTGAAATAGCATTGTTCCTTCCTTTTGTCCAAACAGGTAAACATCTGAATTTGGTGTGAATTAGTCTCTGCAGATGTGGTTTGGGGAAAGGGAACATATATCAGCCCAGTATCTTTGCTGACGTGCTGACACTTCAGAGAAGGGAGAACAGTCATAGTGCAGAAAACCCTTTCACTTCCATTTTCACCTGACTCCTGACAACCACAAAAATACTTAGTGTGGCAGATTTGGACCATGTAGGTTGTGTATGGGGTGGACATTTCTTGTAATACAGTGGGCTCAGCTAAGCTAAGCTCCTGTGACAGGAACACGATGTTTTGCTCATGTAAGCCTAAGAACATGGTGTTCTCTGGAGAGTGGTTAAGCTAGCTTTGCAAGGTTTTATAATAGCTCAATTTTTATGTTGCTTTTTATACATTACTAGTTCTGAGCAGTAGTGTGCTCTGACAAGTTCTGTGCCTTTTACAAGGGGAGCAGGCTCCATCGGATTATCAGATGCTAGGTACAGGCTAGGCTCTTTGTGAAGGGGTACTGAAGTCTTTCTTCTCTGCCTGTCACCATCCAGATTCTGTGCAAGGGCACTGGAAGGCCAACAAGGGATGAAGCTGTCTGGAAACTGCTTAAAGGAGGCTTTAGCAATTAGAGAAAAATGTATTAAAACACAGAAACTTCTCCATCTGAGGTGAACTACTGGGTGTCTACCTTTACTGAGGTTGCAGTTGCTATGCGAATACTTAACATACTTACACACTCCGTAGGATAGAGGAGGTGATAAGGAAAAGCGTGTTCTTAGCTGCATCACTGCATCGGTAACCAGTCTTCTAACACCAAGTGGACATCATCTGCATATTTTTCCTGACGTGAACTAATACTAATGAGTGGGTAAACCAGGACGTTTGCTAAGTTTGCCTGAGAAGGAACTCCTCTGTTTTTGTTACAGGAATGCAGCAGCAGTGGGCCATGGCTGTTTCTGCTACGCTCTAATGCGTTCAATTCCAGTTGCCATCTACGTCGTTTTGGTAACAGGCCTGCGTTACCACCTGTTCATATGGAGCGTCTTCTCGCCAAAGCTGCTCTATGAGGGAGTGCATGTGTTCATCACAGCCGTGATCTGCTTGTTCTTCACAGCCATGGATCAGAACCACTCTCAGAAAGTGCAAGACTGAAAATAAGTGTGCAGTACACAGTTCTGCGCTGAGACACCCTGTGTGTCACTGGAATGGAAGAAAGAAAACAGTGGCTTAATACTGTTGGGTAGAATTGGAAGAGTAACCTTGTGTATTTTAGCTGGTATCACTTAGGGTCTGAAGGGCTTGTCCTGTGTTAAACTGCACTTACTTAAAACTGTTGAATTGAAATAAACTTTTTTCATAGGTAACTTTTATTCTATAGCTGTCATTATGACAATCCCTGAATAACTGAGTCACAATGTTACATGACAGTGAATTTCACTGTATGCCAAATACAAAGTTGTATTTTTAATATGTAACTTAGATATCAAAGACTGCTTTTTTTCCAATTTTTAAATGAATTTGGAGGCTTGATTGAAATTAACATTCTTGAGTTTCAAACAAAAATACTTTGGAGAAGAGTTGAACACTTTATGTCTCATATTCAGGCATTCTTGAGCTCTGGCTTTTTCACATTCACTTTTATGTCTGACTTTTTTTTTTTTTTAGAAGATGAAGAAATAAAAGTTCGTTAAATGCAGTCCCCCCAAAACAGAATCTTGTAGTAACTTGTAACCTTATGTAAAGTTATATCAACTTACCTGTATATGTTTGCAAATGTGATTTATTATTTTTTTTAGCACAGAGATAATGAGAAAACACAAGAGACAGCCCATTTTAATCAGTTTATTGTGCTGGGAAAGCTTTTGTTTGACACATCTATGTAACAAACCACTGTAAGGAAGAAGACACTAGTAAAGGCAGTAAGCTTAGGCAAAACCAAGCCTAGTGTTGGTTTACTTATTGAAACTTGAAAAAAGGCGATACTTCAATGGTTTTGGTTTGATTAAAATAATTACATACATATAAATGCAATTTGAATTTAAAAATACAGATCTCAATGTAAGTACAGATCAGTTTCTTGTGGGCACTGAAAAAATCTTTTTTTTTTTTTTTTTTTTTTTTTACAGCATCCTGCAATATGCAGGATTTCTTGTTGCTGTTCACAAGGTCTTATAATCATTAATCTTGACTTTTTTTGTTTGTTTCTTATGTGTGTGTTGAATGTATCATTAAATAATATAATTGTACAAATATCCCAGGTAAGGGGTGTTTTTTTGTTTTCTTTTAATAAGCAGCATTTCTATTAAAGGCAGTATTTCCTTCCTGAGTGTAATCATTAACTGATGGATTTCCCTCTGCTAAGATCGTGTGTTTCTTGTTATGAATTTTTAAATGTTAAATCAGGTTGGTTGCCGCTGTACTGAACATTGGATCAATTTTCCCACACTAAGGTAGAGAGTTATGAGCCATGAGCACAGAAGTAGTTTAGTGGGCTAAGATACCAGCAGCATTAGAGGTGTGTTTAAGGGAAGGTGTGGTGGCTAGACAGGGCACTACATCACACTCCTAACAACGACGTTTTCCTTGTTCGAATTGAGAAGATTATACAATGATGACCATCCTGAGCATCAGTTTTGCCAATGTCCACATTGGCAACCATTAGGATTTAATATGTATTTATTACAGGTGTATCTGAAGAGGAGCACATAGGGAAATTTGAAATTTGTTTAAGAGTTTGAAAATAAAACGCTTATAAGCCATATGTAGGTGACAGCACATTTGTTAGGATCACTTACATGCTTTCCATGTCCTATTTCAGCAAATCTCAAAAGTAGGCCTTTGTTTTTTATACATGGTACCTATGTTAACAATAAGGCATCTTGGCCACTAATAATGACATTTTTTGAACTGTGTAACAACAAAAATTTGAGTATCCTGGCTGTGTTTTGCTGTTCACCTGGAGAAGAGACTACTGGATATTGAATGCCATTCACTGTGACCCATTAGAAGCTTGAGGATTAAGTACCTCTAATAAATTGTTATTTTTCAGTTCACTTAAGGAATATTTAAAATAGTTTGTGCATGTCCTACACTTTTACCATTTTCATAATTCTCAATGTTTTTCTGGTTACCTGTTGCCTAGCAACAGTATGTGGATTATTGACATCTCTGTTTGCTTACTTGGTTAATTCCTGAACAATCCGCCCTGGTGTTAATACAGAATATGTTTCTAAGAGATTTGCCTCAGACAGAAAGGTTGCTAATGAAGAGATGGAAGGGGTTGGGGAAAAGTTGCTTCTGGGGTGCAGAATGCTAAAGCAGTGTAGGATTTCTTGGTTACCTCCACAGTGTCTTGTATTCCTTACTAATGATTTTGTTTGCTGTTTCTAGCCTGCCTATCTAATAGTGGAATCTGATTTGGCGTATATGTTTTATGGTTGAACTTCTTTGGATTACTTAGTTAAATAATCACAGTGTCCCCTTTCTCCTCTGAAACTGAAAGACAGGACTGAAGACAGGAGTACATGTGCATGGGGATAGATAGCCTTCTCCTAAAATATGTTCTGAAGCAGGGATGTTGTGTACTTCTCTGCTTGGATGAAGTTTTGGCCCAAGGTAGCTTTTTCCACTCACCGTCTTCACTGCTGGTCAGAGCTGGGTTCAGCCAATTAACAGTGGCCTGTAACTTCCTCAGTTTCACTGGATCACCATGGTCAGTGCAGCTCACTCCACTCAAAGTTTCTAACATATTTATGGTACAGTCCTAAAGATCCAGAGCATGATGAAGCTCAAGCTAAGAAGAGACTCTCGTGAAGGCATTTAGGTTTCAGAAGCAAACAAAAATTAATAAATAAGAAAATTCTATCTACTCCTATTCAGGTACTATATATCCATATTTCTCCCCTGTAGACAAAACCAAGCTTTTCATTGCTCCACATAAGCCAGCAGAACATCCACCCAGTGCATCCCAGCCTTTGGTGCAGGTGATGGGCAGGTGCTAAGCCACTGCTCCTGTGTGGTGCTGCCTATAAAGGTCAGAGCACGGCTTTTTGGAATTCCATACATAAAACATTTGCAAATTGAATGAGATTTGCCTCCACAACCACAGAGTCATAGAGTCACAGGATGCAACAGATGCAAGTTGCCACGAAGAGCTTCCTCTGAAAAACCAAGGCTCCCCTGAGGGCCTCAGCAATGCAGGGAGAGGGGGGAAACAGCAGTCCCGGTGCTCAGTGGGGCAGGGGAAGGACTTGGTCAATGTGCCTGAAGGCTGCCCTCCTTCTTAAGTAAAGGCTGACAGTGGGGGAGGCTTCTGATGCCTGGTGAAAGGCTGGCAGAGGAGTTTCCAAGGACAGGATGGAGGGGACTCACCAAAGCAACTTGTGCCTGGCCCACTGAAGCAACGGCAGGCTGTGGAGAAGGGGAAGAGCACTTAATGTTAGACAACTCAACTTTAACCAGGCTTTTAGTATGGCCTACGTGGTGCCCAAGCAGTGAGCTGTGGGGCACTGGCTGGAAGGTGGGGTGAATATCTGGGATCCAAGTGTTGTCTGCAGTGGACAGAGGTCCCGTGGTTGGGGACCTCGGTCTTTTTTAACAAGCTGGATGAGGAGATGGAGGGCACTTTGGGCAAGTCTGCAGGTGGTACTGAATTGGGGGAGCAGTAGGTACACGGGAGGGGAGGGCCACCCTTTGGAGGGGCTTCTGCGTGCTGGAGGAATGGGCTGCTGGGATCCTCCTGGAGCACAGCCTGGGCAAATGCTGGCCCAGCCCCTGGGTGGTAGTGGTGCAGGATGGGGGCCCACGGGCTGGGGACCAGCGCCAGGGTCCTGGTGGGCAGCAAGGAGTCCACGGGACCTGCAGCCTCAGGGGCCCACAATGGCTTGGGCTGCTCTTTCAAGGGTGTGGGCAGATGATAGATGGGAGAGATCCTTTCTGTTCTATAGACAGACACCAGCGAGCCCAAACGTGCCACGGGGAGCCCTGCGTGCAGTTTGGGTTCCTCAGACAAGACTGTGACTGAGTGGAGTAAGCATGGCAGAAGCCACCAGGATGAGGAGGAGCTGGAGTATGACACATGACACATCCCAGCAGTGAGACGGAGCATGTATTCCTGCTAGGCACACATCCGCACTCGCAGACACACAGCATCACACTGCACACAACCACGCATGACCAATACAGGAAAGAGTGCTTTTCCAGTGCTCACATAAATGCACAGCACTCACAAAACCTTGAGCAGCTCTGGCAGCCCAATCCTGTTCTTGTCCAGCTGATCAGGAAACAAGGAACACATGTGTACAGCTACATACGTATGCGCATATACATTTGCACAGACACTCAATTTATCCATCATCTGGCTTAAATCCCAGTGTCCTCCCCTGCTGCTGGCACCTGAACAGAGGAACTGCAGAGGTTTGCAGCCATGCTCTGCTTGCTGGTATACACAGCTCTCATTTGACTGGTGAGCCCAGCTGGAATTCACTAGACATACCTGCTGAATTCACACATAGCCACTAAGAATAGTCTGCACTCACAGAATATACTTAGAAATAGGTTTTAATGAGAGGATGCAGTACTGTGGTGGTTTTACCCTGCTGAGCAGCTGAACTCCACCACAACCGCTCTCTCACTCCCCCTCCCCAAAGGAAACAGAGGAGAAAATACGATGGGAAGGGCTCAAAGGTTGAGATAAGGACAGGGAGATCACTCAACAATTATCGTCATGGGCAAAACAGACTCAGCATTGGTAGATTAATTTATTACCTATCACCAACAGACTAGAACAAAGAGAACTAAAACTAAAACCACCACTAAAACTAAAGCTCCCCTCACCTCTCATCCACCCTCCTCTACCTCCTCCCCCCAGGCAGCACAAGGGAAGGGGCAATGGGGCTGTGGTCAGTCCCTGATGCTTCGTCTCTGTTTTTTTTTTCCCCCTTCCTTAAATCTGCTCTCCCAAAGGCCCACCCAGCGTCGCTCCCTGGCTCAGCTCTGGCCAGCAGCAGGTCTCTTTGGAGCTGTCTGGAGCTGGCTCTGCTCTGACATGGGGCAGCTGCTGGGCTCTGCTCACAGAGGCTGTCCCTGCAGCCCCTGCTGCCAAACCCTTGCCAAATAAACCCAATGCAGATGCACAGCAATAATCAAATGATGGACTCTGTTGTAAAATGTGCTACTAACCTGTTTACACTCAGCCAGCTCTTTTGTCCACTTTATCTTCTGTTTTCCCATGTTTGTTCCTTGCTGAGCAATCTTTTCGTCTTTTGGGTCCTTTCCCTAAGCATTACATTATAACTCTTGCATATTCTCTCAATCCCCTTAAAAGACCCCATAATAAGTTTTACAGAGTCCCTAGACTCTCTTCCCCCTGCATCCTGTCATGTGGTCCTTCAGGCAGTAACCTCCTTCTGTATGCCAGGTATTGCAGGAGAGGCGTTTCCTTGGTTGAGTCAGCCTGGTGGGTTTCACATCAGGTGCAAGTGTCTAATTGCTTAGTGAATGACTGCTTAGTAGTTAGTCTAATGAAATTAATGATTAAGCAATGAGGTCAGTAGAGATCCTCACCATGTCCTTGTTTGCCTTAGCCTCTCTATCCCTAATGTTAACCATGAACAGACTTTCATCACGTAAGTACACGGTGATCAGTGCCTTTCTTTGGGAAGGGGGGGAGGAAGCAGGAGGGAACTCCTTCGGCCACCATCAGCTCCCAGGAGAGAGGGCACAGAGGCGATGGAGGCAGACTCTTCTCAGAGGGGACAGGCCCCAAAGCAACAGGCACAAGTGGCAGCAGGCGCTGCCAGGAGGCCAGAAGAACCTGTTTTCATAGGAGAATGCCTACTGCCTGGGCTGGGGCACCTCCACACTCAGAGACCTTTCCACCCTGGAGCTGCTTCATTGAGCTGGCCCTGCTGCGGGCAGGAGGTTGTACTGGGTGTGCTGCAGAGGCTCTTCCAGCCAGCATTTCCAAGGATTCTGAGGTTTTGTTACATTTAATGTTAGCTCTGACATTTTTATGGACTGTTTTACAGGCTATTTCCTGAAGTCAAAGATTTGTCATTGATTTCGTGACAAAAATAATAATAAAAAAAATGTAGCCAACAAGAAATAAAGTATACATTGCAGCTTAAAGCTGGTGATTTGTGTTTGATTTTATTTTTTATTTTATCTAGCCATATATTTATGCATTAGACCCAAGAAGTAAGAGTCACAAAAGAAATAGAGGTTTTATGCCATCTGCCCTTAGCTGTGCCACCTACAGTGCCTCTGTAGCTTGAGGGTTCTCAGATTCAGTGATGAAGGGTCCCATTTTCCCATTGCTTCTGTTGTTATGATACAGACGATTCCCCAGCATGTTCATCTTGCATATCAAGCCTGAAGTGAAAGTTCTGGCTTGACTATAATCTCTGTGGGCCTGTGCCGGGTACAATCCTTCCTTGAAGAGCAGCAAGGGACATGGCTCTGGGGAAGTCCTGTGAGGGCACTGGAGCTCCTTGTTGGCCTTTCAGTAGAGGGCTGAGATGATCCCTGAGGGGGATGGGAAGAGCACTTCAGGGAAGGTACAGATGTGGTGAGGAAGGTGTGGGGAAAGAGTCTGGAGGAAACAGGGAGGAAGTTGCCTGTTTTGTGGCAGTTTCTGCAGGGTGGGCAAGGCCACTGAGGAGTGCAGTAAATCCCATCTGCACTCGTAACACATGCAGCATCTCTAGTGAGCCAGATTAAGCCATTTTATGAAAATCCCAGGAAAAAAAAAACAAACAATCACAAACCAACCAACCAAACAAACAAAAACCACATGAAATCATGACAGTTCTTTGACTGTGAGCAATAATTCATTTATACATAAGCTCACAATAGCTGCCTTCCAGCATGCCTTTGTCCCAACATCTTACTCAGAGAAATAGTTTTACTGGAGTGTGTGGGCAGGGGAGGGGACATGAGGAAACAAAACATATGCAATCTAAATCAAACTGCTGACACGTTTCAGCCAAACCTGGAGAAAAGCAGGTGTCTTAGGATCACTCTGAGCTCCTGTACCTCTGAAGGACCTCAGGGCAAGGCCCTGCTAAGGACTAGACAATCATGACTTAGCTAGTGTCCGGGCAATGCAAAAGAAGCTATTGGTCCAGACACGTCCATGCAAGTATGCCTTGAGCAAAGGATGGATGTTGCAACCAAGCTTTGCTGGTTCCCCTGTCCCTGGAACAGCTTGCTTTAAATGCATACTGAAGAAAATCCTGCAAGCTCTTCTATGTTCACTCCAGAAAGAGAGTAGCAGCAGGAGTCCTCTGGCAAATGTGCCTCTGTAACAGAGCTTTATTGGGCTTTTTATGTAGGCTCCTTAGTCAATGCGTACAGCTCTGCCCTAGCACCCTTGTGGTGAATTTTGGATAGCTGTTACCTGTTTTGGCTTCTGAGTACAGGTGAAAGATAAGAGCTGAGACACCATTTCCATCTTTCTCTGCATTCCTGTATCTATCATTATATGAGAAACCATTTGCACTAGACTCACCTCAAAAAGGGAGCCCTGTAGAGCCACACTTCTAGTCAGGGACTTGGACTGTGAGTTGCAGTGAAAGCCTCTTTCCCTCTACAAAGTGTTGTGAGGACGTGCCTGAGGGCTGTCTGCTACCAGCAGGGACACACAGTGCTCTCCCACCTCGTGGATAAGCACAGACACGGTTGAAGAAAGGCCAATCTATCTTTCCCTGGAAAACTCGTTGCAGAGACTACTTGCTTGCCCCATGGTGAATTTGGCAGAGCCAATGTGAGACACCAAAAGGGAGCATGGCTAGCACACAGGTATAGCACAAACAAGCTATTTAAAGCCTGAAACTCTGATGATAAAATACTAGATGATTAGCAAAGTAATTTTACTCCATTTGCAACAAATGTACTCATTTGCATGAAGAGTGCTGTGAACGTAGATTAGCTGAAACAAAAGCACAGAGATTGGGCAGTTTTCCTGTTTGATGCAAAGATTATAATTAGTTCGCATTTCTGTATGTGATGGTTTGAAAATGCCTTCACTGAATACAGAGCAAGCGTAACTTCTCTGGTAGTGTTTACCTATTGTTGGATGCTTAACATAAATTGTTGGATCCTCTTCTTCAGATCAATTAGATCGTCTTATTTTCTTTATACATGTGTCATCCTCCTGAAACCCTCTAGAGATACCATTTGTCTGGAATGGTGTTTTTAATGTTATTGCTTAATGGCCTTGCTCCATTGCTACTGAAATCAAGGGAGCTTTGCTCATGCTGCCAAGAGAGCCCTAACATGCAAATCGTTTCCAGTTCCCATCACTGAAATCTTTTGCTTGCCTGATGCTCTATTGTTTAAAATGTCTTAAGTACTCTTAGAAAATAAAGGCCAAATCAGTTTAATTCTGCATTTGAAATGTCAGTGTCATGCTGCTTTTATGTAGGCATATGCATATTGAGTATTATTTTCTGAGTGTAATTGCCTTAAGTGCTGTTGATCATGCAAAGAGAATGATGCATTCTCTGACTCAAGGGTCTGAGAATCAAAGATCCAAATCCTGCAAATGCTTAAGCATGTGGAGAAAGCCCTCTCAAGAGATGATGCAGGCATCCAGATACTCTTGTGTTCAAGGCTCTGCTCCATATTTAGCAGACTGAATCTAGCAGAAGCACGCAGCTTGTCCTCCCTGAGCAGCACTGGTTGTTGTAGGGAGAGGCTGTGCAGAAGGGAAGGAGAAGGACTTATGAGGACAAGTGCAGGAAGGAGAAGAGCAGAGGGGAAGGAGTGTTTGGAATCAGATGGAAATAGCCAGATGGGGCACAGAAGATGCCAGGAAGCCAAATGCAGAGAAAGTAGAAAGGAAGACTGGGGAATGTATGAATCTTAGGTTTGAGTGGACAGTGGTCTTCAGCTTACTGGTGGTAACATGAAAACATTAGGTTCAAATCTGTTTTCAAGATTTTTGTGGAGGGTTTGCTGTGATTACCTTCACTAGAGTGTCTTGCTGAACTGAAATATCAAGAAAAGAAAGGGGATTTGGAAAGGTAGCTTAAGGACAATATGAAGTCCTGGAAAATAGAGTCCAGTCTGAAGATCAGTAACATGTATGAGAGTTGCCAGTCCAGACTGCCTGCTTTTATTGCACACCCTACCCTTCCTCTCCATTTTGAGAAACATTCACTCATTTCTATATTGCATGTTTTCTCATGAGCATTCTCTCATATTACTATCTTAGTGTGGTGAAATCTGATAATCCATAGTGTTTTGGGTTGCCTATTAATCTTCATCTTTGTTTGCTGACCAGCCAGCGCTGCGTGGGATCCTATCGTGGTCACCCTCACAGCTACAGATGTGTTCAGAGCACTGTGTCTTGGTGCAGTGGAAGCAGAAAAACAAGGAGGGGCTGGGAAAGCTGTAAATATAATGTACAAATATCCATAGAAATTACATCCTGAGTATTGCTAGAGTTAATAGTACAGAACAATTTCCTTTTTCATGCATGAATGTTTTACAGAACAGCAATTTGATGGCTCTTATTTCACTGAGTTGCTTGCTCCCTGAAGAAAGGCCCTCTAACAGGTTGTGAATAAAGGAGGGAGGCTTGTTTTAAGAAGGACCAAGCCCAAAGTCTTGAAAGTGGCTGGGAATTTCTTTGTTTTAAAGAGAGAGAGAGAGTTTTGCTGGTGAGAAAACAACAGGTAACTACAA
This sequence comes from Cygnus olor, assembly GCF_009769625.2. Lineage (NCBI taxonomy): Eukaryota > Metazoa > Chordata > Aves > Anseriformes > Anatidae > Cygnus > Cygnus olor. The sequence goes on from NC_049198.1 coordinate 51,892,122, forward strand.
GGAGGTATTACATCTGGGAAATCTCATCTTTTCTGAACATGCCCTCTTACAGGAATATACAAGATGACTGCAAATGGAAGACAGCGTACGTATTGGCTTGCATTTTCTATTTCTTCGACAACTCTTGTATCTCTCATGTGTCTTCTACTCTCTCTTGCTGTACCTACTGCAGGTGCAGGGTTCTGCACTAGTCAGCTGCATACAAGCCAGCTTGTGAGAATACCACTACCATGTACCTCTTCTGAGCTCCATCTCACAGCCTTGTCCATGTCTTTCTGTGTGTGTGTGTTTGCATTTCACATACCTATGTTGAAAGACACCCAGGTTGGTCTCAAGGAGGGGAAAAGCTCTTTTGGATAGCAGTCTTGTGCCCCTACCTCCACTTGGTAATTACTGCCTTGTGGGTATGTACACACATGGGGTGCTGGGATCCTGTTTCAGCAAAGCAAACAACAGAGACCGGCCTCTTTTGCATGCTTCCTCATTACTGCTGGTTTTCATGTGAGACAAGATTTATGAAAACTTGGATATTTGAGGCTGGTAACTGATGAGGCAGGGGGAACATTTCTGCCTGGCAAGCACAGCATTCCAGTGTCCAGGCTGTGGCCCTGCATGAGGAGAGATGAGGGCAGTAAGAAAAGAGGCCACTGGAACTGAGGTCCCTCTCCACCAGTTAGGGCTACTGCATGGACTTCTGCAAGCTGAAAGCTTTGTGGGAAGTCAAGGGGAGCTGCCATCAGCAGAGCTTGCAGTGTGAGCTGCAGGGATTCGGATGAAATGCCCATGTGCACAAGGACAGCATTGGCAGGAAATGTCACAACTCATGGTAATGCGTCTGAGAGGAATGAATCAAGGCTTGCAGGGAGAAAGCACATATTTTATTAGGTAACGTAAAAATCAGGCAAGTTTTTCTGGTATGCATGTGTGCACAAAGGCTATGCATCTGAGGGGTACAGCAGTAGTAAAAGGGGTAGGGGGCAGAGCCAAAGGAAAACACCTGCAGCCTCCCAGAAACCTTGGCTAATGATGTCTCCTGATGTGTGGCCTTCTGCAAGAGCATGCAGGTGGGCTGGACAAAGCCTGGAAACATCACCCTAGGGAGCAGTCCCTGCCATTTGGCATGAGGCAGGGAAGACCTCTGTGATCTAGGCGGTAGATTTAGGCTGGTGGCACTTGAGTCAGGGCTCATCAGTCCCACCCTGACTTGTGAATGTCCGTGCTCATGTAAGTAAGCTCTTCGGTGTGTCTGCTGTTCTAGTGTGTTACAGGTGACACTGTGATGGTTCCTTTCAACTGCCGAAGACTTTCCTGATACCAAGACCAAGTGTTTTCATGATTTCATACAAGATTTGCGAAGAAAAGGCAAAAGTTTTTCTCTAACTGTATTGAATGAGCAGGCGTATGTCTGAAGCAGAGGGAAAGCCTGAAAGAAAAACTGTGCAGTGTTACAAGAGACTCGTGGCCTGTTAAAAATAGAGTTATCTGAAGGTACGTCCAGACCTCTGGTGTCTAACCCGGTGGTGAGGGTGCTGCCAGGCATGCTGCTCCCCAGGGCACAGCCCATGAAAGCAGGAAGTTGGCTGATGAGATGCTGACAGGTGAGAGTGCAGTACACCAGGGACCTTGCTTGGAGGTCCCCAGAGTGCCAAAGGATGAGACTTGGTAACTGAAATAGCAGGTGGAGAGCTCTTAATTTGCGCGGCTGTCTCCTGCAGTACAGAAAGTCACCACTGCTTCTCCAGGCATGTAAGTGCTGTCTTGGAAGATGTTATTTTTCTGAGTGTGAAGCTTTAGCACAGGTGGATGTTGAGGGAAGACAGAAGGCCTGTATCTGTGATGCTGGGCACCAGCGCTGCTGCCTCGTCTCCCAGCAATCTGCCCTGAAGGCCTCACATAGCACTGTGTAGGATGAATAACGTTGGCTTGAACCTGGCTGGAAGGTCATGGAAACTTCTGAAGGTCCTTGGTGATATGGCCAAGCTCTGCAGACATGGATGGCCAGGCTGAGGCTGCTGTGCTTGTGCCCAGACAGCCATGCTGTGACTGTCCGAGGGTGAGAAGCTGCAGCGCTGGGCCTGGAAACACGGCCTGAACTGGTGAGGTCTCCTGGCAGGCTGATTTCAGCAGGTCTTTGCGGTGTCCCACAGAGAAGTCTCACACCGACATGCTGAGCAGAATCATGGCATGTGGGCACAAGCCTGCAGTTCACTGCTCTGCAGCTCTGCTTTGGCTCTTCTGTGCCTGGTGGGATTGATCTCAAGGGGTTTCCAGCATCAGGCCACAAGTTTTCAGATGTTCTCTTCCACTGGGCCCTGCTCTCTGGCAGGTCATGTAGAGCCTGGATCCACCCAGGGTGGAGTGTTGCTGTCTGGCAGCTGCTTCTCTGGGGGTTCAAGTGCCTGTTATTTCCTGCTCTCTTCTTGACACAGGCTGCAGCAGCTGGTGGGAGGTGTCCTTCAAGGGCAAACTGGGAGAAACCCAAAGCAGCACCCTCAGAGACCTGAGCTTTTGACATCCCACTGTTTAGAAATCCCTCAACCTCATTCTTGGGTGCTTGGTTTCAATCTGTGGCTGTCTGGGCATGGACAACACCTCGTGGCTTTGGAAGGGATGGGGTCATGGCAGGCTGCAGGGCAGAGCCTGAAAACCACCCACTGGAAGGCAGGCACTTGAAAACACATGATGTGCAGCCTAGCATTCAAACAGGCAGAAAACACAACATCTCCCACAGGCTTTAGCAGCAACAAAACAACAAAACTACCCAGCAGATGTATCGCCTGCGTGCCTGACATTAAGTTTTCACCTCCTTTTGTGTCCCAGTCTAATTTCTTTTTCTCCCTTCCTTCCTTCCTTCCTTCCTTCCTTCCTTCCTTCCTTCCTTCCTTCCTTCCTTCCTTCCTTCCTTCCTTCCTTCCTTCCTTCCTTCCTTCCTTCCTTCCTTTTTCTCTCTCTCTGTTTAACAATAAACAAGCCTTTTCTTGTTTTGCAGTGGGGATTTAGATGAGGAGCCAGGATGAAAAATCAAGTAGATATGTTGGGCCTACTGTTTTTGCTCATGCTAATGCACTTGTCTGGGATGTTACAGCCCAATGTGAGCGCCCCAGAGAAGGCAGTGTTTGGCCCTGGGAGCTGTGAACTTGCAGGCTAGACATCGACAGGAGCCTGAACAGGGAGCCTGTGTTTGGAGACCATGGCTCTGCTTCCTCTGGTGGCTGCTGGAGCAGGAGTGCGCTAGCTCCTGAGCTAACTCCGGTATTCTTCAACCTCCCTGCAAGCTGTGGTTTAAACTCATTAGTATGTTTTTGAAATATTTAGATAAAAATCCAGTGCTCAACCCACACCTTCCTATTTTCAAATGGGGAATTTTTAACTGGACTGAAGTGTAACTCTGTGATAAAAAGAGATGGCAGATAGAATTGGTCTGGTGACTGATTTTGCATTTACAAGTTACTACAGAAAACTTTTCAATCTAGAAATATTTTAGCTGGCACTTGTTTAAATTGGATTATCTTAAAATAGCAGGAGCTATTTTAGAAGTCTCTTCTGCCTTGAGCTTCTTAGTACCTATTAGGAAATATTAAGTGTGCATTCACTATGCTAAAAAGAATAATGGAGATCTCAGAGCAATCAGTTCTGTGTGGGATGCTTAAAGCTTTAACATAGTTTGAAGTGATTATTTCCAAATTAAGATACCTAGAGTTGGAAATGATCATAATGTGACTTCAGCAGTTGAAAGACATAGAGTAGGAAATGCAGCGAGCTGGCAGTGTGTATGTGCTCTGAATTAGTATTAAGTGTTTATGTGTGCACTCTCTCAGCCCATTGCAATGGTATTATTAATATCCATCCACATATAATTGGTTTAAAAGCTACTCACTCTAAGAGTCAGTTTCTGTGATCTGAGAACTTCATACAGAACTACTACTCTCAGCTAATTTAAAGCAAATAATGTTGTAATTTGTTATTGTATAGCAGGTTTTATTATTTCCTTTTACTGTATGTAGCAAGAGATTTTATTTTCAGTGGGAATATAATGACCACTGCCACAGTGGAGAGAACAACCATGTGCTTGGGTCTTCACACTGTTTGGAGAGGCATGTGCCAATGCCACATGATGCAGAAGTGAGCTTCTGCCAGGCACAGCTTTGGCTTCATTGTAGTCCCTTGGGAGCCATATGATTTTGGAGATTTTTTTTTCATATTTACTTCCCTCTGGAAGCCCCATAGAGTTTTAGGATCCAGCCAGCCTAGAACAGGAACCCCACTGGCACCTGTATTTACATCTTTCGGCTGTGACCTTATTTCTCCAGCCTGCAGTCATGAGGAGGTGGCTGTGGTGGTTTTACACAGCTGGGCAGCTGAACACCACAACCATTCTCTCACTCCCCCTCCTCAAAGGGAGGGAGAAGAAAGTATTCTGTAAAGAAAAAAAAGCTCGCAGGCTTTTTTTTTTTTTTAATTAAGGATATTTTTTTAAAATTATCCCTGTCCTGAGATAAGGATAATTTAATTAAAGGGAAAAGAAAGAGGAAAAAAAAAAAGCAACAACAACAAAACTAACAACAACAACACAACAAGCAAGGAAAGGTTGTGAGGAAGCACAGAGGGAAGAAAAAACATTTATACTGTATAATTTCTACTTCCCACCAATGAGTGATGTTTGGCCACATCCCAGGAAGCAGGGCCTCAACACACATAGCGGTTGTCTGGGAGGGCAGACATCTTCATGACTAGAACCCTCCCTTCTCCTTCTCTCCTTCTCTTCTCCTTCTCTCCTTCTCCTTCTCCTTCTCCTTCTCCTTCTCCTTCTCCTTCTCCTTCTCCTTCTCCTTCTCCTTCTCCTTCTCCTTCTCCTTCTCCTTCTCCTTCTCCTTCTCCTTCTCCTTCTCCTTCTCCTTCTCCTTCTCCTTCTCCTTTTCTTCTCCTTCTCCTTCTCCTTCTCCTTCTCCTTCTCCTTCTCCTTCTCCTTCTCCTTCTCCTTCTCCTTCTCCTTCTCCTTCTCCTTCTCCTTCTCCTTCTCCTTCTCCTTCTCCTTCTCCTTCTCCTTCTCCTTCTCCTTCTCCTTCTCCTTCTCCTTCTCCTTCTCCTTCTCCTTCTCCTTCTCCTTCTCCTTCTCCTTCTCCTTCTCCTTCTCCTTCTCCTTCTCCTTCTCCTTCTCCTTCTCCTTCTCCTTCTCTCCTTCTCTTCTCCTTCTCTCCTTCTCCTTCTCCTTCTCCTTCTCCTTCTCCTTCTCCTTCTCCTTCTCCTTCTCCTTCTCCTTCTCCTTCTCCTTCTCCTTCTCCTTCTCCTTCTCCTTCTCCTTCTCCTTCTCCTTCTCCTTCTCCTTCTCCTTCTCCTTCTCCTTCTCCTTCTCCTTCTCCTTCTCCTTCTCCTTCTCCTTCTCCTTCTCCTTCTCCTTCTCCTTCTCCTTCTCCTTCTCCTTCTCCTTCTCCTTCTCCTTCTCCTTCTCCTTCTCCTTCTCCTTCTCCTTCTCCTTCTCCTTCTCCTTCTCCTTCTCCTTCTCCTTCTCCTTCTCCTTCTCCTTCTCCTTCTCTTCTCCTTCTCTCCTTCTCCTTCTCCTTCTCCTTCTCCTTCTCCTTCTCCTTCTCCTTCTCCTTCTCCTTCTCCTTCTCCTTCTCCTTCTCCTTCTCCTTCTCCTTCTCCTTCTCCTTCTCCTTCTCCTTTCCCTTCCCCACCTCTTATTGCTGAGTGTGACACCACACTAGGGAATATCCCTTTGGTCGGTTTAGGTCAGCTGCCCTGGTGGTATCCCCTCCCCACCTCCTGCCCACCCCCAGCCTGCTGGCTCTGGGGGGTTGGAGGGAGTCCTGGTGCTGTGCCAGCACTGCTCAGCAGTAGACAGCACACCGGTGTGATACCCGTGCTGTTCTAGCTACAGGTGCAGAGCACAGCACTGTATGGGCTGCTGTGGGGAAAGCTAACTCCATCCCAGCCACACCCAATGCAGTAGCAAAAGCATTTCGTCCTGTGTCCTTCAGGAAAAGGACAGTGATGCCATGGGGAAGCAGCTGAACCTGGCGACCTCCTGCCTGCTGTCCCCTGGGCTGGCTTTGGTGCAGAGGAGGAGAGACCCACACCTCAGATGGTGTGGTGAGGAGCAGCAGCATGTTGCAAGCACATTTTTGCAATTTTCTGGGGGTAGTCTAAAAAGAAAGAAGTACTACAGAGTATGGACAGCCTGTAGGGATGGTAAAACCAGTGTCCATTTCCCTGCTAAGTCCCTGGGTGGACGTCCCTGCAGCCCTGCTTTCAGTGTGTAGGGTGGACCTCCCTTTATTTGTGTGAGCACATCCCCATTTCTGGCACTTTGTCAGATTGTGTTCATAAAGACAGTAATTCCCCAAAACACATTAAATGGAGAATGACAAAGAGGTTGGCTGAAGTCACAGCATGGTAAAAATCTCATGCACTTTATTTTTCTTCTCCTGCTGGTTGGATCCAGTGGTTCATGCATATCTCTGTAACTGTGCAGTCCTGAAGGACTGAAGTGGCTGGATTTGTGCCACTGCTGCACCTCTTCGTAAGTCCACCTTGTTACCGAAGTTGCCATTACATAACCAGGGAATTTAACACAAACACACATCACAGACACATACACAAACAGGCAAATCTGACAGCTCTTGGTGGTTCTTCATCTCCCCCCCCCAAAAAAAAAAAAAAAAAAAAAAAAAAGAAAACAAACAAACAAACAAAAAAACACAACCCCACAAAATAAAATATGGATTTACTCTAAAAAATGACCCTGAGCACATCAAATTTAATGATTTGTTTTCCTTACACACTAAGCCAACAGCTATGCTGTTAGAAACAAAAGATAAGGTCTGCACTTGGGGTTTTCTTCTGACCCCAAATTGCCTCACCCTTCAAACTTCTTTGTGTTTTGTGTAGTGCCCTGTAACAGTGTCTCTGTTTTTGGCAAATTAAATACTAATTTATTTATTTTTTTTTAGAATGTCTTGAGTAACAGTGGAGGCAGACAGCTTCTGGAAGGTATTAAAATACTTTTCTAGTTTGACAGGTTCATACAGCAGAAATTTGTTAACAAACAGAAGCACTGGTTATCGGCACCTACTGGAAATGCAGTAAAAATAATTCAAATAAAAATGAAATCCATTGTGCTCATACCTTAGCTGGACCATGCTAAATGGACCATGAGAAGTTGTTTTAAATAGACCCCAGTGGAACTTTCCATCAAAATGTCTTTAAACAAAAAGACACTAAACAAGTGTTTTCTTGTTTACCCTCTCAGTGCTCTCCCTGCCCCAGTGCCTCAGAGCATTTTGGGCTCGCACTTGTGCACAGCACAATCTTTAAATCTGCTGTAGCTGCTCAGATGGGCACACTGGAGGAAACACATAATGAGGAAGAAAAATGAGCATGGTGCCAGAAATCCCCTGCAGCAGACAGACAGCTGAATGGACCAAGCTGCTGAGGTGGCCTGGGATGAGCAACAGCCCATTGCTCATTGCTGGATAGATTTGCCCTTCTTGTTAGGAAAAGGGGAAAGCCTGCTGCCGACGGTCAGGGATTTTTGTTGGGCGAGGATGGACACTCTGAGAGTGTTTCTGAGAAGGGATGTGGTTGCTCTTGTGGCTCTGAATGGCAGCGGCCCCCCTGTGTTTGAAAGGTAGCTTTTGTGGTAACACTTGGCTTCCTTGGGACACCCACAGAGAAAATTAAAGCACTAACACTGGGGTGTTACCTCTGGACTTGCTGCTGCAGGGACTGTAGCAGAAGTGCTGTGCCCAGCCCTGGAGCCTGCAGTTCACAAACACACTGATAATTTGGAGGAGGCTCTGAGAAGAACAATGGGAACAATTAGGAGACCAGAAAACTTGCCTTTGTAATGAAAGAGCTGGGAGTTCAATTTGTTTGACTTATCAGCCAGGAAGCCAAGTGCTGGCTTCAGCCCAGTCTGTAAGTAGCTGCTGGGAGCAGGGATGTGATGACAGAGGGCTCGTCGGTCAAGCAGGCAGACAGAAGGCAAGACCCAGCAGCTGCAGGTTAAAAGAAAACAAATTCAAAGCAGAAGTGAAGAGCAGCTTTTACCAGCGAGGTTAATTGAGGACCATGGTGGGGTCTCAGCCTTGCTCCAGAGGTTGCTCTTGAACCTGCATGTGCTCCTGCCAGCAGGGAGGGGCAGTCAGTGGGGGAGCACCCCCTGCTTTGCATGCATGTGGGGGAAGGCTGGGGGGGTTTGCTTTAGTCACCGGGACCCTGAGGTGCTGCAGGTGATGTGCAAGTTATAGTTCACCAAACCAGAGCACTAGCACATGAGTGTGGATGGCCCATGTCTGTCCTGCTGGGGACTAGGACACCTATGCTTCACGGCAGGTGGCTCTCATGTCCTCTGGATCCCATGCACTGTCCTCATGCCCCTAAACCAAGAAAACCTTTTGGGTTAGTAATATGCAGGATGATCATGGGGAGCAACCCTGGACACAAGGCTCCCGAGAGAGTCTGTCTGTCTGGAGAGGATAATGGAAAAAAAATGCCCTGGTAGCTGTGTGTGAGTTTCTTCTGAGAGGGAGTCAGATGGCATGAAATCACTGCTGCCAGCCTGGGATCAGAGTCTGGGAGTGAAACAAGCTGAGCACCTAGGCTTGGGCTTTTGGCATGGCTTTGTCTGTGGCTGCATAGAAGCACTGCTTCACAGCTATTGCTGCGCCCGGCTGTGTTTTATAAGACCTTGCACAAAATCTCAGCAGGGTTTTCCTTTCTAGACAAGTGGCAAAATTTTCATTGCTATCTCAAAGATTAACTCTAGTGCTCAGATGCCTGCACTGTTTTCTTTCCTAGCTATGGGAGTAGCTGATACTGTCTCTGAAGCACTGTGTGACTTCCTGAACAAAAAGGGAAAGCTCAGAATTCTTCTGTGAGCTGCTCCGCTCCACTACTCAGTAAAATATGCTATTTGTTCATGGCAGACTCCTGCTCCTTAGGAGAGGATGTTCTGCTCTTCTTAGTGAAATGTGTGCTGTAACATTGAAGTCCTGTAAAGAAGACATTTTCTGCTTGCAAGGGAAGAGCATCAAAAATCAGTTGGATTCAACCTTTCTCCCTTGGAGGGAGCTGAGAGGAATACTGCATGCATGATAGGAGTTGCTTTTACACCCAATTTTCTTTCCTTTCTGAACACATTTCTGCTATATAACATGAGGGGGCTACTTATTGCCCAAAGCTGCAATGCTCCTCCCACCAGAGGTCTAATGCTGTCTCTGCCTGTGGCGTACACAGTTCAGACTAGGAGCTGCAGACCCGCATGATGTGCACCACCAGTGACCCCACAGTCATTCTGGAGGCTACAGCCACCAGCAGAAACGTGGTCCCTGTTTTCCAGGTTCCTCCTGGGGCATGGGCTCTGGGGGGCTTGTCTGCAGCTCTTGCGATTTCTCTCCTTTTTCTTTACTCCTGGCGTTTTCCTTGGTGGCAGCTAGTTTTCCCTATGGGCCTGCTGGTGCTTGTACTTCCACACCAGGCTGCAGGTGCAGGAACAAAGTGAGCCTTAGGGGACACAGGGAGCTTCCTTTAGTTGACTCAGAGGCCTCCCTGGAGTACGCAGTTTAATGGCTTTGGACCAGATAAAGGCAAATCCTGCACCGACAAACTCTACAGAGACTGCGTGTGTGCTCAGGGCTTGAATGGAAAGAAAAAGTTTTAGTGGCTCCACTGGCTTTGAAAGAGATGGGTCAGTGGGGAAGGCTAGGAAAAGTAGGGAGCTCACACCTGAGCAGGAGAGGGGAGAGAAAAGAATGACTGGACCACTCTTCTCCTTTGTATGAAATTCCTTAATAAAAGCCAAAAAGAATTTGTTTTCTGTTGTAAGGAAAACAGGTTTTCTAATGAGTGAGTAGGAGACTTCAGTTCTGACAGGATGGGCTGGCTGAGGGTTTGTAAAGCTGTTATGCTCCCAGCTTTTCCAGATATGCCATCTTTGCTGGAAATGATGTTTGGCTGAAATTTACAGCCTTTGGGTGCCTGCCAGTAATTCCAGATGTTCGGTGGCCTGGTTAGAGCTGTTGAGCAGAAATTCAGAGCCCAGGCGCTGCAAATGAACTGGTGTGTTCTGTGCAGGTGACTGATTTTCTCCACGCTGAAATGAATGTGCTGAACTTGTTGTACGTGGTGCATAGAGGAATGTGTGCGCAGGATGCCAAGGGATTGTTGTACAAGCTTGTCCATGGTGGGACATGTGTTGGATGTGGGACCACAGACCATCCTGATCCAGTGCCCATTCTCAGACTAGGACCAGTGACATATGCTCTAGTAGACAAACACAAAATGGGAGCTATATTTGGTGACACTATGGCAACTTACCTAACATCCCGGTCTTGGCACCTGCACCAGCTGTGTTACTGACTGTGATGAGAAAAATGCTTTTGCCTGTTTTGGGGGCAGGCACCTGCAGTGTTTATGGATGGCTGTTGTTTGGTGGTGTGGGTCAGCAGTTTAATCACCATTGCCCCATGCCTGTCCTCACTTTCCCCAGCCGTCCCTCCTGAGGACCTGGCCCTTCCCTGGCCCTGCTGCCTGCTTTGGGTCCCTGTGCCAGGGACAGAAGCACAAGGTGGCAGGTCACTTGTGCAAGCATGGCTGTGTCCCACCCTCTATCCCAGATCTGAAACTCTGCTCATGGTAGCACAGCACATCAAGCACCCTTTTGCTACCTCCAGTTGTCAGTCTCTTTGCTGACTTTTGGGAAGTGAGCTTGCAAAACGCCCCTGATACTCCGAGACATGAAGGTGACAGAGAAAACTTAAATTACCCTCTGAAGCCAATGGACACCACGCGTTCTGTAAATTAGGTGATTTGTTAGGTTCACCATAGCAGAAAATAGAATATAAAGCTGAGTATAGACCTATTTTGGACGCGGTAGTAGCAGAATTAAGAAGGGAAGTATCTTTGACTTACTGGGGGAAGTAATTTAGGAAGAAATTGGAATGGTTAATTAGAGAAAATTATCTCAATCTAATCCTTTAAGACTAATTTAAATGCTCCAGTCTCTTTTATGTAAGGAAAAATCTCTTTTAATAGCCTAGATTATTATCAGGGAATGTAAATTTAGCGGTAGCAACAAAGTTTTATAAATTTCCCACCGACAAGCATTGTTAAAATGACCCCCTATATATTGTGAAAGAGATGTGAAGTTCATAGTGGGCTCCTTTTTATTCTTTTTTTCTTGGTGGGGTCAAGGAAGACAAGGGTCAGGTAAGAGTATTTATGAAGCTTCTCAAATTTTTGTGTAGCAGAACATGGTTTAGAAACTTAAAAGCTGTACCTGTGTGATTCCAGAATTTCAGACTATCAAGGGAAACAATCCTTCTTTTGACAAGATCCCAAGATTTATGGGGTTGGCAGTAAAAATGCTTCTTTTTTGAAGGTGGGCCTCATATTGGAATTTCCAAAAATATTTTGTTCTGCTTAAACTAAGAAATTAAAAAAGCCCTGGGTTAATAACATACCCTTCATTAAATATATATATATATATTTATATATGTATATATATACATATATATATATGTATATTTTTTTTTCTTCAGGCTCCCAGTTGTTCAACCAAGAGCTTGGGAGTGTTGCTTGATAGCTCTCCTGGATCAGAAATCTGGCTTTCATATGCCAAACACCTGAGGTTTTTCAGATCGTGCTTCCTATGATGCAGTGTTAGATAGCCAGCTCAGAGCTGCATTTGCTGCAAAGGCATGACCAAAGCAGGGAGAGAAAACCTGCTTGTCCCCTTACCAGGATGTTGCAGTCTCCATTGTCTCCATTGGTAGGGGTTGTCTGTCTTTTCCTCTGTATTTCCTTTGCTTCCTAATGCTATGGTTTTCTAGGTGGAGAGACTGTTGTTTGCTACAGCTCTAGTTGCTCAAGAGAAGCCTTGGTTGGATTTCACTGACTTTTCAGCTGGAAAAGAACATCACTCTTTTCCAGTCTCGGTGGTGAAGAGTGATAGTGTTGGTTGGTAAAAGGTTGATAGCCTCCTGTTGGTGCTCTTTCTGTTCCTGTAAGAAGGATCTGCACTGCCCATGCTGTCCCACCTGATGGAAATAAGGAGGTGCTATCAGGGAGTGGAGGACAAAATAGGGCCTGAAGGTTGACCGTGTCTACTGCTTGCTTTGTGAGAGTGCCACACTTGTGTCTATAGCAGTCAGCATGTCTGTTTTCTGCAGCAATGTGAAGCATCTTGTTACCAAACGCTTAGTTCCTACTCTCATTTACCCTAATTCACACAAGAGATGAACAGCAAACCAACCGGTAACTCCTCCCGCCCTCAAAAAGAAGCAAGCACCACTCCTTCTTTCAAAATCAGCAGAAACCTGTTGCATATTTACGTGTTTAGCGCGAGTCCACCGTGTGGCTACTGGGCTGTGTAAAGAGGGAGAGCTTTCATGGGTGACTCCAGAAAGCTGCCTTAATGAGCTGGCACCGAACGTCCCACTCAGGGCTGGTGTTTCATGTTCCTCTGAGAGGTGGTAATCTATTAAGCAGCTCTGAACTGTGACTCTGCCCTCACACCTTGGGGAGGGATGAGAGCCATTTAGTCACTGGGTAGATAACATGTGTCTCATGACAGTATCTGCAATTACCTAATGAGAAGTTGTAGGACATTTTTTTCCCTTTGGGAGATATATTTTCAATGTAATTATGTATCTCCTACACCAAGGATGCTTTGCTTCAGCTAGTGTAAATTCTGCTTTTCACTGCACTTTTTTTTTTGCAGAGGATGGGACAGATTCTGCTATGTTTATCTAGAATAAATATGCAGTGATTCATATTTTCAGTAGAATAATTCCTGATTTATGCCAATGTTACTATAATAAACTTGTCATTTTTTTGTATAGCACAGTTATGACAGGACTGAGTTTTCAAAAACATTAAAGGAGTGAATTAATTTCTGAAAAAATGGTCAGCACTCCAGTTCTTATATAAGCATGATGTGGTAGCTTTGGGAGCAGAATACAAATGTCTCCTGAAGGTATGTCTTTACCTATGAATTTTCATGTGGAATGCCACAATGGCTTCTTTGTGGCACTCGGAGAGCTGGCGAGCATGGCCCTTTCCGAGCTGATGGCTGCATTCCCAAGCGCTCATTCGTGGGCTAAAGCCCACAAGTTTTATAAGCAGCACCAAAATGGGTATTCACCTTGGATTACAAAAAGGAGGAGCTTTATGGAAGTAGTCAGCACGTTCAGTGCTGTGTAGTTGCTTTGAGGCATAGACCAGCCTCTAGCTTCAGTGGAGGCTGGAAAGGAACCTCCCACAAGCAGTTCAGCTGGTAATAAAGCAGTGCCCAAGACTCTCATGTCTTTCCATGGAGCAGCTGGCTCTGGGCAAAGAATTTTAGCTGGATATGCCACTGTAATTGCCTACTATCACAGATTCTGTGTTTACAGATGAAAGCAAAGTCTTCTGGAATGAGCCGCACAATAGCACGTGGCAAAACCTGAAAATAGGGGCAGATCCTGATGTCCTTTGGATTCATTTTAATATGGAGCAAATCCAAGAATTTAGGCAAAATTAGTCCTAGTCATCACACCTGTGATGCCCTAAACTGTCCTGCTAGGGAAGAAGAGGAACTTGCAAGGGTAGGAGGCAACTGGGGAAGCAAGGAAATGTAGCAAGAGGCTGAAAGGGCATGGCAGGGAGGAGATGGAGAGGCTGGTCATGAAATTGGGGGCAGAGAATTGCAGGTCAGAGGAGGAAGGGGCAGCTGGGAAAGGCTGGGGAGGGAAATCAGCACAGAGCTGTTCATGTGTCTTGAGTCAGCACACAGTGCTTTCATTGAGCAGGCCAAAGGCAAAAAAGGAGGCATCTCCTTCTATTTTTAGCCAAGCAGCTGAAACGCTCCTGTCTCCTGCCCCGGGGGGTTGGCGGTAATGGAAGCCACCCTCTGAGCAGCCATGGGGCAGGGCTGCATTTTGCCTGCAGGCACAGCTGATTTCGGAGCCTGTGGCAATGCAGACCTCCTCTAAGCTGGCACTCAGAAAGCTGGAAAGTGGTCTGAAGCCAGGGACAGCCGTGCATGTGCAGCTCTTGCAGCGCGTGGGGGGCAGCCGTGATGGAGCCGGGCTGGATCCTGCTTCCAGCACTTGTGGCATTCCTGGTGCCTGTGAGCTTTCACAAAATATAATTTCAGGTCTCTTTGGCAAACCCTTAACTATATAGGGAGATTGTCTTCCTATCCTGTCAGCAAGCACCACAGTGCTTCTCCAGAGGGCGATTCAGTGCGGTATAAGTCAGGTTCCTGCCTTGCTTTGTGCTTTGCAAGACCTTTTCTCTAATAACCTTTCTCCAGCACATGCTTCCAGCTCACACACTTGAGTTAGGTGATGCTGGATATATGTGCTACGGGTCTCCTCCCCTGGTCTGTGCCTGGAAACAGGAACCATGTGTCGCTGGCCTTGTGGGGGACATCCTCTCAGAAACAGAGGTCTAGGAGGGGTATGGATGGGATGTGGAAAGCTGAGGGTGACAAGGGAGATCAAAGGATCAGGGCCATGCTGACATGAGTGTTAGTCACACTTGCAAAGACCTGCCTTGATTTCCTTCTTTACAGGGAAATCTTGGTAAAGTATTTTATGCACCATTTTCATCAGTGCTGGGCTACAGGGAAGTACCAAAAATCTGTTAATTGTGGGGATTTTTTATTTATGTATTTATTTATTTATTTTTACTGCAACTTTTTTTCTAACTTTTTGTAAGTCTGAAAATGGTATTTGGAGAAGAAATGAATGGACATCACCTTTTCGTCCTGATAAGGTCTGTGAAGAGAAGAGGAGACAAAATTCACCAGGTACTTCACCACTCACAGGTTTATATCATTTATGCAGTAAGTGGCCACCAGGTTTAGTTTATGTTTTACAGTTTTGAGTTATTATCCATAAATGGTGGGTGCAAAAGGGCCGCAATGGATGGGTTTCTTGTGCTTGTCCACTGCGGTAATCCCTTGCAGGTCTGCTTGCTGCTGGTGAAAACCTGGGCTTTGCTGGGGCTGTGAGGTTTGCTGAATGCATCCAACAGCATGTCTTGCTGTATTGCTGCTGGAGGGGCCCCAGGAAGAGGCAGGACTGATTTGTCCCCAGTAGTTTAAGAGCAGCACACGTATGGTGGCCGTAACCCAGAGGAACAGAGCCTTATAAAAAGGGGGCCCTGTCAGCATCACAATCATTATTGCCATGTCCTGCTATATCTGCTATCCTTGCTCAGTTTATGCTTATGCCTGTGGGTATGTATTGCTTATGGCAAGGAGGACAGGATCTCTGGGAAGAAGCTGGCTGCAGGGAAGAAGGATGAGCTGGCACTGAGCTACAGGGAGCAGCAGCTGTGCTGCAGGCACCCACCTTCCCTTCCTCTTCTTTGTGGAAGTGCAAAGCTCTGGCAAGCTGAGCGTTAAGTCTGTGTCTGTTCTGAAATTGGTCGAGACATTTTAAGACACCGTGTGACGGTGTGTGTGGGTCATTAGTTTGCCGAAGCATCTCAGATCAGTGTGTTGAAGAATTGGGGACAATGGGAGCACTCAGTGCTAATTTCTGCCTGACATTTATCTACTTTGGGTCATTCAGGACGCAGCGATTTCTACAAACCTTTCTGTGATTCTGTGATGTTGCTATGCTTTGCTGGCGTAGGTCTGGTGAATCCTTTCCTGCCCCAGATGTTTTGTAGAAGCAAGATATTGGTAACATGGTGCTTTTCTGCCTCTAATTAGCCTGGCCTGGAGTGGCCGATGAGCGTTGTCACCAGCATGTATTATGCCCCATGGGTGGTCTCACCCAGCAGCCCCCCATGTCCTCATCCTAGCAAAGAGCATGTATGAGGACCATGAGGTGCTCCCCAGAGACCTGCACCTGGGCACCTTCTGGGATGCTGTCTGGGCATTTCTTGGTATGTTTCGCCTTTGCCCGTGGGGCTGGGAGTCCTATCACCCTTCATGCTGCTGCTAATGACGTTACTGCTGCTGCTTTACCTGACTACTCTGGCTGCTGATCTGGATGAAAAGATTGTTAGGAATGGAGGAAAGCTTGGAAGCAAAGAAATTACCTTGACATGCGTATGCATAGTCTTTACAAGGGCTGTGTGAAAAGCTGTTTCAGTCGGGCTTGGGTTTTGAAGGACTCTGTTGGGCTGGCTGAATTTGGGCAATTCAGCCCAGTTGCCACTCTGGGTCTATCAGCTGGTTAATCCATTGCCAGAGCCTGAAGTGGACCTGGCAGCAGTGGGCACACGGCTCCTGCCCAGCCCAGAGAGGAAGGGCTGCAACCTACTCTCCCTTCTGAGCTTGCTGGAAACATGATCTGGCCTTAGAGGCTGCCTCTTACTGCAGCAAGACACCACTGGGCTTCAGGTGGTACCTGGTGGTTCAGAACCCACCAGGAGCTGAGACCTCGCAACCCCTTCCTTTCAGTGCAGAGGCAAGCCAGCCTGCTCCATCTGGAGTGCCAACAAGACCTCTGTGGGTGTCATGTCCCACATTGAATAAGTAAGCAGAAAGCTCCTGTCACAGGTTTTCACTGAAGGATTATGGAGACTCAAGCAGCAGTCACTCAGCATCTCTGTCCTGGCCTAGCAGCACACTTTGAGAGAGGGGGTCACACCACCTTGGCCACCACCCACCTCTCCCCATCTTAAGGACCACAAGAAAGTTCATGTCTCCTGGCAGGGAGCCAGTAAACTAATTTTCACAGTGTCACAGGCTTTGAGGGTAAGCAGAGTGCCTCCTGTTGAGTGGCTGGAGATGTGCTTGACTGCCTTGACAAAAGGGCTCTGGGTGGCCCCTGGAACAATGGAAGAGTACTGAAGAGTTTTTGGAGCTGGCTAGTACAATTATTTTAATATTGCTGGGATTTTAGGATACCTGTGATGTGTTAGAGCCTTGGATAGACAGCTTTTTATTATTGCTTAAGACTAGATAAGTTAATGAATCACCATTGGTACCTGATCTCAGCTAGATCTGATGCAGTGACTGTCTGTACCTGCTGTTCTGGTCCTGCAGATTTTTCCATTGTGTGGTTTCTGCAGATAAGATCTGTGGTGTGATTTGAACATTAGTTATTATGGGTACAGAAAAACACTGAGATTTCCGGTAAGCTGAAGGATACATGAACGGGACCTCAGTGATACTGCATGTTTGACTTTTGGGTCATTTGGAAATACTACAGATGAAACCATATTTTCCAAATTTTGCTGGGAGAGGAATTACAGATGTATCTGGAATATTTTCCCTTTTCTGGTATTACTTCGTAATTTCAGCCAAGATGTTTCCTATGGCCTTTCCTCTTCTGCTGTTCTCCAGTTTGAGTCCTCCCAGGGAGCGCATGGCTTGTGGTGGTTCATAAGAAGATATGTAGCTCTTTGGCTCCATCTCAAAAACTAATTCACCACCCACATTTTGAGGAGAATGGCATCAGATACCTCAGGCAACAAAGAAGGGTGCCTAAGAGGCAAAGATGTGCCATGGATGCACCCTGGGAATGCTGCTCATCTGATACGTCACTGTGGAGGACTGAGCTTGATATAAATGTTTGATCACAGCCTCGAACACCTCCCTGTCTCTCCCAGCAGACTAAGATTAACATGCTGACATGCATAACAGATTCAGTTCAATGAGGTTTGATGTGCATGGGCTTAATGACCTCTTGCCTGTGCCAACCCCAGTCAATATCATAGTTTTTGGAGGATATTATGGTGTAAATCAAACAAAGCCAAAAGGAAAAGAGGCAAGATGAATTGCTGATAGCAGCTACTGTTCAGCTCAGGCAGATGAGTGTTTTATTATCCCTTTCACAGTATCCAGGGGAACCTCAGGAGCTCCCTAGCAACCATGCAGAAGGAAAAGGAAGTGTTTTAAATCCTGGAATGAGTGTGTTTGTGCAGGGATATGGGCCCAAGGGTGCTGTCTGGCTCAGTTGTGGTGGAATCGAGAGGTGCTACCTCCTTCCGTGGCAGTGCTAGACAGCAAAAATGACAAAGGCTGCAATTCCTTTTACTGAGAAAGAGGAATATGAGTAGTTGTGGTCTAAGGGACCATTTGGTTGCTCCATGAGGAAATTATTCTCTAGTCATTAGCTGGGACATGTGTTCCACCTGCACACCACATAGAGTGTAGCTGGTGCGACCTCTCCATTTTCTCTGCTCTCACAGAATTCCACTTCTTCTAGTTCCTTACCTTATTTGCTAACTCCCTTTAGCTGACCCTTCATCCAAATTTAGAGTTTTCCTGTTTCCTGTTGTTCCTGTCTCTGTTTACTTCATCTAGTCATTGTCTCTCTTCCTGCTTGGCTGTAAGTGGGTCACTATGACAAGATGGGAAAATGTCCTCTCAGTTGTCTCAGGACTGGCTTTATAAAAGATCCCCAATTTCCTTGATGGTAAATCTTTCAAAAACAACATGCAAACCACTAACGATGAACACAAATGGTTCCATGTGCAAAAGTCACCTTACAAATTTGATTTCAGGTTTTTAATTGTATTTAGGTATTTCTCCCCATATCATCTAAGTCACTGGTACATCTTTAAATTCCTCTGCATCTGGGATATGTTCGCCTGACGCAGTTCCTCCAAAAGGCATCATGATGAGGTGCACTTTGCAAATGTTCATCTTCAGCTAAAGGTAGCATCTGAGATTTACTGAATCATAAAATCATTCAGGTTGGAAAAGGCCTCTAAGATCACCAAGTGCAAATGTGACATTTGGTAGCTTCCCTCCAGTTCTTCAAGCACTATGCTTTGTTTCATTTGGCTGGACTGACACATAAACATCTGTAACCAAAACTGAGCTGTTAACAAAAAATCTCACTCCTTCCACATAAAGTCTTGAAAAAACACCGTGTTGCACTGTTATCTCCACATGTATCCTCTGCTCTTGGCAGGCACAGGCGTGTCTTCTTCCAGAGATGGCATCCCTGGGAAAGAGTTCATATCTGGTCCCAGGTGCCTGTGGAACTGGTAGCATTTTTTCCAAAGCTCAGTGGTTTTCACCTAGACTGTCCTAATGATTGGAAAGGGCTGGAGAACCCTTTCCCCAAAGGAAGCATATACTTCCTCTGTCTTCAAGTGAACAGTTTTCCTGATGAAAGGAGGCATATCCATAGCTGGGTAATTTTGCTGTTTCCTTAATCACCCTGACTAAAGGGGAATAAAATTGCTGTACCAGTGATGCACATTGCACTGCAGAGAACTAGCCATGGTTTTTCTCTCCTTTACTGAGCTGTGCTATGGGTGTCTGTATGCTATGCCTCTTTGCACATCGGCAGGCTGAAAAGCTAGGGAATTTTGCCAGCTCCATGGGCATCCAGTGTCCCCCATGCTCGGTGATTTGGGGATGAATCTGCACCCTCCCCTCCCCCCCTCCCTGTAGTGCTATTGCAGTGTTTGCAGCCATGATGAGCTGAGCAGAACTTGGGCTGATGATTCATTACTGGAAGGGTGCTGAGCATACAAATGAGAGGGTACAATCAGCAGTGGAGCTTGTTTTGCGCATTTCTGCTCTACTTTGCTTCACCAGCAGGAACATTTCTAGGACCAGCCTGCAGTCCTGTGCAGCCCTGAGGACCTGCTCTCTGGGGATGTAGTGCTGTAGACTCCTGTGATATGCACAAGCAGTGGCAGGAGTTTTGTACTTACTGCACACGAAGTACTGCTGGCATGCACCTATGCTCAGTGCCTCCTCTCCTGATGGCCTCTGTTGCTGATTCCTACTAAAACCCAAACTTGCTGAGCCAACTGAGCAGCTCAAAGAAACACCCAAAAAATGGGACATACGCATCTCACTGCCCTTCTCATATAAATCAGTGTGCAGTGATGAATCCTTATTATTTGTGCGCTTCTAGCTACTTGTAGATGGCCACAATCCAGATTAGATGCTCTGTGCCAGTACATCTGATTGTCAATAAGAGGCAGCTTGACTCAGCTGAAGCAAAAGCATTTTCTGCATATGACAGAAGAGTGTTGCTAAAGTTGGCTGACTCCCGGACTGCGTAGGATATATTCCAACTAAAGTTTTTTTTTTTTCTTCTTTTTTGCTAAGCTTTTTTTTTTTTTTTTTTTTTTTTTTTAAGAAATGAATTCAGAATTTCCCATAAGGCATTGGGCAAAGCTGATAGTCAGCATTTTACATGCTCTGATTTTTTTCTGGTGAAAAGAGACAGATTTTGGTGTAATGCCATTGACTACAGTGATTTATTTCCATTTGTACTCATCATAGAGTTCAAAACCAGGACCTGGTATTTGCCCAGTGATGTCACAAAGTTCAGTGCTGGATGAAAGGTGTGTGGGGGCAGAAGGGAAAAACAAGCCTCAGTGCAGAAAACAAAAGGATCAAGGTAACAGCCCTGTTGTAGAGATGTCTTAGTTTGTGTCCCGTTGGTGCTGATGCTGCCAGAAGAAATTGGTATTTCTCTGAAACAAAGACATGGTGGTGACAGACCAGCAACTCACACACACATTTTCAGCACAGTTGCTCATGCAAGGATTTATCATGCTCCTTCAGGAAGCAGTTGAACCAGGCTAGTATGCTGCCTCCCAGGTGCTGAAATAGCCTGTTGTCTCCTTGTATTAGTTATTTGTGTTGAGGTCCTGGTTGTATTTCTAAGTTAAAGTGGGTAAATGTTTGTTCCCTTTCCCTCTGAGCAATACAGTTATTCATAGAAGTGAGGAAATTTAGCACGCAATAGCTCAGGAAACTCGCTCTTTCCTATTTGGAGCCCTAATTAGAGCAATTAATCACTGCTGCTTCTGCCATCTAAGCTTCCAGGCTAGAATATATTGTCCTCTCTTGTCAGAGCAGAAATGTAAAAATGGTTTCCCTTTACCTGACACATTGCCAGTAGAGCCTTTATCAGTGTCTGCCTCCTACCAGCTTCTCTCTTGCCTGAGAGCTGGAGCTGAAAATGTAAAGAACAAATTGACATGCCTGTTCTAAAGGAAAGAAGAGGTGTGAAATTTTGAGAGATCAGTTTCTATCCTATTTGTGTTGGATTTCTCCTCTTGAACTCCCTTTTCTTGGGAATTTCTTGTGGGTTTCCATTTTGCTGTGTGATAAGATAAACATTTTTCACAGAATCACAGAACGGTCGAGGCTAGAAAGGACCCCTGGAAATCTTCTAGTCCAACCCCCGTGCTGAGCAGGATCACCTAGAGCATGTTGCATAGGATGGCATCCAGGCAGGTTTTGAATATCTCCAGAGAAGGAGACTCCACAGCCTCTCTGGGCAGCCTGTTCCAGTGCTCTGTCATGCTCTGCCTGTTGCTGGGCTCCACTGAAAAGAGACTGTCCCCATCCTCTTGACACCCTCCCCTCAGATATTTGTACACATGGACAAGGTCTCCCGTCAATCTTCTCTTTTCCAGGCTAACCAGGCCCAGCTTTCTCAGCCTGTCCTCGTACGACAGGTGCTCCAATCCTCTAATCATCTTAGTAGCCCTCCACTGGACTCACTCCAGTAGCTCCATGTCCCTCTTGTACTGGGGAGCCCAGAACTGGACACAATACTCCAGGTGTGGCCTCACCAGGGCTGAGCAGAGGGGCAGGATCACCTCCATCGGCTTGCTGGCTACGCTCTCCCTAATGCACCCCAGGATACCATTGGCCTTCTTCAAGGGTGCATTGCTGGCTCATGGTTAACCTACTGTCCATGAGGACATTTTTGTGGAAATATGTGGACATTTCCACTTTTCCACTGTTAAGAGTCACCCCTCCTCCCCTCCCGCCCACACCCAAGGTTCTCTAGGTTTGTTCACTGGTCAGGATGGGGATGTGATTCCCGGTTCCCTCTGTGCGTTTTATGTCCATAAATTGCTCCTCAGCTGGTACCCCAGTGCTCAGATTAACTGGCTAAATGCACGATTCTCACTCTTTTCCCCTCTACTTCCCCGTGTGTGGCTCCATGGTGCTGGGAGCAGCTGTGTGGACACTGAGATGTGGAAATGTGGTGGCTGAGTAAGGGCTCTCTCCTGCTCTGCTGTACTGCCAAACAGAATGGCTAGCTTGCCTCACCAGTGGCGGTTACTTGGCTAATGGAAGTGGCCATCTGTCCACAGCCAGCATACTTATTCTGGCTGTGCACATGCAAGACTAAAAAGTACCAACATGCAGCTGTGCACACAGTTGGTACTGGACTGCAAGTCTAGTCTAGTCACATATAAAATAGTTTTTGAATAGTCATCTGGAGATTTGAAGCATTTCCAGCTGCATATGTAAGACAAGTTGAAATTCCTGTTATTGTTAGTCTTTGCTGACAGCAGAATTGTGAGATATCCATCTTCCTGTGGTGTAAATAACTTCTGCTGTTTCTTTATCAAGCAGCTTCAAAACCTCTTACAATGAAGTAATTCTCCGCATCCGAGATGCTAACACTAATGTTTGTCTTTTTGCTGCCCTTGATGAAAAAGAAATGAACTATGAATGAATGAACAGTTCTGCCCTGTTGATGCCTTTTCTTTTCATGCTTGGATGCAGAGATGCATTTACTGAAACAGGACAAGAGTTGCTTTTTGACTTTTGAGATAAATTTGTGGAGGGAAACCTCCAACAGAAATGTTTGTTCTTAGAGCTCTAGATCTTGCAGACCTTAGGCAGCTAACTACCACCACAACCTTCAGTGAAGGATAACCCAGGGTGTCATGTAGCTCTTGTAATGTGACAAACATAGGGCATGGGCAAAAGTTTTTCATATTTTGTCACTCATTTCTATTTATTGCCTCATTAACTGATGGAATAATCTGGCCCACCATTAGTTGTTGCTCCCCCTAAGCAGAGAGGCAGCAGCGAGCATGCATTTTGCCATCCTAAATCTATGTGCACACTCTTCCTTTGCAGAAGCTGCTGCGGGGAGCAAAGGATGAAAAGTGAACCCCAGACAGCACTTAACACCTCTCCCTTAAAGGTCTGTAACTTGACCACTTTCGATTTGTTCAGGGGAAAATAAAGACAGACCCCATTCCACTTGGCTTGGCCATTTTGCTTTTGCAAAAGTGACCATGGAGCAGTTCACTCACAGCCCAGACCGACCTCTGTGCACCCAGGAATACTGCAGCAAGTCCAGAGCCTTGGCATCACGACAGCAACAAGCCTCCCCCAGCCTGTAGCACAGGACAGTGTTTCCTATGGGCTGCAGCATATCCTGGCTTACCTTCTCCCAGTAGTGCCACAGCGTGCACATTTCTGGGGCTTCAGGAGCTCAGTGCACCTATCCAGAAGGTGCTCGCTTAGTGGTGCCACAAGAGACAACTACTTGTGACCACAGGCAAGATAAGACTGTATGTAGTCCACAGTATACAGGAACATGAAGCTCAATGCACCAAGCAATGGTCCACCCAAGGCTGGGTGATGATGGTGTCCTTCAGTATTTTCTGGTAGCTCTCCAAAGACTTTACTGAAAAGGAAGGCTCTCTGCCAGCCAAATGCTGTTCTGAGCAGCAATCCACTCCCAAAATGCTGAAAGAAGCACCCTTCTATTCTGTTCAGCGTAACAAACAATATTTCTTAGCAACAGCTTCAAGTTGCATTTCCAGTAGCTGCTTTTTAGAATAGCCTTGACAGTGTGAATCCTTCCCTTTTCTGGATTGGGTCCTTTTTTTGGAACTGGTACACGAAGAGCTGTATCTGAGTTTCTTTCGTTTTGATTTAGAGCAAGAGAAGAATCAGAAGGCAGTATATGATGTTCTCCCAGTCTTATTTTGGTAGTAGTCTTTTTTTTTTTTTTTTTGGTTACTAATGATTTTGACTGCGCAGTGTTGCATAAAAAGGGCTTTCACCCTCCGCAGCATCTCAGTGTATTCTTAAAAAGGTCAGGAAGTACTTCTCCTGTAATAAACACAGGTCTCGATTACACATTGTAAAATTTTGGACAGATTTAGCAGTTTTCAGCCCTCGCATTTCAGTTTCCTGTGTTTTCCTGGGAATGTAGTTCAGATGACCTGCGTGGTACTTGGCTGCCTATCAGTGTTAAACCATGACACATATGATGGTAGCTTCTGGGTCATTCAGAAAGAAGAGATAGTTATTCCAAATTGCAGCAAAGCAGAAATTTCTTGGTGGCTTTCTGCTTTTGGGTACAAGCATGAACTCCTTCTGGCAGAACTTTTCCATGTTTCTAGAAGATTTTTGGCCTAGAGATAGAAAGAATAGGCCTCTACTTAGATCTGCCACTGACAATACCTTTTGGAAGTCTTTGTGAGGGCATTCATTTTAGCCATGAATGCGTGGTAATTCATATACTTTAAGACTGTATGTAGCTTGTGCAAAATCCGTGACTGGTTAGTTGCCTGGGACGGGATATGGTCATTTGGAGCTTCTCTTTCCATAACACAACTTGGTGCTGTTTCCCTCTTCATTTGTGAGGGAAAGCCAAAATATGGATGTTTACACATGTGCCAGATGCCTTGTATGACCTCTATAGGAATTAGTGGCACTTGGTAATTTGTAGGAGAGAGCTCTACTCAATTTCCCTAAATTTAATAATTTAAATCCTGGAGATTTCACTGAGTATTTTAGCGAGATCAGCTTTCATTTAGAATGTAGAACCTGGGAGAAAAAGAAACTTCTGAAAGAACCTTCTCTAAACCCAAGTATTAGATTTCCAAAAATATATTCCTGGCGATAATGCTTTTAGATATTATAGGTATTCTTCTATCCCCTAGTCCAGTGTCTTAATATAAAACGAATGCTTTGGAACGTTTAGTCCTCCAAACCCATTAAGAGGATCACAATAAACTTTCCCTCCTCCCACACTTCACTTTATCCTTTGCTAACAATGGCCACAGAGGAGAACAACTGGTGAGGATGCTTGTGGTATTTAGGTGTTTAATCCCTACGTACTGTACTGAAACAAATGATTCACTTTCCAAGATCATGAAACAAACTTCCTAATGTCCCTGTTAGATGGAACCAAGCCAGGTCCAGAAATCCAGAGGTGAAACGATAGGAACTTGTGCTAGATTATATCGCTACCAGGATAGATCTACTGGATAGTTTCACTCAGGATATTGAATTTTCTGTGGTCTGTTGATGGGCCAGACCCATTTTGTATGCATTTTTTACTAAAAGCATTTTCATTCCATAAAGCATATGGAGGTCTTCCAGACTTCTAAAACTCAGTGAGTGAAGGAGTAGCAGCAGTCTGCAATGTCATCTCCACTCCTTACCTCAGGATAAACTCACTGAAGTCAAAGGCAGCTGCGTCTGAAGGAAGAATGAAAAAGGACATCAATTTTTGTTTCTGTTTTCCTCTGTACAGGAGAATATGCTCTTATTAAGAGAGTCTTATGACTTCTTAAATGACTTGATCTTCAGTTTCAGGTTATCTAGGATGACGTCAGGGTGACATATTGGTAAACTTAAGCAAAACTTCACCAGGTGCCCAGACATTGGATGGAAAGACATAGCACAGCTGGCCAGCAGAAAGAGTGGCTGTTATTTGAACCAAATTTGGGGAAGTGCGATTTGTGTGCAGCTTTTTTGTAGGGCATCTGGCCTGGCCAGGATTTCACTCTTAGAAATCCATGTAGGGGAGGAGTTTCAGTATTGGTATTGTAATAGGAAGAACATACAAAAGGTCTGCCTGTAACTTAAGCACGCAGATAGATCTCCTGTAGTTGCTTTCTGCGGGTAGTGCCTCCCTTTGGGCAGAACACGCCATACACCGAGTTGTTGCAGCGTGTATTTGAAGATTTTCCCACAGCACTGCAGGCTTCCTGGAGACCACCTTTTATCTGGTAAACTGTTCTTAAATCAGCTGTTACTGACTCTGGAATATATACTGAGAACTAGTCACATGTCATTAAGAAATAAAACTAAAAAATTCAAGAAGTGAACAGTGACCATGAGGAATTCAATCTTACTCTTACACACTTTAATGGGAAATATAAGCCTGTATTAAGGAGAGGTAACTTTAGCACACTTAAAGACTGCTATCATATACAATTAGCAGATCTAGATCTTTCTACCAAGGGAATTTATCTAGAATACTAGAACATCCTGTAACCAGGAAATATTAAACTTACTGAAACAGACTCAACTTTGTGGCAAAACTTGGGACTTTATGCCAGGGTTCCACTCATACAAGTTGTAAGTGCCTGGAAAACACGTTCTGTAATGAAAATGGTAATTAAACCCCTAATTTCAGTTGTGCTATTAGACATCAGTCTAAGACAATGGAGGTTATTAAATGAAGAGCATTAGGCTTTTCTTATAGGATATGCTGTGCTTTAAAACGTATTTTATTGATCCTAAAATTACAAGATCAATTATTGACATTTTGTTGAGGATCAATCTTGGATTAAATGGCAAAATGGAGAAAAGGTTTTCATATGTACTATGTCCAAAAGCAGAAACAGATTGCCCTCCTCATGTGAACATTCAGAAACCTTTTCTGATGATTAAACGTTATGTCTGAAATATATCTAAGTTATACCAGCCACCATAGCGCTTTTTGGTGAACCAAAGAAGTCCTACAGTGAAATCAAACTTTTGAGTAAAATCTGTACTATTTGAATACGATTTCCTTCTAGCATCATTTTTTCCTGTTTTTAGATTCACATATATTCTGTCAATTACAATGCAAAGTATAAGTAACAGATTTAAGCAAGGATGTTGGAGTGTGAAAATAATTCATGTGAATTGCTAATAGGCTAGTGGGAATACATTTTTTCCACATGAAGGCAAATCGCGTTGCATCAAAGACAGCAGATTTGATTTTCCACTGTTTCATCCCTTGACTAGCCGCTATTACCTGTAAAAGGGACTGGAAAGCTGGGAGCAGTCTGCTACCAAATCAGTACTCCACTGTCACCAAAAGAGCAGTATTGCGTCTATTCTTCCCTCCCTTTGAACAGATGTGAGTAAAGCTGTGAGCAAATTAAAACTACAAGCCGTGGGGCAAAAAGCAGTCTTGTCATTACTTCAGCTAAGCAAAATGGAGATTTGATAGCACATACACGATGTCTCTCTTCCGTTCTCCCTGGTTTTGCTATTTAAGGAAAAAGCCTTGTAATTAGCATCCTCCAGTGACATGAATCGATCAGGTTTGCATTTGCCTTGACAATCATGTGACAGGGAATGGAAAACAGAGGGATGGTATGAGTCCTCTCAGGTAATTAACCTACGCTCCAATGCTTCCCACACCAGCCTATTTTCAATTTCGGCACAGTACAGTTTATACACTCTAACATTATTGCTCAGAAGAGAGAGTGATGATTCAGGTTTACTAAAAATGGCTTCACAATACTGCAATCATGCTTGTGAAGCTTCATCTTGAATCCTGTATTTATAAGTTTCTTCTCACTGAGAAATAAATACGTGTAGTGTTTTATCAGAAAAGTTTGTCACCAGATACCTGAAACACTTGTATACCATCTTTTAAGAAAACATGGCTTGTTTGGTCAATTTGCCTGCCAATTTTTTCTTTTTTCTTTTTTCTTTTTTTTAATATGTATAATACCATAGGTGACCTCCCTTAATACCGCTATCCATACAAATAATAAATAACTGAGAAATAATATGCCTCTGCTGCATCCTGTCATGCCAGAAGATCAATATTACTTTAGAGATTATTTAGAGTAGGTGTTACATATTGTTTGTGCCCAGACCCACTGAAGTCAATGAAATGATGCCTACTGGCTTCTGTGGGAGTCCAACTTGGACATTGTTCTGGCAATCTGTCCATCACTAAACTAAAATATTACAGGGGATAAAAGCCCAAATGAAGAAAAGTAGAAATTCGGGAACTGAAACTGAGCCACAAATAAATATCCTAATTCAATGGCATTCTGAACAGATTTAAATAAAACACGAAACACACATACACACGTACACATGCGCACGCACGCACACAAAAAAAAGTTATGAATTTAACAATCTTAAAAATTCATAGTTTAAAATTGTTTACATTTAAACAATTGAGTATAATAGGTAGCTTTCTTGACTTTCCATTTATTTCCCTGAGCACTGATCTTTGGAACATCTGGAGTTTCAGAATTGTCTAGTTCATAATTCCTAAAATAGTTAAGTAAAATACTGTCTTTTTAAGTCAAAAATCAATTCCTTAAGTAAAACTAAGATACAACTTCCATGAACTACAATGTATACAGCCAATTTTTTTGTTTGTTTTTTAAAGCCAACAACTATTGTTACACTTCTGACTCTGTATTTAGGCACCTAGCTGGTCTGTCTTTCACAATCGCTCTGGCAGTTCCTATTTGATTCCGTAACAGGATACTACGCTGTATCACAACTCATCTAAGTGGAGACCTACTGGTCTAAGGATTGAGCCTCGTTACTTTAATTACTCATTTTTGCAAAATATTTGGGTACATAAGCAGTACGGTAGGCTGTGGATTCGGGTTTGTGCCTAAATTAGTACTGTAGGTGAAGACTGCAGGACTTCCCAATAACTTCCCTGCAAGGGGTTAAAGAGCTGCATCTGCAGAGAGCCAGCACAAAGCCAGTCTTCGGTACTAAAACCAGACTTAGCTAGGGCAAATGTTTCAGGCTGGCCTTCTGCACAAGGAAATCTGCTGGCCAAAAAGATCTGCGCTTTACATTTCTGCAATGTAGAACTACGCGGCAACTTGGCAACTGCTGCTTCTAGCTGTCTTCCCTAGATGAGAGCTTTAATTGTGAGCTTCACAGACAACAGTTTGCAATTTTAAGACTTCTAAGGCATTCTGCATTTTAGATTATACAAAGTGTGCAAGTCAAAACACTTTAGAAAACAAAACGGTGCAGAGAGACTTGGTTATTTTTAGTCTAAAATCTTCCCTCTCCAATTCTAAGGCTGTAAATTACGTCAGTCTCTCTGCAGCTAAAAATTTTAAAATAATTTTGCATCGACCACAGAAATACATTGTAACTTTGCATTCCCTTAACTCTCCCTCTCTCCGGGTATCTGAGACACTGGCATTATGCAGCAGGCTCAAAACGCAGAATTAACTGAAAGGTTATTTTGCAATATTTCATTTCAGTATAGGGTAACTGGGGGAGGGACGACTGAACCAAATGCAATCTGAAGAGTTGCTTTTTGGCTCTTTGTGCAACATGAAATTAAGCTTTCACCTGTTCTCAAAAGATGTAAAAAATATGTCATACCTGCTTCCCTTAATTGGCACTTTCTTATACTATCTGATACTGGCGTTCCACGGCAGAATCCAAAAGGAGGATCTAGCAGTTTTTCTCTTTGCAGAAAGCCTTTTTAATACCTCCAAGTTCAGAAAGAGTTAACAGCATACAATCCCGTTAATTTTTCCCCTCTTCAGGAATTACAGTGGCCTCTTAAAAAAAAAAAAAAAGAAAAAAAAAGACAAATCTTACTTTGTAATAGGAGTATAAATACCGTTTTGAAAACACATTTGGAAGATGACTTCCAAGATGTTTTTTTTTCTTTTCTTTTCTTCTTTTTCCCTTTAAAACTGTGACCACTGCACCGGTTAAGGCTGTTTTACAATATATATATATTTCAAATAAAACTTTAATATTCAAGCTTACCAGATTGATGAATTGTAACAGGTAAAATGGAATTCTTTACAAGGTAAACCATGTAGTTGTACAAAATAGAATTAAACCTTCACCTGTGTAAAACGAAAAGAAATCCTGCCTTGCATTAAAAACACAGAACCTGTTTACAAAAAGGAATGTGTATGACATTTGGACTTCCTTTTAACTGCCACATCCTAGCAACATCTCAGCTGTTTTAGTAAAGGAACTAATCATCGATTTTAAACTGCAGTGAATTTACCAAACATTTTCACTATAGACTTCTGAAAGCTTTTACAGTAAGAAGTTATCAACAAAAGCAGGCACGTTAGTGTACAAAAACGTTGTTGATTTTTTTCCTGTTTCTTTTTCAAAGTGCAGGTTTTTCTCAATGTGCATCTTACAAGACCAACAAATGTTTTAACTCACTAAATCTTAAAACAGAACTCAATTCTCCCGAGGAGTAGTGTAAACGTTAAAGATCCCCAATACACCTCTAGTAAACGTGACACAAATGTCTCTGCGTTGTTTAGAAATTTAGCTCTTTTGAGAGGTAAAGAAGCTTCATGACACCTTTTCCTTACACTGGCTGGTTATCATAAATGGGTAACTCTGGACTGCTAAAGCTGGAGACTGATGAATCACTTGAAGGGAACTAAACTTGGCTACGGAGGAGAGGCGGCAGGAGGAACCAACCCTTAGGCGTTTCTCGCGCAGCCTTTGGAAAACTCAGCCGCCGGCGGTCGGAGGGGGACGGACGGACGGACGGACGGACGGACGGAGGGTCGGACGGAGGGTCGGTGTGCGGGAGGGCGGGGAGGGGTAACGGGGGGAGTCTGCGGAGAGCAGGGGCAGGAGGGAGGGCAGAGGGCAGGAGGAGAAGCTTCCGCAGAGCCAGAGGCACGGCGGCACCCGCTGCTCCCGAGGCGGCGGGGCCGTGCCGTCGGGGGCCGTGCCGTCGGGGGGCCGCGGCTGTCCCTGAGCCCCGCGGCGCTGCCGGTGCCGTGCCGGTGCCGTCCCGGTGCCCGCCGTCGGAGCGAGGAGCGGCCGGGCGGGGAGCCGGGCTCGGCGCTAGGTGCCGTGGGCGCAGGGCTCCCCGGGGTAGATCTCCTCGTAGGCGGGGGGCTGCTCGCTGGGCAGCGGGTAGCAGTACGGGTAGGAGGCGTTCAGCTCGGGATCCATGGGCGAGTAGCCGGGCAGCTCGACGGACGGGTGCCCGCCGCAGTGCACCTCCACGCCGGCCTCGTCGAAGACGTGGAAGACGCCCACGTTGATGTAGGAGACGGCCTGGAAGGGGCAATCCCCGGGGGTGAGCTCGGGCTCGCCGCCGGAGAACAGGGAGCCCTGGCTGTGGCGCGGCGCCCGCCGCCCGCCGCCGCCGCCCCGTCTTCGCCTCCGCCGCCCGCCCGCCGCCGCCGCCGCCGCCGGGGCCGCTCTCCGCCGCCGCCGCCGCCGCCCGCGCTGCTGCGAGGCCTTGTAGTTCTTGACGAGGAGCAGGTTGAGCAGGCCCAGCAGGCACTCCAGCGCGTTGAAGACGGTGGAGAGCACCAAGCCGCGCTGGTAGTCCCGCAGCTTCTGGCAGCGGAGCGCCGCCGCCGAGCCGTCGGGGGCCGCGGGGCCGCTCCGCGGGCGGGCCGCGCCGCCGGGCTGCAGCAGGCAGTAGTGCGAGTACTTCCTCTCCACCAGCGACACGGTGTCGCCGTCGATGACGGCGCCGGCGAAGGCGCTCAGCACGCCCAGCATGAACACCAGCACCCCCAGCAGCAGGAAGTTCTGCCGCCCCCCGGGCGACGCCTTCTCCCCCGGCCCCGACGGGGCGGCCGCCGCCGCCGATGCCGATGCCGATGCCGACGCCGATGCCGATGCTGCAGCCGATGCCGATGCCGCCTCCCCCCCGCCGGGGGCTCCGCCGGGGGCTCCGCCGGGTCCGCCGCCGGCCGGTGCCGCCGCCGCGGGCGCCTCGTCGGGCGGGCGGCAGCAGAGCAGCGCGGCGGCGAGCAGCGAGAGGCCGGCGGCCAGCAGCAGCCCCGAGTAGAAGGCGCCGGCGGCGGTGCCCAGGCGGAACGGCTCGCCCTTGAGCTCCGAGCCCAGCGAGAAGCACTTGAGGCCCACGGCGGCGGCGCTGAGGGCGCAGGCGAGCAGGAGGCAGCTGGAGAGCGCGGCGCAGGCTCCCCGCACGCTCCACTTCATCCTCCGCGCCGCCGCCGCCGCCGCCGCCCCGCCGCCCGCCTCATCCTCCTCCCGCGGCCCCCCCCGGCCCCGCGGCGGCGGCGGCGGCGCGGCGCGGCGCGGCCATGCGGGCGGCGGCGCTCCCCGACGGGACGGGGCGGCTCGGCTCGGCTCCGCTCCGCACGGCAGGCAGCCGCCGGCCGCAGTGAGCCGGGCGCGGCGAGCGCACACGGCTCCCCCCCCCCTCCGGCTCCCCCCCCCCCCCCCCCTCCGCCTCCCGGCCGCCGCCGCCTCCTCGTCCCCGCCCGCCCTCTCTTATCGCGGCGGCTGCGGGGAGGCGATTAATTATGGATGGATGGAGGGATGGAGGGAGGGATGGAGGGAGGGA
This sequence comes from Cygnus olor, assembly GCF_009769625.2. NCBI lineage: Eukaryota > Metazoa > Chordata > Aves > Anseriformes > Anatidae > Cygnus > Cygnus olor. Next base: position 51,924,143 of record NC_049198.1, read on the forward strand.
GAGATGGGAGACGCGGCTGCCGGAGGGGGGCGGTGGGCTGTGCGACCCCCGGCCGGAGGCTGGGAGACGGGGAGGGGGCGTGCGGGGGGCAGCCTCCGGCCGGCTCCCCGCCGGGGCGCACGGCTTGGGGCACGGGGCTGCGGGGGGGGGCTTTTCGCCCCTACACGGGGGGGATGTTCCTCTTCTCTGCGTGCTCGCCCCCTCTCTTCCCTTTAAAAAACCCGTTTACATTCGTGTTACGGCCATTCATTATTTATTTCTGTCGCTTGCTCCCGCAGGAGACCCGCGGTGCCTCCGTGTGACTGCGCTGCAGCGTGGCGGCGGCTCCGGTGCTGCGCTGCCCGGCGACAGCCCCCTCGTCCCCCCCGTCCACCCCCATCGCCCCCTTTTCTTTGTGCTCGGCCAGCCCCGGGGGGGGATGCTGCCCGACACGGCACCCCCTGGGCGCCCCGTCCGGGAAAAGCGCCCGGTGGCGGTGGTGTTGATGGTGGGGGGGGGGAAGGGGGGGGGGGGGGCACCGCTCCCACCCGGGCACGGAGTGTGCCAGCAGCCCCTCGGGAGCACCCGGCATCGCCCCCCGAAGGGGACGTGGGAGCCTCTGCAGGGCAGCGGGGGACCGGGACCGGGCGCGGAGCTGTGCGCCGGGCGGGGAGGGGGCTCGCGGGAGCTCTTCCACGCCTGTCCCTTCTGCTCCTTCCGGGAAGCTGCAGCCTCCCGCTCCCCCCTTTTTCCCCTTCTGCCGTGCGCACGCCAGCCTTGCTGGGTATTTTTAGCCGGCGCCGCTGATTAGCATTCAGGGGAGCAAGCGAGGGAGAGAAAACCATTTCTAAGCCGTTTTCTCATCCCTTTCCAACAGGGGCAGTGCACCTGTTTGCGGCGGGGGCTGGGCGGGGGTCCCGGCCTGGCGCTCGCCTCCCCCAGCCCGGGCACCTCGGCCGGCCCCGCTCGCTGCGGGCTCCCCCCGGCCCGTCGGGGCTGGCAGCGCCCGCTCCCCTCCGCGGCCCCCGGCTGCCGAGTGCTGCTGCTCCTCCCCGTGGGACGCTTCTGCTTGCTGGGGCATCCTCGGTGATGCTCTGAAGCATGGTCCCCACCGTCCCCCCCAAGTGGCACTGACCCAAAGCATCAGGCGCACCCATGGGACGTGTCATCCCTTGGGGAACACCAGGACGAGGTGATTCTGATTCCTCCCTCCTGTTCAGGACCCACAGGATGGTTTTTCAGCTGTGCAAGGGAACAGCACTCCCTGTGGGGCTGGCTGGCCTCTGGCTGCGTGGTGGTGTCTTTACCTGATCCCGTCCCATGGGACAAGGACCAACCTTGTCATGCCACTGCGGGCACCCTCAGTCATTATCAGCTTTTCCCCTTCCCAGACTATCTCTGGCTCCTGAGCAATGGGACACATGGGTCTGACGATCCTTGACCATGTGAAGATTTTGCTGTAGTTTCTGGAAATTTGGCTCTGCTCACGCTGAGCACCCGGGCTGCCGGGGAAGGTCAGGGCTTCAGACGTATCTAAGAGAACTTGCCGCGTGTCATTATGACTCCAAAAAAGTAAACGTGGAGAGGGCATGCAGCTTCTTACAAAGTACAGCACCTGTCTCCTGAGGTCTCTGTTGAACTCTAAACATTGCCTTGGAAAGCACACAAACTCTCAATCCAGCTGCCAATTCAGAGGGCCCCGGGAGACACACTGCATGTGTGGGTGTGGAGGGAAAGGAGCTCTTGCTAGTGGGAAGTAAACACTTAATGAACTAATTATATGTAGAATGGGCAAAGTGTCTGACTCCCTGACACACAATATAAACGTACTTACATGTGAAGGAAATATGTGATTTGTATCATTTCATTGTTACTGTCAAGAGCTTAATGGGGTTCAAAAAAGGATTAGCTATTATGAATAGTGGGAACATTCACTTAACAGTAAATAGGCCAAAAATTAAGAACGGATCTCAGCCTTATGTGTCAACTTATTAGTCAGCCCTCTGTTGGCAATGGGTAGGGAAGGGAAAGCAAGCCTTCCACCGGGGTCAGCTTGTTCCCTTGACCTACAAAGACTCACCTGATGGCTCTCTCCTGTTTCGGCAGCTGTCAGAAGTGGGCAGCTGGGCTTCTCCAGCATGGTCATTCACATGTTCCAGCTCCTTGGTCTTCCACATCTTGAAAGTCATCTCCGAAGGAAGAGGCACTTTTCTGTCTGGTGTTTGCTACCAGACTGATCTTGGCTAACATCCCTAAAAGCTGTGGGTTGTGAGAGGCCAGGCCAACAAAGAAGTTTAATAAGGTAATTAGTAATTCAGCTACTTCTTTTTATTTCTCCTCTGGGGCAACTTGCTACTGTTGACCTTTTTTTCAAACCTTTCCTTGCCTGTTCCTCCCCAGAAGGACTTTCTGGCTTCCAAGCACTATGCTCAATATGCAAGGCTAGAAGTTCCACTACCAACATGCTCCCCCACGTGTTATTTATTATTCATAAACCTCCCGGGTTTCAGTGTCACTCTGAGTTAGCACAGTTTTTCATATGGTTGTTTAGCACTTTGCAACGTGGCACATATTCAGTAAGAGGAGACTTTTTAAACACATGCACACACACACACACAGAATAAGGTCATTAGCATATTCTGCATGTTCAAGTCCAACTCTTTGGAAAAAAATATTTGAAAACACAGTAATAAAGTTGTTACATTAATAATAATAAACATGAGATTCTGCAAAATGCTGTATCGTATCTATATCTTACATTGAATAATTTGTTGGAATGACTATAAAAAGTGACTGTCCCTCCAGCCTACGTCACTGCAGAGCTCTCTGGGTCCCAGGGGGTACAGCTGACAACACACCCAGCTCATAGCCCCTTCAGGCCAAGGTTAAGATGTCCCTCTTTTTGCTCATAGTTGGTCTATGTATGCCTGATTGGTTGGCTAGGTCTGACTGCTGGAAAAAAAGAGTATGTGTGTGTGGATGCTTCATACAACACAAGGAGATAGGTTTGTGAGCCACTTGGCTACATCAGTCTGCCACCAAAGTCAATCACTGCTGGCGAGTCGGTCTGTCATCCTCAGTGAACAGCAAAGGTAGGATCTGGTGGAGCTGTGCTAGAGCTGCTGAGTATAAGGTATCATAGGCACCACATGAGTCTCTGGGGATCAGTTTTGTCTTCAGGCTTTATTAGTCACATTCTCCTCCTTAATTTCCCAAATGAAAAATTATCACAGTTGTTTTCAATCATTATTTTAGTAGATTTCAGAACATGTGTGTAAACTTTGGTGGGACACCAGCCTGGGACATGTGTGCCAAAGACGCTCTTCACAACCACAGATGGAGCTTTCCATGTCTTACAGAGGAGGTGATTTGTGGTCAGATCCTGCCCCCACAGAGGAGTAGAAAAGTTTGGGCCCAGATTTTGTTTAGCTCACAGGGGAGGTGAGGGAGGTGGGCACCGTCATGACCGGCGAAGCAGGCTTGCTTTGCACAGTGTGAGCAGAGCTGGATGTTTGCACTTGGGTGCAGATCAGCCTCTTAACTTTTAGTGGTGACTCAATGGCACAAAGGACGACAGAGCCATTAATTATTTGTTCTCCAGGCTGGGAAGCTAAACTGTATATCTGTAAAAAAGGAGATCTTTAGCTCATGGCACCAAAGTGCAAAGCATTGCATTATTTTATTGTCTACCTCTCCTCCCACACTGCATTTATGGTAAGATGTATGTGTTGTTATTTCAATGCCAGTTTGATAAATGGGTGTCATAGCTTTGACTATTCAGTCATGATGGCTATGTAACCTCCCGTAACTTATTCTGTTGCCTACCACTTTTTTTTTTTTTTTTTTTTTTCTGGTTCTGTAGAAGACACTGTGAACAGTGAAATCTTTGTACAAAAATGCTTTATGCCCAATTATTAGGAGTACACTATAAATTAAAAATTTGAAACTCCGAAACCAGAACCTATCGTGTTTCATTCTGGTCCTTGTTTCTTTCCATTTTCAAGATACACCTGCAAGTTTCCAAGTGCTTGAGCCTGCTCATCTCCCACTGTCACAATACTTTTACATCATCTTACTCATCCGTAAAGGGAATTTATGGAAAACACTCTAAGGAACACATTTTGGGAAAGACCCTAAATCAGGCTTGAACCCTAAATCTTAGAGCTGACTGTTGGCTGGCAATGGTGAAACAACAAGGTCTAGAGATGGTAGTGCAATGGGTGACATTTAAAATAGGGAGCAGAGAGATCAGAAAGAGAATGTAAGGTGTTAAAACAGAGAAAGCAGATCCTATGCTTGAAGCTGGAGGTGTATGGTTGCTTGGTGAACTGCTAACACTAGGAGTTTTGAATCAAGGTTTTAAGAAATTGGGGATATGGACACAACAACGTCATTTGCACAATAGGACCATGGGATATAATTTAGGTTGGAAGGGTCCTTGAGAGGTGTCTATTCTGACCTGCTCAAAGCAGGGTCATCTCTGGGGTCAGACTGGATTATTCATGTCTTTGTTTGGTCAGGTCTTGAAGAACTCCGAGAGTGGAGATGGCATAGCCTCTCTGGGCCACCTGCCCTACTGCCTGACTCTCTTCATGGAGGAACAGTTTTTCCTTTTATTTTGTCTGAAGCTCTCATTGCACCTTATACCTGCTGTCCATTACATCCCAACACACACCGCTGTGAACACCTGCCCCATCTTCTTGTTACCCCATAGGCCATGGGGTGCTGTTAGGAGCCCTAAAGCCATGCCAGCTCCAAGTAGCACCCGCTGTGGCCCTGCAGCCCCTGTTCGCAGGGCAGTGCTCCAGCCCCACCACCTCAGTGACATGTGGTCATCATATGTGGCCATCAACCCATTGTTCCATTCAAGATTTGTATTTGCACTATGTCTGCCATACAACTGTTTCTGCCCAGCCTTCCCTCAAAGAGAGGACAAAATGGTAAAAGGGTTCGTGCAAGCCTGTATCAGCAGCATTTGACAGTGTTTGTTTAATCTGAGCACTTCAACAGATATTTCAGAACTTGCTTGTTTCTTGTCTCTGCTCCCCTGTCCTGGCTTAAAAGTGTGCCCCAAGCCATGCTGAGGCATCTAAGAAGACCTGCTCAGAGGCCTGTGAATGGCCTTTATCAAAGTTTTAGTTCAAATGATCCAGGATTGGAATGAAAAAGGGTGGTTCTTCTGTGCAGAAGGATTTTGTCTTTTCAGTCAAGTCGTAATTACGTGAGGAACATTCTGTGTTTACAGGGCTATAAAATGGGGCACAGGGTATTCTGGAGAGAGTCTAATGTTTGCAGTGACATTTGTAAAATCAGTTATTTGGCATTATTTGTCCAATTACTTAAGGACCTCTTTCCATTGCCAGTTTCACAGAGTTGTTCAATTATAACCAAATAGCAGAAAATGTACCTGATGCTTTCCTAACTGCTGTCCTAATGGTGGGGCTTGGATGGCATTTGGTTGTGTGTGTTCTGGGAAACTGCTAGGTTAATGAGAAAAGATTGCTGAAAACACACTCAGCCAAAAGGACTCTCAAAATCCTTCTCTGTGGTCTCTTTGATTACTTCAAAGTGGTTTTTTTTTTTTTTTTTTTTTTTTTTTCCAGTTATTTGAGGTAGTAACTTTGAAATCATCCCCATGCAAAGACTTAAGGCTGGTACATCTCTTAAGTTCTGGTGAGGCCTTGAGCACAGGACCTGAGCATCAGTCATGCTCCTCTGCTTTTGCACCTGCCGAATGTTGAAGGTGTTGCTGAATGCTTCCAAGAGCTTTGAGAGGCCAGCAGTCCTTGCTGCAGGTTCAGGTGAATGGGAGCTGTGTCCTCCTCTGGTAATAGGGCTGCTTACCAGCGTGCCCTGTTGTTTGGTGCTGTATGCTGCAGTGAACTGGGCACAGAACTACTCTGCCTCTGAGGGGGGAAAAGATGGGCCTTGGGTGAGATGAGATGGGTCAGATGTCATCTTGTCCTGTTCAGATTTTGAATGAGGTGTCTGGTCAATCTCATGCTCCCCAATCCAAATTTAAGCGCTGGGTTTTACACAGGGATCTTCATTGGTGATGAATAGCACCTCCTTACATTGGTGCTACTTTGTCCTAGACGAATTTATCCTTAGAATTTGTCTTAGTTTTGAATTGTAAAGCTTTCCATGCACCTAAGTCGTATTTCATTCAATGACTGTTTCTTGTCAAGGTCAAACTACTCTTGAAGCAGGGGCTGAAATTCTCCATCTAGTGAGTGCCATGCTCAACTCTCGTCCCTTTTTTGGTGCTGCTTTTTTAGCAACCTTGAGTTTTGTGCAGAACAAAACTGCAGGACAGGAAAGGAAGGGGAGAGAGCAGGTAGCTGCTTAGGCGAGAGTTGTGATACTGGCAAGGTGTATTTTGGGATCTCCTCTGATCCCAATAATATGGGATTCGTTTTCCTGTCAGGGGTTGGTATGTAGCAAAAAAATGTGGTGGGAAAGTGTAACTCGCTTGCATCATGGCTTGTTCCTTTGGCTGCATGATGGGACAAGGAGTAATTTTGCTTAGTCCTTGAAAGCAAAGGCCACAGCGAACCTGCTTTCAGGGCACGAGATTTCTGCTACCCAGATCTGCAGCCTGGGAATTACCTCCCCGCTGCCTGGAGGTCTTGTTGTGGTGAGCTGTGGTTCCCGCTCTGGCCTGGTAACAAAGCTGCTGTCCTAGTTTCCTGTCACACCTTGTCCCTCAGAGAGGTCGCTGTCCCTAGCTGTGCTGCTTCTCTGATTTTTCCTTAGGCTGTTACTGTAAGTGATCCTGATCAAAGTGCATCCTTCTCCATGTCAGTCAAAATCACTTAGAGGTGTGGGTTGGTGAGCAGTGAGCAGAGAAGCCAGAAGAGCTGAAGGAGCCACAGTTGGTACGACAGGGAGTACGCTGTCCTTTTCACTCATGGAAGAAGCTGCTGGGGGGATCTGACTCTGCTCAAGTCCCAGGGAGGGCCAGGTTCATTGCTCTGCCCTTGGCATTTCTTGGCTAATAGTTTTTGCCTCCTTCATGGCCCCCTGCTCAGCCACCCAGGACCAGGTGTAAGCCACCTGCCCAGCCAGCATGGATGCAGCAGCCTGGCTCCTCCACCTGTGGGTCACAGGGCTCTTCCAGGGGTAGTCTCTACTGCAGCTGCTGCTAGAGTTGTGCTCCTAATTCCCTTGAGTAGCCATCATTGCAGCCTGGCATCTTGCGTTTAGCATCCTGACTTGCATGGCCTGTGTGTTAGGAATACTTCAGGATGATGACAGGGCAGTACACCAATTTTCTCGAGTCCCTGGGATATTTGTAGACCGCTTGTAAGGGGCTGATGGTAGACAAACTTTTGCCAGGTGGCTTAAGTTTACTGTATAAGGTTCTGCAGCACCACTGGAAATGTTTTAAAGTTAAAGAAGGTTGGAAACTATTAGTACATAGTGGACAGCATAAGGGAACATAAAGGACTTTGTAAGTCAGCCCATGCAGACTGCTGTCCTGCATGCATCATGTTGCTATCATATCTCTCATGAACATCATCCACTTTCCCCTCTGACTGCCTTTTGGAAAGCTGCACTGAGCCTGTTTGCTCCGATGGCTGGAAAACTCCCTACTGTTTCAGCACTAAATGTATTTTATGGCCAGCTTGCACTCATTTGTTCTGTGCCAACATTGTCCTTTCACTTAAATGGCTCTTCTCCTTCTCTGATGATTGCTCTCCAGATGTATCTGTAGACAGCAAACATACCCCCTCTGAGCTTTCATTTTGCTAGACTAGAGAAGCCAATTTTTTTTTTTTTTTTAACATTAAAAGCTCTCTGTACTCTGCAGTTTGAATTCATCATTGTGCATGAATCAGGACAACACAGTGCACCTTTCATGGTCTTACCAAGGCCTTGGATGATGGTATTAGAGCCTCCTTACCGATAACGGAGAGTCCTTGCCCAATTATCTTTGACTTTGTGATTGCTTTTTGCCTAGTTTCTTCCCATGGGAGGCTATATCCATACCTAGCACAGCTCGTTCTTTGTCCCCCACTGTTGTTTCCAGCTGTTGGGTTCCTGGTGGAGAGAAGCCTTTCACTGAAGACTTTTCCCCTTGTTGGACTGATATTTCCCCCCCAACTATTCCAGTCCTCAAGGTAATTCAACATTTGTCTTTCTGGTACTTTGAACCTCAACTGTGTTGGCAATGTCCTTGTGCTCTCTGGTCCTCATGACACTCCTGTTGTTACCTTCACTCACTTTGGTAGTTGCTTTCTCAGTACAACCTTCTGTTGTCTCCCTCTTAGGAAGCTCCTTACTTTTCAACTCTAGTACCTGTTTTTGTCACTTTAACAGTCAGCTTAGAGCATAATGCAATTTCACATACTTTACTGAAGCCTGGAGAGAGAGACAGCCTGGAGGATAGTGATATCACCAAAGGAGATTGGTGTGTTCAAACTCCACCAATCCTATACTGTGTTTTATCTCTGCTTATTTTAAAATGTGTCTCTTATTACCTTCTACCCCCTCCTCACCCCCCCCCCAAAAAAAAAAAATTGTTCTGGTGCCTGGTAAGGGTCTGAAAAACATACTCAGCCTTCTTATGGTATTTAGAAGGAAGAAAAATACTTTTTTTTTCTCAATCACATTCAAATCTTTTGTTTTACAGTGAGTGTCTCTAGCCTGTATGCCTGCTTCTACTCGTCTTCCTGTAACACTAGGTTGGAGCTGTCCATACATCTTGATTTTAGTATATGAAGATTTGTGAGTTTGGACTACACTTTGACTGTGTCAGCTTCCTTGTCTTCAGTGTTTTCACTTCTATGGCAGGTCCTGCTTTTTCTCCAGAGTCAGTGCCATCTTTATTGAAAGCTTGTCTAGGACTCAATGCAGGATACTCTCTAAAATGCTTTTTTTTTTTTTTTTTTTTTTTTTTTTTTTTTCCCCTTCTTTAACTTACTGCCCAGCAGCTCAAGGTTTTCTTTCCTTATCTTCTTATTCTTACCTTCTTATTTCCATAACTGGCAAGTGCTTTTTCTTGTTGAGTCCTTTTGTGCAGTGTAGCTCTGCTCAGTTTGCTAATTCTCACTTTCCTTTCCAATTCTTGACCAAATCTGTGAGTGAGGCTTTCTGCCATCCTTGCTCTTCCGCTTCCATGTGCTTCATTTCATCCTCATCTCTGCATCATGGCTTACTCCTGGTTGACTGCCAGCACTCTTGTCTTAAGGATCTCTTTTTTTCTTCTTCTTCTTTCTTTCTTCTTCTTCTTCTTCTTCTTCTTCTTCTTCTTCTTCTTCTTCTTCTTCTCTTTCTTCTTTGTCTTCTTCTTCTTCTAATGCTGCCTCTTCTTCTTCTTCTTCTTTTCTTCTTCTTCTTCTTCTTCTTCTGCTTCTTCTTCTTCTCCTTCTCCTTCTCCTTCTCCTTCTCCTTCTCCTTCTCCTTCTTCTTCTTCTTCTTCTTCTTCTTCTTCTTCTTCTTCTTCTTCTGCTTCTTCTTCTTCTTCTTCTTCTTCTGCTCCTCCTCCTTCTTCTCCTTCTCCTTCTTCTCCTTCTTCTTTCTTCTTACTTATTGTTGTTGTTATTTTGTGGTGTTTGTTTGAGAAAGTTCCCTGTTGTGTTTATCTGCCCTTTCCTGGTTTAGAGGTGGCTCTCCCTTATCATTCATCAGTCCCATTAATTCGTCATTACCGTTTATATAGCCTCTCTTTCTCCTTCTTTTGTTTGTCAGACTTGCTGCCCCCTTCTTTCTGGCCATGCTATATCCCTCTCCTTTTTAAAATTCCTTCAATCCATCTCACCTCCACGCAAATGGTACCTCAACTCTAGTTTTGTTCATCTAAGGTGAGTCTTCTTTTACTGCATCTTTGTTGCCGTGTGCATTGACCAAAGCTAAAGACCTATTTTGTTCTGTATATTTACATGCATCCTCTTCTTTCCTTACTTTTCTTCTGCTATGGCTGCATATTCCTGTTTCAATTTGAAGTGTCTTTCTCAGGGATTTTTATTATTATTATTATTATTATTATTATTATTATTATTATTATTATTATTTCACAAGAAAGCTGTAAAGGATGCTCAGAATGCCTCATCCTTCTCATCTGCTGTTGACGTCTACAATTTTTTCAGGTCTTCCCATCACTGTCATCGTTTCAGTCTTTTCTTTCTTGCCTTCATATATATATATATTAATAATAATAATTATTATTAATAAAAATTAATAATAATAATAATAATAATAATATATATATATATATATTACTTTTTTTTTTGGCTTCACTCGCTCATAGTGGTATCCCATGTCCCAGAATCTCTTTTGTGGCTTATCTTAGGGAACAAAAAAGTTTAAAAAATAAGAAAAAGACTTGTTTTTTTCTGGTAATAATACTGGGTTATTATTACTGTCTCTCTTGTGCCAGAGCTCAGGACATCAACATTTACAGCAAAGGCTTTGTAGCTATATGCTGTCAGCCTTATAAAGAAGGTATGGATTTGCTATTTCCTATTATTTGAAGGACGCTCAAGTTGTTTATGTCTATTCTTGTTGAGGCGGTGATATTAAACTTTGAACTATAATGGGGAGAGAAGCCCATATCGATCACCAGAAACTGGTTAGACAATATCTCAGAATGAATGAATTTCTGTTTTTTCCCTAGATCTGTTCCTGCTGCCTTTCAACACAGGGCTGTGCTGTAAGTGAACTGACATGACGGATGTCCTTGCTGGCTCCTTTGGTAGGCAGTGGTCTTTTCTAATGGGAATAGCCCCACACAAAGTTGCAGGTTTCAGAGCTGGTCTGTGAGGAATGCCATCTAGATAATTCTGCTTTCTTGTGCAGGAGAAAACCCAGCTTGGAGCTGAGGAAACCCAGTCTTGGAGCTGAGAGATAGGGAAGACGGACTGTTACATGTCCATGGAGTACAGCGACTGTGCCTTGGAGGAAGAGGAATGGTCTGAAGTGCATGAAACCCAATGGTGGTTAAGCAAGGAGATGTTGGTACTACATGGATACAAACTGCCGTAAGGGACTCTGAAACAGCCTCCAGACCTTCCCAGCTGCCTGGGGAGACTCAGTGATCTCTGTTAGACTTAGGCAGTCACTAAATCAGAATCCCGCCGTTACCATTTTGAGAAATTGTGTCTTTTGGGTCATGGCTTTGATTTTTCCTCTTTCTTTTCTGTTACACCATTCCTAATGGCCCCTGCCATCCTCAGGTAGCTCTGCCCAGACACTTCATTTTTCTTAAGCAGCTCATTGTCCAGTGGCTTTGTGGAGCATCTGGACCTGACCATCAGGTCACTGGTCACATCTCTCTCAGTGCCATAGACCAGGACCAACCTGCTGACAGACAGAGTAGCTTTCCTTACTCCTCTTTGTCCACTTGATCACCCTGGCAGTGACATTTTCTGTTGGCTTGTAGGGACTGCAGGTCCCAGGGCAGCTGCTGGTGAAGGGTGCTGTCCACGGGGCAGGGAGGAGGAAGGTGGCAAATGTCTTCATCAAACAAGTGCAGGGGCAGAACGGAGCTCAGTGCAGACCCAGGCAGGTGTTTTTTGGAGGACTGTTAGGAGCAGTCGTGGCTTGTCAGCAAAGGAACACTGTCCACTTTTATGCATATTTAACGTGTTTTTTCTGTAAATCTTCATCATACTGCTCCATATTATACATGCTGTTTGTAGCTATTAAACATACTTGTTTCTAGATAACTCTCTGCAATATGGCACATCCATAATTAGGTATAATTAACTTCAATTAACAGTATTAAGTTTTGCAACACTCCTCCTGCCATATTTTGAAGCTGGCTTTAATAGGTTTTGTGACTAACAAGCCCACATTTGCAGGTTCAAGTTCTACAAACTCATTCGTATTCCAGGTGTCCCCTTTTTCATTTCTGTACTGTGCCTTTGAATCCAATCATTTGTCGTTCAGTTGTCTGCATAATTAACTTGCAGCCTGGAGGATTCCTCCCCTCTGAATGCAGGATCCTTACAGTTCACCTTCAGTGCTCTTTGCATAGCAAAACCAGGAGGCTGCTGATTACAATACTGTTACAGTGCTCAGCTTACTAACTCCTTACCTTGCGAAAGCTAGTTAGGGGATGATGTGCTGTGTTTAACAAAGCTCTGAGTATCGCATATTGTGAATGACACTTCGCCTTGCTCATTTAAAGACAGAGCCAAATTTTTTTCTTTTATTCTTTTAAGAACCTGCTTCCCCCTACGTTTTCATTTTAGCATTATTTTGTAGTTGCTTTGTTGTTCCTGTTAGAAGGTGCTTCGAAGTGTGACATGTTAAGAAGTTATATAAAACAGAAGATTGATTGAAAGACAAATTCAGTTTGGCAATAGGAGAAAGATACTAATGCCATTTATGTGTGAGGAGCATACCACAGCATACTGCAGCACCCCTGGTGTCCAGCACCCCGTATCTCCAATGAAGGAAAATTGCTGTCCTCCTTTGCAGCTCAGCCTGGTGTTTGAAGGATTCTCTTGGTCCTCTAGGGACTGGCGTACATATTTCTTAGCATATAATCCCCTAAATAACAGCTGGAAACTACAAGACTGCTGGTGTGTATAGCAAGGTCTACCCTGTGTTCTGTTCATGGAAAACAGAAAGTGCAGTCACGATGGATGCCAGGAGTGCTGGCAGTGGCACAAAGGGGTGTCTCGGCTGGCCTCTGAACCAAACAGTTTCCCAACGTCTATGAAACAGTTCATCGCTCTCCAGTTTTCTGAGGCTGCATGGGTATTAATTTGCTTCAGGTTGTAATCAAGCTGTCACTGATTTTAATAGGCCTTGGATCAGACAGGCCTTAGTTTTTATATGGTTTCCATTACAGTGTTAATTAACTTAGCATGCAGATTTAGCTACGAAGCTTAGAGATTTCATTTAGTTTTTATAATTTAATTGCAGAAACGTGGCAATAAATGCAGATGAGAAGCTATGTGCAATTAATATTGACCCAGGAATACTCAAATGTCAGACACTTGTCTCTGAAGACTCACTAGGAAATCCAATGTGTTAAAAATTGATTTTGTAAAGTGGGTTTTTCAAACAACCTTGTGCTGGCCTATCTCTATTCTTCCTGGTCAGGACCACATGAAACGTTCTTTGCCAAAGCCAACATTGGTAGTTAGAAAGTCCTATCAATTGGTGAAGCTAGCAGCAGTGTTGTTATCTCATGCAACTTTTCTTTTTCAAAAAGACCAAATCAACAAATAGACAGAATTAGTCTCTTTATGCATGTGGACACATTTGTATTGAGGGGAGGACAGGATTGTTTTCACGGCTTTTAAAGAAGGATAATTTAGATCTGTTGATGAACAGCTCACTGAAATTTTGGGGAATGAAGTGCTCTTTCCACAGCATACACCTTGCCTTTGCCTGACTTGAAAGAATCTGTGCAACAGTGGAGAGGGACTTTGGTGTCCATGTTGATCCAGTCCTCAGCAGAGCCTGCTGTTGGAAAGACATGCTGAGTAGCCTAGGATGTGTTGATATTAATTCCTTTGGAAATGGGCCGAATCTCCGACTGTCTTAGAGAAATGTCTCAGAGGCTTTGTTTTTAACAGTTTGTTTAAAACCCTCAGAGGGTTTGTATTTTAGGCCAGAGAGGCTACCATACTGAAGAAAAGAGCTGCCTGTTGTCACATCTGCTGGGAAGATTAGTAGTCAAAGGTTTAAGTGATAGCAAGGTCACTCTACATAGGATGTAGGTAAAACTCTCTAGTGATCAGTAGACTGAACCAGGGAATAAATAGATAGCTTGAGAGGATATGGAAATGACATTACTGGAAGTATCTAATGAAGTGGGCAAAAGATGTTATCGGTGGTTCAGATAGAGCTGGTCCAGCTGGGTGTCTCTTTAGCAAGATTTTTTGAGAGGTTGGTGCTCTGCTGTACATTGAATATGACTGGTGCTTGGTAATTTCAAGGAATGAGAAGTCCCTTCTCTGCTGTGAGCCTGGTGGGGATGGATGGGGATTTCTCCCAACCACAGGCACCCTCAGCCTCTGGGATTTGCTTGTTACCTGGGAACCTTCACATGGTACTTAATGTAGCACCCTGTGGAGACTGGGAGGGAGGGCACAAGACCTTGCCTTCAGTGCAGCATTGGAAAGTGGAGATTAAAAGCCCTCTAATTACCTTGGTCTGTGTGGTTTCAAATATCACCAACAGCTTCGGGGCAGAAAAATGAAGCTCCTGAAATTGCTGCTAGATTTAAATTGGAGGCAATGGGGATTGTGCAGGCTGCATCTTCTTTAGATTCACCGCTCAGCAAGATGGGAGCAGGTAAGGAAGAAAGACTGGAGGGAGGCTTGTGCCCTACAGATTGCAGGGACTCACCGAGTTATTCCTGTAGGGCAGCAAACCTTGTTTGTTTAAAAACAGAACACAAACAGAGGTGGTGTTGAAAGTGTCTCAGCTGTCAAGTGGGACGGAGACAACAAATCCTACAGGTAGGCAACTAAGCTGCATGCTAAAGGCACAACTGCACAACTGGGCTGGCATTTCTGGAACGTGTCTCTTGGACCTGTCATGCACCGCAACCTGCATGGGACCTGCACATTGGACTGTGAGATGTCAGAGCAGGACAGGATGCCACAAGGTGCTCTACATTCCCACAGCCTCGCTGCCTTCCCACCAGATGTAGACTTCCAGAAGGAGGGAAGAAACATGCTCCCTTCCTCCACCACTCCCTGCTCCGCTTTTGAAAGAGATGTTGTGGTCTGAAGCCTGTTGCAGTTGTCTGTGCACTGTCTATCCGCTTGAAGAGTTGAAAAGCTAATCTGGGACAAGCAGCCCCTAACTGCTGCTCTATCATCTCCTGGGAAAGCCTCACATTGGTCTATGGTGGGAGGAACATTTTAGGGACTGCATCCGAGCACAGCTGATGTCTGCAGATAGAAGAGAATACCCGCTTGTCTAGGATCATTTTGGTGGTGGCATGTTTTGTAGCACATATGCACAGCGTGGCTGCTTACTTACCTGCTTCTGGGCATCTGACTGTGTTAAACTTTGTGCAGTGACTCAGAGGGCTTTCCCTTGACAGAACATAAAAGTTCACTCGCAGTCCATCAGCTTACGTAAATGTTTGAACTATTTTTGTTCGAGTGCATTGCTGTACATTTTTAGACTAGCTGAACTTCATGCACACTCCGTTTGCCAAATTCACCACTTTTCTGTGTCCAGGGAGAGAGCATCAGAATCCCTCTGAGGCTTTTAGGGACTTCACTGGTGCAGAGTACTCTGTGAACAGGGCCATGTTGCTTGTGCATCCAGACCTCAGGGGGAAAACTGCTAACTTGTGCATGGCATAATTGCCACTTTCTGAAAGATACCAAAAATATGGATAAAGTCTAACTCAGGAAATATTACTTGGAATTGAAGTGTATTGAAATAGACTAGGGTGGATCATTACAGAGTGCAGTCCTTAAAAGCCTTATGGTGTGAGTGTACTCAGTCTTATCTTTGCTATTATGCAGAACTAAAGCAGTGCACATCTCTGTCATTTACATGTTTATTCTCTATCCCACTTCATGCCATTGTCCATTTTGCCCTGCTTTGATTCCTGGGTAAGATTTGTCAGTTCCTCAGTTACCTTGGTGTCTTTTTCAGTGGAAACTCCTAAGCATGATTCAGTTTCCCTGAAATCATCTACCTGACCTATGAACATGCTATCAGGAGGACTGGTGGATGATCGAAGTATTTCCTCTCTCTTCTTTCCTTTCCCCAACCTTTCCTCTTGAAGTGCAAAATTATGAGAACAGGAACCACCCTTTTTGTTGGGAAGGAGCTCTGCACCTCCTCTTATTTTTTCTGTGCCATAACTCCCTCAGAAGAGAAGTGGGAATGCCTGTGTGGTCTAGATCTTTTTTTTTTTTTTTTTTTTTCTTTTTTCCAGCTGGAATTGTTACTGGAGATGCCTTCTTGTAAAAATGTTTTCCAAATGTCAAGATTTTTATGAATTAATTTGTTTGTCGCTCCCTGCTGTGTCCCAGGACACACTGAAAATGAGACTTTTTTTTTCAAGAGTTTTATCCTGCTGTGATATTTATATACATCAAGTTGCAATAAAAACAAACAATTTTCTCATTAGCAATGCAGCCTGCAGAAGTCAAATAATTTCTCCTGTGGCTCTGTCAGGGACACCGTGCACTTGAAGTAGGGGAGAGGAAAAAGGGTTTCAGAAAAGAGGACTCAAGATTAACATCATGCACTCTAACTGAAGTCTTGAAATTAGCCATTTCATCATCTTATATTTATTGTTTTAATTTACTTTGATGGCATTTGGTATCGGAGCATGAGGTATGAATGTCCTTGCATGCTGCATGCATAGGCAGAAGTGAAAGGGATATAAGAGTCCCTTCCTGGGGCTGGAAGAAAGATTTACTTGCAGTGGTCTTTGCTCCTTACCACCCAGCCGTGCTGAGCAGATCTTGGTGCCATTAACCATGCTGAGTCTCAGTTTCCTGATGGTGATGTGCTCATGGATGACAGCTTCAGTGGGACTTAAGGTCTGTGTGCTTGCAGGGTTGTGAGCAGCATGCCCTGCTGGTGTCCTACACCTGGCAGGTGCCCACTGGCTTTCTGGGTTAGAGAGAG
Organism: Cygnus olor; assembly: GCF_009769625.2. Classification (NCBI taxonomy): domain Eukaryota; kingdom Metazoa; phylum Chordata; class Aves; order Anseriformes; family Anatidae; genus Cygnus; species Cygnus olor. Next base: position 51,940,691 of record NC_049198.1, read on the forward strand.
GCTGCCAGAGTGATTTTGAAGGAGAAAGAAGTGCAACCAAGAGTAGGAGTCATGTGCTTACCGGGTCAAGAAGACAAAAGCCACCAGTGGCACCGATGAAGGTAACTGAACCAGCAGCAGTACCACGACTTGCTTGGATGCCCATTAGTCAGCACCTGGCTCCCCTCCCAGTAGTGCAGCCCAGTGGTTCAGAGACAGCTGGAGATGCAGCGTCCGTGTGTGGGTGAAGACAGCACTCGGTAACTCAGGGAGCGTATGAGCAGCACAGTGCAAATAGCATTGGGCTGTTTGTTTCCCTTTTGCCATTCAGAAAGGTTATAGGGTGGCTGTTGGGCTGCTGCTGCTGCTGTTTGGGTGCTGGTCTTGAAACCTGTGTTCCTGCAGCAGGAGGACTGCTTCCATGCTGTTAGTGTGTTTGTCACCGCAGGATCGGATCATGCCTACCCGCGAGTAAAGAATGGGGCTAATATCTGTGCATGTGGGTCTTCCCTTGCTGTGGTCCCTGGTGGGGAGATCTCTGTGGTGCTTTACTCAATAGCTGGTGTTCTACATGTTGTTTCCTCTCCAGTGAGCTCCAACAATGGAGACGAAGTTTATAAATGAGATAACATCCTTTCTCCTGTTGTTTGTCTCACACTGTGTCCATTTGTAAGTATTTAGCATTGTCAGGCACTACAGATGTGCCGTTATTTTCCCTTAGATGAAATCCTGCAGCCACACAAATGTCAGAACCTCACACTTGCTCTCTCTGCTTGCAAGAGCCTTCTTGCCGCAGTAGCGGCGATGAGCAGAGCGGTGATATCTCATCTCCAGAACTGCCTCTCCTCAAAAGCTGGGGCTGGCAAACAACTCGGTGGAGCAGAGCAGGCATTCCCCGAGAACATTTTTCAGTTTTGTTTCCCTTTCAGAAACAGGATATACTAGCGGCACTGTGAAGCCCACTTTTTTTTTTTTTTTTTTTCATTCGTCTTGCTCATTCATGCAGGCACTGTGATAATGGTCGCTGACTTAAACCCTCTGATTGATGAGTGTGCTCAGCTTGCAGAGGGAATGCTGTCCATTTGGAGGCTGGCACAAACATGGAGAAATAATAAAAGGATTTTTTTTCATTGATCCCATCAGTCCTTTTTTTTTTGCCTGGACTGCAGTGCTGCTGCTTGTGTGACAGGCTGGGAGTGTCCAGAGTTGCTTAGAGCTATCTGTGCGAGTGATGTTCTGTGACATTTTGTCACCCCACCCTCCTACCACAAGTGGTCTTAGGAACTGAAATAAGACATCTGCAGGGGATGTGATGAGAAGAGGAGGAACACTGTACTGGGGGGAATTGAGGGGGAAAATGAGGTGGAGGAAGGCAGGGAGGTAGTGCTGCAAGTACTGTTAGGTCTTTTTTGGTTTGGAGACCACTACAAAAAATGGAAATGCCAGTAATCTTCCCCCTTCCCCAGGCCTCCACCACTGTCTTTGGTGATCCTTTCACTATATGCCAAATCCTGTGGCGTGAGATAGGCGGCCTGTATTTTGCAGCAGGGGAAGGCAAATAGTGATATTCTCCAGATTAGGCCCAGGAAATAGGAAAAAAACATCTGGAGAACTGTTTGGAAATGCAGGCTGTGATGGGGGTCTTCCCTGGTGGGTGCAGAAGAGAAATGGGGGAATACGGTGAGATCGCTACCCTGGGGGTGCCAAAGGGTGGCACGAGAAAATCTGCCCTTGGGCAGATCCCTAGCACAGGTTTCAGGCCCCTGTTCATTGCGGAGGGGAGCAAGCTGGAGGTCTTTCAGCTGTGGAAATGAGAGAGGTTGCCAAATGAGCTGTGCCTTGCAGAGAAGGGCTCCGGCAGTCAGATGTGCTCAGTCAGGGGAGAAAGACAAGGAGGTGATGTTTACCCATACATGAAAGGCTGCTGCAAAGATAAAAGAGTTAGACCAATTATTTTCAGACATTGGCAAGGGTTATTCAAAGAATAATGTGTTTTGAGGACCAGCAAGGAAAATCGCTTGAATACTGCAGTGAAACTTGTCACTGGCAGGATTTTAGTTCTCCTGAAGCAGAAGGAAGGGATTTCAGTCAGCGTGGGATCAGCAGTGTAACCAAGAGTACCGCCGGCACCAGGACCAGCTGCAGCACAGCCCATGGACCAGCCTTGCAGATCAGAGTGCCTGCAGGGAAGAGCTGCGCTGTGCTGCTGCGTGAAGGGATGCTTTCCTCACACAGATCCTGGCAGACCCCCAGCCCTCAGCCCGTGCATTTCCAGGGGAAGGTGCAGCTGCTGCAGCTCCAGAAAGGCTCTTTTAAAATGGGGGAGGAGAAGTCAGTTCTGTTTTTAATTTTGTGAATGGAGTCAGAAGATAATTCATAGAGAAAGTGGCAATACGTGTTTACACCCAGTGTTACAAATGCAGCAGCTATAACTTATCACTCTGCATGGATTTGCACTATGTATATTATTATGTATATATTATACCCCACGGTATAATGTGGATGAGGTAAATAATATGAAGCTCGGAGCAGGAGTCATCTGCCAACACTTTCCACTGGCCTATTCTTTTGCCAGAAATGCCAAAGCTAGCAGCCAAAGCTCGTAGGAAATAGCTGTGGGTTAAGGTCTTGGTTTGGTGCTGTGCATGAGCCTCCTTCCTTGTCCTCATAGTCTGGTGAACACAGTGAAAAAACGGTGCAAGACTTGTAAAGGCAAACTGACCTGAATTACCAAACAAAGATGTAACACCTCTGGATGTACTCAGCTGACTCCTGCTTTCTGAATGCTAATTGCAGTCAATCAGAGGAAGTCAATGGTGTGAGAGAAAGTTGCAAGTAGTAAATCTAAGTAAAAGAATTAATTCATCCTCACCTGTTTATTTTAGCAATATCTTGTGAATGGCCTGTGAAAAAATGCTGCAATATTAAGCCCAGACTATGATGTAAGATGGGTTTATCTCTGATGAATAAAGTTTCAAGCCAGAGTCTGTCAATCTTGCTTATATTCAATAATAATTTTTTTGGTTTATGTAGTTCTGTTTGCTTGCTAAAAAACAGATTAGGGTGTTATGGTCTTGCCAAATATTATGGAAAGATAATAGTCAGGTTTTGCTTAAACCTAACCCTGGCGGTGCCTCCATTTTTGGCATGCATTGTAATTTATTCTCGAATATCATGTTAGCCCTGCTGACATGTCAAACTGGATACATAAGACCATTTTAATATGGTCTCTGTTTATTTGCTTAAGCACTTGATCTTGTGCTTGAAATTTCTTGCCTGCGTGACCTCTTCCAGTATTTTGCTGACAACTAATTCATTGAATCTGACAAGTTATTTTATTTAGCACTAAGCTTCTTGTTTTCATCTGGTCTGAGAGTACTTCCTCACTTGCTTTCCACCTCTGCTTACTGGCCACAGTTTTCACCCCAGTGTAGGGGTGTTGGAAGGAGGACATGCCTCCTGCAGACACCCTGTGGGTCCTTCTTTCTTCATCTTAGTTGTAAGCCATGGCAGCTGGGCATGTTCTCATCCCATTCAGCCACCCTTGTCAGCTTGCAGAGGAAAGGGGCCAGAAACCTGCAACCTGCAGCTGCTGTCATCCCACACCGGCTGCACTGGGAATGTGGGCAGAGCTTGCTGCACACTTCAGAAGCGTTTATTGAATCTGCAGGAAGCCTGAATGCATCTGAGGAGAGACCTGCACTGTAACTGGAAATTAAAGATATTTCTCCCTACCTCACAGGGTAAGTAGTGTTTATTTGTACGTATCTGTATAATCTAGCATAACAGTGTGCTGCAGCAGCCTGACCTCTGCACTGATTTTACAGTTGGTCTTACATCAGTGGAGGCTGCTCTTAATTTCCTCAGCAGAGCATGAGAAGAGAATGAAGACGTGTTAGTCTTACAGCATGCACGCAGTCACAGAGAGTAATGAGTGATGTCTCTGCAAGTAGCCCCGCAGTCCTTTACGAGGTAACGTGGTCTTTGACGTCAATGGGAAGTTTGCTTCCACAGAAGCTAAACAGGGACTGCAGGATTTGGTTTCATGTGGTTTTATGAAGCACAACTGTCAGAGCCACTGAAAGAAATCAGGATGTATTTCACTGGCAGCCCTCCCAGTGTTGCTATTCGTGATGCTATTCACTGCCACCTTGGTTTACTGTGTTGTTTCTGCTGTGTGTATTTTTGTGTCCATGTTCTACAGTCATTTTTTCATCACCTTTGCTGTTAAAGCTATGAATTAGTCAGGTTGGCTCTTCACTACCTTCATTGTGAGTGACTCTTGCAGGAAATGCAGGGGGATGTGAAATTTTGGGACATGAATGAGCTGCCATCCTGACACCTTTCTTTTCAATTTGGGCAGAAGAGCATTGTTCATAGCCTTTGCATGAAGTACATCCTGTTAGCCAGTCACACCCACATGTATGTTTGTGCCACTCTAGGGTCAGTTTTGTTGCTTTTTGTTTCCTTATGGACAACAAAATAATGAAAGTGCAGGGGAAAACACATACTTCTCAAACAGAAAGGGCTGGGGGTTTGAAAGAAATGCATGCTTTCAGACAGCAGGATTTTGTTGGAATTGCATGGTGTGATAATACTCTAAACAGAGGTGGTGGGTGCAAGAGAACAGACAATCTCACCCACCTGCCCCTCAAGGGTGCTGCGGTCACAGTGAGTGGAAAGCAGGGCAATGGCTCTGTTTTATGGGAGTCTGCTCTGTTTTGGTCATGGAGAAACATGGTTAATGCAATGCATGAAGTTCACCAGAAGGCCAAAGTTTTCCTGGTGTGTGGAAGAAGCAGGCACTTCCATTTAGTTCTCTGTAGTGTAGTGTCAGGGTGGGATTATGCTTTTCCTATTCATTTTTTTACTTTAGTGGAAGAAAGGGTTGGGGAATGTATTGGCTTGTAGCTAATTGGGGTCCCTTTCCCAGCATATCACGGTCATTTCTGTAGTATCATACTGGTTTCACGCTTTCTGAACAGTGCCAACATTATGGAGCACCTCCAGAAACTTGTCCTTCTACGCTAAAGGAACCTGAGTACTCGGGCTTGTAAATACCATCCATTTCATCAGTGTGACAGCTAGAAAGGTTATTTGTCTAAAGGCCCATGGGAAATAAATGTCAGGAGGAGAATAAATCTGTCCAGGTCTCCTAATTACTAAGTCACTATATAATCAATTAGATTTCTCCTAAGTGAGGCACACACTCTTTGTTTTGGTTTAGTTGTGTATAAAACCCAGTATCATATCAGAGGTTTTCACTTGTGCTCCATAGTAGATTTTGAGCCCATAGATCTAATTTTTTTTCAGACGTGTGGGGAAAATCCTGCCAATTCTAGATTTGCAATGAAGTTAAGGGATGTAGAGATGAAGCAAAGATTGTGTTTTGATGCTGAATGCAGTGCTTGGGAATAAGTGTTTTTTTTTTTTTTTTTTTTTCTGAGCCTGGACCCCAAACGAAATAAATACCTCTTTGTGCAAGGAAGCATGGTCTGGAGATAAAAGGCTGGGACTTGAGTCTGTAGTTACTGCGTGCATGGGATGCTGGTGTCCATGCTGGTGGTACCTCCTTGTGTTGATGCCAGTGGACTGCATTGGCATGAAAATCACTTGGCAGCTGACCAGCACACTGGAGCACAGGGTGTGTGAAAGAAAAGATGATGCTCTGTGGCAACCTTCTGGTGTCTCATTGGTGTCTCACTCCAGAGTGTGCTGGCTGATGGGATTTCTCAGGTGGTACAAAGTGTTCAGGAGAGATGCCAGCCTGTGGCAATTCTACTGTCACTTGTTACTTTGTACCTTCACCTGAAACTGATGAGGACCTGCTCACAGTTCTTGAAAAACTAGATCACCAGTGCAAGAGGACTGTGTGGGTGCTTGCCAGAGGGTGCTGGTGGGGTTTCCCAGGAGGGGTGTGACAGGAAGATGTCCAGCACAGACTGGTGGCAATTCAGGTTGCTGGTGGAGGCTGTGTTCTGGTGTCCTGTGGGAACAAGAGGTCACCTCCCACCATTTTGCAGATTTTCTCTGTAGGACTAGGTGGTGTGCTAGGTTCTTAGTGTTAATAATCAGGGGATTTGGTACAGAGATGTACTAGCTGGTCAATAAGTTAATGTACTAAAAAGCCTCACTAGCTAAAGCAAGTCCGAGCAGAGTTCAGCTCAGCTCATGACATATATTTCCCAGAGGGATATTTTCCCATGTTTACTGGAAATGGTATTTGCTTATCTGCTGATCAAGCTGGTCTTGGTTGGTTTAACAAAAAAATTAAGTTTCTAGCAGTACAATTAGTTTAGTTTCTAGCAGTACAATTGTCACTCTTTGCTCTTGGTCACAAGAACTCTCAGAGCCTGCTGTCTCTCTCCATTCTGGTCTGAAAACACTGGATGGGCAGTTTCTGTCTTCCTAATGTTGTTGTAGCTGTTACGGTCTGAAGGCACAAGACAAGTTTTTTAGCACGAAATACTAAGTTTTATTAAACTAGCAGGTGATAATGCAAAGTGCATAGCTGGGTATCATGTGAGCGTCCAGACACCTGGATTTTCTTTAAGCCCACTCTAGATGCTTGTGGATATTTTCCAGCCTTGCTTGGCAATGATTTGAAACAATTTCAGCTCTCTTCTGCAACTTTTTTTTCATTTGGTTTCTATACCTTTTCATTCATTTGCTTGTTTTTGCTATTTTTCTTCAGAGTTTATCTCCTCTAGAAGTCTTAATCTTTGCTAAGAGTGTAAGTTCATACAGGTAGGTGTTGCCCTGTATGAATTTAGGCACACAAGATATTAGTGACAGAAATGTCACAGACGGTCATTCTTCTTGGCAGCTGAGTCACTTTTCAAACTGTACTTTAAAGTGTACTTATGTGATTGCTTTGCTTTCTTGAACAGTAGAGCCCTCTGCAATTTTATGTAGATGAGTTTTCTCCTTTATAGTGGGAGGCACACAAGATGAAGTCTGAGGGTTTTTATTTAGGTATTTGTATGCAACTTTGGCATTTCATTTTGCAAAAAACAGGTTATTTTTATACAGAAAAATGCATGTTGTTCACTTAAGTGACTGCAGCAATTCTGCCAGCTCATTAAGAATTCTTTAGTAATACTGAATGTTTTCCAGAGGACAACATAAAATGACAACATTTACTTCAGCTTCCAGAGCTGAGGTTGGCCTTATTTTTAACCTGAGTGCATCCTAACCCAGCCACTGTCTTAGCTAGTGGCTAAATCTGGTCCTCTCTTTTCTTTAATATAAATTGTGCTGAGAAGGAAGAAAAAAAAGATAGGTAAGTCAGTAGAGAAGTCAGAAATTTTATAGCATAAGTGATCAGTGTAGCACTTTTTCCTAATGCACTCTGTGGGTCTGTAGGCAACTGTACTGGGTAATAAAGGAGAAATATAAATGGTCAGTTTTGGGATTTCACTGTAGAAAGAGGTCACCAGTGGAGTCAGATGAGAGACTGTGCTGTTAAACATTTGTAAATGTTATGGCAAAGGAAGTGAATAGTAAGGAGAAAAGTTTGCTGATGCTACTAACCTTATTCAGTTTTCAGGATAAAGGCTGTACCAGAGAGGAACCTCATGAGACTGAGTGGAGAATAAATAGGCAGCTGAAATTCTGTGTAGGCAAATGTAAAGGAATACATGTGGAAAGGACAATGCCAGCTTTACACATAAAGGGCTCTGAGCTGACTGTTTCTGCAGAGGTATGAGATCTTGGGGTTACAGTGGAGCTACGAAAATGTGAGCTCAGTGTATAGCATCAGTAAGCAAACAAGTAGGGAGTAGAAAAACTGAGCATTGGGAGATACACGAACGGGAACAGGAAATCAAATGAAGAACACTTATTCCACTGTGTAAATCTGTGGTGCTCCATGGGTAGTTCCGTACTACATACACTTCTGATCCTGTGGTCCTACATTGGCTACACTCAAAAAGACAAAAAGGTACATAAGGTGGTGATACGGATGAAATAAGGAATAATTTCCACTAGCTTGGCAGCTTCAGAGTGGAAAACCTCAAAAGTACACAGTGCTCTATGAATCAATAAATGACATGTGAGATGGAGAGCAGAAAACTATTTCTTTCTTCTGATCCCAGAACAAGAGACCTTGAAATGAGACTAACTAGTACTGGCTCAGGCCAGCCTGGAAAATGTGTCTTTCCAAGCGGCTCATGGAAGTTTTTTATCCGAGAGTATTGTGCATATGTTAAATTTTATACAGCCCCATAAAGCAGGGTAGAGTCATGGGAGAAAAGTCAGCTGAAGACTACTATATAACATCTTACCATCTCTGGATTGGAAAGCTACTAGGAGATTACCACCAGATGATTACTGTCTTCATATGTTTGTGTTCACAGCTGTCATCAGAGTACACAGGACCTTTGGTGTGGTCCTCGTGTGTATTCTTCAGTTAGAAATAATGTTTTTACTGAATGTACAAATCAGTGGTTGCATGGTTTTGCCCTTTTCTGTGACTTCAAAATGTTCCTTTTTGGCTGCTTTAGCATCTCCAGGTCCAACCAAGTGGGATGGTGTTGGTCTTCCTGGCATTTCATCAGCAACCTGAGAGAGAAGACTTGTGCCTTCACACCCTTTACTGCACCAATTGGTTCTGTCCCTTTTGGACTTCTCCAGGGAGCTTCTGTGGGGACCAGAAGCAAGATAAGAATCAAAAGCTCTGTGAGGAATCCAGGTAAAGAGGCATCTAATATTTGCAGTTCATCTGGTTCATCTGGTTCAGAAAACAAACAAAACATTTAATGCTTTAACAAAAAACAAATTAATTCCCCAAAGGGGAATGCTGACAAAATGGGACAAAAGGCACTTTTTTTCACTTTTCCATTCAAAACAGCTCCATCCTGCTGGTGTTTTTCATTCACTTTACAAATCCAAATCACACCCCAAGATGTTCATTGCACTAAAACGAGTATCATATGGAAGTTTTGTGCCAGGAATGCTGATGTGCTGGGGCTGCACTCTGTGTTGGCATGAAAACAGATTTCACATTCTTTGGCCCAGTGCAACTTCTGTTCCCTGTACCCTGCTCCTTGTCTTAGGATGGAGATGGGAGGTGTGACTGCCATAGACTCAGAGTAACACAACACTATTTGTATTGAAAGTCCCTCCAATCTGTCAGTGAGCCACTGATGAATACCTAGCATAAAGGTAAACTTACTGTGAGCTTTCTTAACACTGTCGCCATCTCCCAGCACGGGGTCTTTCTGAGCGTGGATACGCCTGAAGTTAGAACCTGTCTGTGCCTCCATGCACTGCTCCCCAGCCCCCTACATTACTTGGTGCTGCAGCAAAAAGCATTCTCATGTGGTCAGAGCAGGCCTGGGAGGGAGGAGCATGCCCTTGCTTTGTCCTGTGGTAGCACAAGCACCTCCCCAGCACTCGTCCTCTTGATGTGCTTGTGGAAATGCCAAAGTGCATCAGGTGTGTGGCCCAGGTAACCGTGAAACATCACACTTACATATTGATGCTGAAAAATTGGTTTAAAACCTCAGCAGTGTGGAGACAAAAGCAAGCAAGCAAAGAAACAGACAGACAATCAAAACCAGAAGGAAACAGTGACAGAAGACTGTGTTCTGTGAAACAGGATCCAGTAGGGATCACCCATGGATGAACAGCAAGACCTATCTGCTAAGTGACAGTCAAAGATTTTTCTTGGAGCATCATTTTATCACAAGAGATGAGAGAGGCCACTGTAGTGGAAAAAGCCTGAAACTGGTTCCTGAGGAGGCTAAGCATTCTTTCCTGCTGAGTCCTCACACAATACTGTGAGAAGAGCTAACTCTGCAGAAGCCTACTTCATACTGCCTATTTTCTGCCCATTAATAAAATTTCCCCTCTATTGCACAGATACCTTGCATGCTAGGGTCTACACTATGTCATCTTTCTCATATTGACAGTTCTGCTATGCCACTATTGAATTTGCCCTAAAAGGATAATTTTCTCCCAAATTCTTCTTCCTTGAAAAAATTCTACAAAAGCTTTGTAAGTGTTGTGTACATAGTTGCCTACAAATATGAAAATATGAAGGGTTTCTAATGCCTAATTTTTCTCAACAGTAACTATAACATCTTTTTTTTTCTTCTTCTTTTTTTTTTTTTCATACAGATCATTTGGGGTGGGTTTGCATATGTTACAATGACAGCAGCGCTGTTAATAAATTATTCCATTTGTGAACAAAGAAACATGGGCAAAAATCAGGACTCTGTGAAGAGTTTAAGACGAGGGCGAATAACAAATGCATTGCAGATTTTCTTTTAACACTCCCAGATGATGCATTCTCTTGAAGCATAAAAATGTTTTAAGAACAGTACGTGGGAAAATTTTGAATTTGAGCGCTGCAAAGAGGAAAAAGAAGACTGTCAGGTACTTTAGAGAGATGGGCTAAACATTAAAAATGTCATTATCTATACTGAAATAGGTGTATCTCTAACACACCCCTAAATTATTGGAATGTAATCACAAAATCTTTGAAGTATAAAAACAAAGGTGAAATATAATTTTATCGCTGGTGAGAAAACAAAAAATCAATAACCTTCAAACCATCTCTTACATGAGCGGAAGTCATAACATGAAACAAAACATTACCATTTATCCTTGAGTTATGAAGCAGAAATAAAAGACAAGTGAAAGGTTTGAGCCAGTCTTTGCCCCAGGACACATCACCAGCATATCACTGAAGCTGCAGCTGTAACTGTGGGCTAGATAAAGCTCCAAACACAAGAGTTAAATTGTGTGATTTCTATAATAGGCTGCAGCTTTGTGTTAATAGTAACAGTATCCCATGTAATTCTTGTGTATTACATATGTATGAATATTCTTTGTCAGTTCCAAATCAACATAGTTCAATTCTGGCAAGAATGGATGTGGTTGTTGGAATCAGCATCTTTCTCTTCCACTGTTTCCACCTCTCTGTTCTCCAACACCAAAGTAAAAGATTACTGTATTCATAAGTTTGATTATTGAAAATCACAACATGAAAAAAGTTTGAGTATTTATGGAGGGGAATGCTCTCCAAAGTCTTCAGAAAAGGTTTTTATTATTCATGCATCATTATCATTATTGTTCAAAGCATTATTATTTTATCTTTCACATATTAGAGTTACTGAATAGTTAAAACATCTGGTGGATAATTTATGAGTGGAAGAGGAGGACCATCCTGTTTATTAGAGAGGTAACACAACCAGACAGAATCATATAAATCTTAAATGCCTATTCAGGAGGATCAAAAATTCATATTTGTTCTGTCATTTTCATGAACAAGACCTAGGTTCAGATTAATCAGGGCTGCAGATATTATTTGCAGATATTACGAATTTTAGCAAAGGTTTATGGCAGTGATACTGCTATACTCCACAGCTTTTGACATTTCTTGCAGAGCAACAGAAATAAAAAGGAGCACCACTGAGTAGGATGAGCCCATGCTCATTCGAAAAGGTCCAGTCATGGCAGAGAGGAAAATGCTGTTTTTAGTTTCAGTGGGTTTCCATGCTCCCTCCTTAGCCAAACTTTGTTACGATTACAGTTTGGGGGAGAATTGAGTTAGGTTGCAGCGGAGTCTGGTCAATGCAGGGTTGATCAATACATTGCATCTTGGCTTTTAATTATGGACAACTGCTCTCAGAAATTAACACCTGGGAAGAAAGCTTGCCCAGTACTATATTGATGCTTCAGATATTCAAGAAGATGTTAGGCAGGAGGGGCTGGCAGGCAGCATACGGTGTGTGAGTACTGATAGTATCAGATGTCTCTGGAGATCCACAGAACGGCTCAGGAAGAACTGAGTCTTGGACATACAAAGTACTAGACTGACAGTTGTAGGACAAGCAGTCTTTTTCATGCTGGGGAGTGTAGGGATCATCTCTTGAACTATTTCCTCTCCCAAACAGTTGGTTGGCATCTTCTAAGGGTGCAGGTTTCAGTAAGCCTCCAGAATGGACTGTCACTTTGACTCTCAGTGGTAAAAGCACTGAAGCTGTGACTTGTTCTTTCTTCATGAGTAAACCCTTTATGTAGTGTGTTGCAGTGGCAGGTAGTTTCAGAAACAGATTAGGTTGTGTCAGAGCCTGGGTACAGACTTCTGCTCAAAGGAGAAGCTCAGTGAAGTGGAAGCAAACTAGTACTTCAGTTGGCCAGAGGGAACAGGTTGCCCAGAGAAGCTGTGGTTGACCCATCCCTGGAGGTGTTCAACGCCTTGGTGGGACTTTGAGCACCTTGGTGGGACTTTGAGCAACCTGGTCCAGTGGGAGGTGTCCCTGCCCATGGCAGGGGCTTGGAATTAGGTGACCTTTAAGGTCCCTTCCAACCCAAACCATTCTGTGATTCTATGATTTCATGTTTCTGTGTAGAGCTACTGCATGGATGTCCACCTTGGTGAAATCTGACCAGGACAAGACTTCAGTAGGCCTTTTGGGTAAGTGATTATTGCTGAAGGTCAGAAGCTTTCAGTTAACATCTTCCTTGTCAAAGTCTGTTCCTTCATCTAGGAGAAGTTTCCCAGGACTGTCTATGGGCAGGTGCAAAGAGGTGAGTCCCAGTCTCTGTGGATGGATTGGTACTGTGCTGTAGTGTTTGTATGTGTTTACTTTATATCTAGGAGCCATGTACACTAAGACATTAGTTTGCCATTTTGATCGCTTTAGGAGCTGCATGTGGGTAGCAATACCTGCATCCATTTTTATCCAAAAAAGTATTTGCACTGCTTCAGTCTGATGTGAGTTCCCCTGGCAGTCTGATTCATCACTGAGAGACCATTTATACTTCTAATATGAACCCCTAATTTGTGAGATAGATTTGCTCTGTTTTGTTTTGTTTCCTTCTGTTTAAGAGACTAATGCACAAACTGTAAACTGCATTGAAGATATATTTGGAGCAGCAGACATAATTTTTTTTTTCAGTTAAAACTGAGTTCCCCACCTAAATGCAGCAGTTTCATGCAGCCAACCTATGTGGCCTTTAAGACACCTTTTTTAGAGCCAGAAAGTCATAGAACAGTTTAGATTGGAAAGGATATCTTCTCGCCTAACCCCATGCTCAGTGCAGGTCTAACTGGATCAGGTTTCTCAGGGCTGTGCCCACTTAAGTCTCGACCACCTCCAGGGATTAAGATCTGACAACATCTCTGGGCAATGTGCTCTCGTATTTAACCACCTTCATGGTAAGAACATTTCCTACTACAAAATCAGAATTTCCTGTGTTATAATTTGTGTCCACTGCTTCTTGCTCTGTTGCCACGCACCTTGGAGAAGGGTCTTGTTTTATCCTCTCTATATCCTTTAATCAGGTAGCCGTAAGGATCAAAATGCTCTTTCCTTTGCCTTCTCTTCTCCAAGATGACACATGCCAGCTTCAGCCTCTCCTTGCATACTGTGTGCACTGACTCTTCATGATCTAGATGGCCTCCAATGGAAACAACACTCCAGATGTGGTATTGTAGGTTATCATGGCTTTGGCTGGGACAGAGTTAATTTTCTTTGTAGAAGCTTGTATGATACTGTTTTGGATTTTTAATGAAAATACTGTTGATAACACACAGGTGTTTTAGTTATTTCAGAGCAGAACTCACACATAGCCCAGGACTTTTCAGCTGCCAGGAGGAGGCTGGGGGATCACCAGGAGCTAGGAGGGGACACAGCCAGGACGGCTGACTCGGGCAGGCCAAAGGAATGTCCCATACCACATGGTTTGACTGCATTTTCTCCTGCTGAACTTCACAAGGTTCCTCTCAGACCCTTTCTCCAGGTTCTTCTGAAGAGTAGCCTAGCCCTCTAGTGAACTGACCACTACCCCTGCTTTGGTGTCATCCACAAATGTGCTGACAGAGGACTCCATCTCATCAACCTGGTCATTGATGAAGTCTTTGTCCCAGTCTCAACCCTTGAAGGATGCCAGTGGTTACCGGTCACTGGTTCTCCAGATAGTTTCTACCCACTGCATTGTTCACTTACCCAGCCCATATCTTATGAATTTGGTGGTAAGAAGACTATGGGAAACTGTGTTAAAGTCATTACATAGTTAAGGTATGGAACACCTACTGACTTGCCCATGGCACTGGTCACTTCACTATGGAAAGTGATGAGAAGCAACCTTGAATGAAGTTCCTCCAGATAACTGTTTAGCAAAAACAAATCTTTCAGGGACATTGACAGCTTTATGGGGCTCCAGGGGACTGGAAGTCTTGCTTGAACACAGACAGATTGACTCTTCAAGGTGTACTGTTTGTATCTGTGGCAAAACCCATGTCCTCCAAACATCAGCAGTAGAGGGATCTTTCCTCCAGGAGCCTTTATTTGTTCTTCCAGATGATCTTCCACACCCCCCCCACATTTTAGAGATGAATGCTTTCTTTTCAGTGTGCTCACTGGTAGCAGTAGAGTTACAGGAGATTAACCACTGTCTGCTCTTATTTTTGGCACTTAGGTTCAATTTTTCTTCTGCAGACTTTTGTGCCAATGCAACACAAACATTCAGCTTCTAGAGGACCTTTTCATCTTCTATCTGAGCATGCTAAGCAAGGAAAGCTGTTGCTTCTTTTCTTGTTTATTCTCCTTTTGAAGGTCTCATAGATGTCCCAGTGGTGACCTGCAGTTGTTGCGCCAGAAAAGCAAAGGTTTGGGTTGTGTTATAATGAGGCAGAAGGAGGGCCATGTCACATACAAATGTTTCAAAAGCTGCTGGCTAATTGGAAGCTGTCATAATTTCAGTTTTGTAGCTTTCAGAGGTGTCAAGGACTTACAACTCCATGGACTGTAGTCACAAATCCTGAAAGATGGTATCAGTTTTATTTAGCCACTGACTTTTAAGCACATAGGTTCAGATGACGTCTTTCTAACTTGGTATCTTGACTTGAACAGGCATCAAGAATAGGCGCTTAGAGAAATAATATCTGGGACAGTGCATTCGCATACACACAGATCCTTGAACAATGTTGTATAATGGAAGCCTTCTTAGCTTCACAAGATCTCCTGGAATTTTCATGAGAATCACTTGAGCCAGAAAGTATGATAATTTAAAATAAATAATTTGGTTGGTCAGGTAAATACAGACTCACTGAGTGGGGCCCGAATAACTGCATCGTCAACTGCAGAAGCAGAGCATTTACTGGAGGGATAAGCAGATAAAAGCTAAGATCTCAGTGTAAGAGGAGATCTTGTGGTATCAAGAAAAAGGGGGATTTTATGAGAAAAGATTTGAGAAGAGAAATTAAGTATATTCCTTAAAACGATCAAGAGGTTGTAGAAAGTAAGAGAAAGTTTATGAGGATGAGATCTCCTGGGAAAAGAAATATTTAAGCAGTTCTGTATTTGTAATTCCTGGGCACTATTCAAGGCTAACACATGGAAGAACAGTCTATGCAAAATATTGAAGAGGGGCACAGTTCTTCCAAGTGGTCCTAAGGGCAGTGATAAGCTTTTACCTGCATACCACACTCCGCCTCTCTCTTTATTGTTTTAGAGAGGGTTCTGTCCAGCCTTCCTCTGCCTTTGCAGTTCTTGCATTATCAAACTACAGAGTGTGCTGCGAAGTCCTGCAGTGTAGGGATGTCCTAAAATGCTACCTTCTCACTACTCACAGAAAAGATTAAAGATTGTACTGCTGCTGGTTTCATTGTGGAGGCAAAGATGACAAAGGTAGAAAGGTACTCCTCTCTTCACACACACACAGAGATGTGGATGTTGCTGTTTTATCAGACACATTCTCAACCTTGTAGAGAGACATTTCTAAAGCATCTAAATACATTTCTGAAAACAACCGAAGCTCTGAGACCGAAGTGTTTTGAAGTGCTTCCCATTGATGCAGGAATATGTAGCCAAAGTTTTCAAATTATAAAAATCTGTGTTTTGCCCACTTTACTGGTCAAAAGACCATGCTACACAGGTTCTCTGTCTTCAGGGTGGTCTATCTACAAGATCACAGCCACCTGAAATGAACCTCTGAAGTTCATTATTACTATCTAAACTGCAAAAGATGTAAGTTTTAAGGGGGTTAATAAAATATGCAAAGTTATTAACGATGATCAAGCTAAATTCTCCCATCTGAGAAAAGTGCACATATTTCAGGAAATGATTTGACAATGGAGAAACTCAGAATTTTGTATACTTACTAGGCAGTGGTGCATTTTGCATCACAGCATGAGATGCCTTGACAAATGAGGTATGCTGAGTTTGCTAAACAGAGCCTTTGAAATACTTTCTTGGGTTTCTTAATGCCCTCAGCTTATTAACCCAGTGGGGTCTGTATGCATGGATAAGAGCTCATTCTGCTCTGCTGTGCTCCTGTTGATGTCATCTAAATCTGTGCAAAAGGATGAAAGAATATTTAAATAATTAGCTTTCCTCTTTGTTTTGTGCTTGTTGTAAATA
Organism: Cygnus olor; assembly: GCF_009769625.2. NCBI lineage: Eukaryota > Metazoa > Chordata > Aves > Anseriformes > Anatidae > Cygnus > Cygnus olor. The sequence continues at coordinate 51,957,046 of NC_049198.1, forward strand.
ATCATCTACATGGTATAAAGAGAAGTTTGGTCTTTCATGATGGAGTTCTGGTCAGGTTTCTGTATAATTGCCTAGTGCTGTTTCCTGTTACATTTTTTGTACTGATATCAAGCTGTTATTTCAATGTCACCTTACTGGCAATGAATATTTGTACATAATGTTTTATGTAAGTGATTTAGACATTGTTCTCCTGTCATCTATCTGCAATATTACTGTGTGTTCTCCTAGAGGAGGAAAATATTCTAGCACTTGTTTTTATCTATAGACTAAAACAAATAACTGGAATTATTCAGAAAGAAATAAATTATTAATGCCTGATGTATTGTCCCACTTTTATTTGTCTTGAGGATATGTTTACATTTTTTCATGTTTCTAGATGAATTAATGGATTTTTTTTTTTTTTTTTTTTTTTGGTTGCTGTTGTCATGTGACTTCTATGAGGAAAATTTATAATAGTGAGAACTAGAGACTGTCATAAAATGCAGTTGCTGCAGAAGAAGTGTGCGTTTTCTCTGGGCTGAAACGAAATGTCTCCCTTATTCCCTGTAGAGGAGGGAGTGAACATAAGCAAAATGTAAGCAGTTTTTACTTGAGAGTTGTGAAGCTGTGTAAGAACAGTGTAACTCCAACAGCTGAGTACTGTATGGGGGCTGAATCAAATTGGTCCTGTAGCTGCATTCTAGTTGTCTAATTTATTTATTTATTTATTTATTTATTTTTATTTTTTTCCTTTCTGGGTTTTTGTTTTAATACATCTCTAGTGAAAAAGGGACACAAAACACTCCTCTGAAGAAATATTTTGTTGATAAACTACCTCTTTTACCAGATCTGAAAGCTCAGGTTCTTATGCAAATTGATATTATCATAAAAGAACTGTTCTTCCATACCACTGACAGATGTTGCTGCTAAGAATGCAATCTACAAATAGACAATTGCAATGTAATGATTTATTTTTACAAAAACGGGTTTAATGTAAAATATCATTCAGAACAGATGGGATAAGAAATTTTGAAGTGATTTCTGTGAGGTTCATTTGTGGAATACTATTGAGCGTATTCTCTGTGTGCGGTTTAGTGGTCTATGAGCTCAGCCCAGTTTCATTGTGTTTGATGAAAGGTTCCCATTCATTCAAAGGGATTTGACTTACGGCAGCAGCATCATAAGATCATAGAATGGTTTGGGTTGGAAGAGACTTTAAAGATCACCCGGTTCTGACCCCCATGCCACACCTCCCACCAGACCAGGTTGCTCAAAGCCCCATCCAACCTGGCCTTGAACACTTCCAGGGATGGGGCATCCGTTCTCTGAGTAACCTGTGCCAGTGCCTCACCACCCTCAGACTGAAGACTTTCCTCCTTATACTGAATCTAAACCTACTGTCTTTTAATTTAAAGTCATTCCCCCTTGTCCTATCACTGCATTCCCTGAGTCCCTCCCCAGCTTTCCTGCGGGCCCCCTTTAGGTACTGGAAGGCCACTGTAAGGTCTCCCTAGATCCTTCTCTTCTCTATACTGTACAACCCCAACTCCTTCAGCTTATCTTCATAGGAGAGGTGCTCCAGCCCTTTGATCATCCCTATGGCCCTCCTTTGGTTTTGCTGTAATACATCCATGTCCTTCTTGTGCTGGGGGCCCCAGAACTGAACTCATTGCTCCAGATGGGGTCTCATGAGAGCAGAGCAGAGCAGAGGGGGACAGTCACCTCCCCAGCCCTGCTGGCCACACTGCTTTTGATGCAGCCAGGATACGGTTGGCTTTCTGGACTGCAAGTGCACAGTGCTGGCTCATGTTGAGCTTCTTGTCAACCAACACCTCCAGGTCCTTCTCCTCAGGGCTCCTCTCAATCCATTCTCCACCCAGTCCGTATTTGTGGTTGTGGTTGGGATTGCCCTGACCCAGATGCAGGACCTTTCACTTGGCCTTGTTGAACCTCATGAAGTTCGCATGGACCTACTTTTCAAGCCTGTTGAGATCCCTCTGGATGACATCCCTTCCCTCCAGCATGTCGACTGCACCACACAGCTTGGTGTCATTGGCAAACTTGCTGAGGGTGCACTCAATCCCACTGTCCATGTCACGGACAAAGATGTTAAACAGTGCCGTTTCCAATGCTGACCCTTGAGGAAAATCATTCATACCGATCTCCACTTGGACATTGATATGTTGACCTCAACTCTTTGAGTGCAACCATCCAGCCAACGTCTTACCCACCAAGTGGTCCATCCATCAAATCCACGTCTCTCCAAATTAGAGACAAGGATATCATGGGGGACACTGTCAAATGCTTTGCACAAGTCCAGGTAGATGATGTCAGTTTCTCTTCCCCTGTCCACCAATGCTGTAACCCCATTATAGAAAGCCACCAGGTTTGTCAGGCACAATCTGCCCTTAGTGAAAACATGTTGGCTGTCTCCAATAACTTCCTTATTTTCCATGTGCCTTAGCATAGTTTCCAGGAGTATCTGTTCCATGGTTTTTCCAGGTACAGAGGTGAGACTGACTGGCCTGTAGTTCCCTGTGTCCTCCTCTTTTCCCTTTTTGAAAATGGGAGTTATGTTTCCCCTCTTCCAGTCAGTGGGAACTTCACCAGACTGCCATGACTTCTCAAATATGATGGAGAGAGGGTTCACAACTACATCTGCCAGTTCCCTCAGGACCCATGGATGTATCTCATCAGGTCCCATGGACCTGTGCATCTTCAGGTTCCTTAGCTGGGCTTGAACCTGATCTTCTCCTACACTGGGTGGTTCATCATTCTCCTAGTCCCTGCCTTTGCCTTCTTGGGCCCAAGCCATGTGGCTGGAGCTCTTGTTGGTGAAGACTGAGGCAAAACAGTCATTAAGTACCTCAGCCTTCCCCATATTCTGGGTGACCATGTCTCCCGTTTCCTTCCAGAGAGGGACCACAATTTTCCTAGTCTTCCTTTAATCACCAATGTGCCTATAGAACCCTTTCTCATTGCCCTTGATATCCCTGGCCAAATTTAACTCTAAACAGGCTTTGGCTTTCCTAACCTGATCCCTGGCTGCTTGGACAATGTTTCTGCATCCCTCCCAGGATATCTCTCCTTGCTTCCAATCTCTGTAGGCTTTCCTTTTCTGTTTAAACTCAGTCAGGAGCTCCTTGGTCATCCGTGCAGGTCTCCCGGCATTTTTGCCCAACTTGCTCTTTGTTGGAATGTGTCACTCCTGAGTTTGACGGAGTTGCTCCTTGAATATTAACCAGATTTCTTGAGCTTCTCTTCCCTCCAGGGCTTTGTCCCATGGTACTCTACAAAGCAAATCCATAAAGAGGGCAAACTCTGCTCTCGCAAAATCCAGGGTAGCTAGTTTGCTGTGCTCCCTCCTCACTGCTCTCTGAATGCAAAACTGCACCATTTCATGATAACTGCAGCCAAGGCTGCCCTTGAGTTTCGCATTTCCCACCAGTCCCTCCGTGCTGGTGAGAATAAGATCCAGCACAGCACGTCTCGTCATTGGATTCTCTGTCACTCGGAGAAGGAGGTTGTCATCAGTGCATTCCAGGAACCTCCTGGATTGCCTATACCCTGCTGTTCTGTCCCTCCATCAGATTATTACGGTGGTTGTACACCCACCTGAGAACCAGGGCTTTGGAATGTGAGGCTACTTTCATTTGTCTACAGATGAGCTGATATGCTTGACCTTATTGATCAGGTGACCTGTATCACACTCCCACTACAATGTCACCTGTCCCTGCCCTGCCTTTAATCCTGACCCATAAGCTCTCAGTCAGCTCCTCACCCATCCCCAGGCAGAGCTCCATGCACTCCATTTGCTCACAGACATAGAGGGTGATGCCCCCTCCTCACCACCCCTGACAGTCCTTCCTAAAGAGCCTGTATCCTTCCACTCCAACACTCCAGTCATGGGAGCCATCCCACCACATCTCTGTAATGCCAACAAGGTCATAACCCTGCAGGCGTGTGTACATCACTAACTCCTCTTGTTTATTCCCCATGCTACATGCATTAGCATAGAGACGTTTAAGTTGGACCACTGATGAATCTGGCTTACTGGCTGGAATGGATGGACTTCCTTCATGCTGCTCTTCAGGTTCTCTCCTGCTGACCCGTGACCATTCTCCAGGCTCTGTGCATTTATCATTAACACTGGCATCAAACTGGTAGGAGTGGGACGGGCTGAGGTTCCCCTCCCCTGGTAACTCTAGTTTCAAGCCCTCTTCACCAGCTTGTGACTGAAGATGCTCTGTAAGAGCACCTCAGGCTTCAGGGGAAGACTCTTCCTTCTGCTGGTCCTTGCTGTTGCCTGCTTCCATCCTCCAGCGTTATTGCCCCCCCTCCTTTCTGTGAGTGCTATGAACAAAAGCTATGAACATTCCTGATTGGTACATGTACGTGGTGTGCATGAAAGTGCAATTTCCCTTGTGGATATGAAAATGATTGGAAAGAACTTTTTGTAACTAGTGTTGGAAAGAGGACAATGATCTGTCTTCCACTGGGAGGATCAAGCAACGTGGTGTCTGAGAGCTGGAGTAACAATGGAGAGAGAGTGCATGTGGTGGCTTTTCAAGAACCATCTAACTACTTTGGGCATTGGTAGAAGATGTGCAAAGCTCATTTTTAACCTCTACTACTTGAAAGCATTGGAATTTTGAATGTGAACCACAAAAGTAATGAAAAATAAAAATACAATATTTAGCTGGATTTAAGTTTGCTTTAAGTACATTATTTAAAATAGGGTTCACTGTTTGACAGGTAGTTCCTTCTTTCTATTTTTTTTTTTACTGTGATCTTTTTTATTCTAGTTTAGTGTGTAAGATTTCACTTTGAATAAGCTTTTCCATACTTTTCCCCTAAAATATTAGCTGTATCATCTCTAGAAGTTGACTTTAAGAAAAGCTAAGCTAGCAGAAACCTGCAACATAATCATGTGCTTTGTAAACACATGTAGGTCTCCTTTTCGCAGAAGTGGTCTTGAGTTATTTTGGTTAATTTTATTACTCTGTGATTCCTTCAAATATATTTGTTTGTTATATTTCTGAGACAATTCTAGCATGAAATGTGTCTCTAATCTGTGCAAGTTGAACAAGAGTACTTAAGATTCAGTGCATCAGTGTCAACCTTCACAACTCCAAATCTCAATGGTCTTTCCCTGAAATGTGTCTTACCATTTAAGCATCCAACGATTTTTCCCAAATGGACAGATTTGGGTCCAGTATTTAACATCACTCTGTTATATACTAGAAATTTTGGTTATAATTGAAAACCCCATATGTTTGTTACCTGACAATTTTACTAATGCCCCTATGCCTCTGTCTGTCTGTCTGTCTGTCTGTCTCTCTTTTTTTTTTAATGTTAATTCTTAGTTGATACTTTTGGACACATGAGTTCACATTTTAGTGTTTTATGCACACATTGACAAATGGCGAAAGATTATGAAAACTGTGTTTTCATGGCTAAGAAGGATTTTGCCATGATTTCTCTGTGTCTCTGATCCTCAGGCTATAAACTTCCATTTTAGGAAACAATTTTAGGAGATAATTCATGTTGTGATTTGGAGATTATCTAACATTGTGAATCCAAACTCAGATATTGCAGAATTTCCCTTCCCTTCCCTTCCCTTCCCTTCCCTTCCCTTCCCTTCCCTTCCCTTCCCTTCCCTTCCCTTCCCTTCCCTTCCCTTCCCTTCCCTTCCCTTCCCTTCCCTTCCCTTCCCTTCCCTTCCCTTCCCTTCCCTTCCCTTCCCTTCCCTTCCCTTCCCTTCCCTTCCCTTCCCTTCCCTTCCCTTCCCTTCCCTTCCCTTCCCTTCCCTTCCCTTCCCTTTTTTCTTTTCTTTTTCCTCAGCTGCATGTATTTTCTTTCATGATAATAAAGTTTCTTCTTCTAAAGAGCCCTTTGAGATACATAGCCATCATCTGCTAAGTACAGGAATCATTGGCATGGCATATCTTGGAAGGAGTTTATCCTAAAACTTAAAGAATTTGCCCATCTTGCATTAGGAGTCATTGACTGTAATACAAAAATTGGTACCTGGAGCACTCTTCAGCTCTCTTTCATTTATCATTTTTATCAGATTTTATGTGCTATTCCAATAAAACACTGAACATTTTTATTTTGCTATTTTGAGGCAAACTTAAACTTCTCCATCTCTGTTTGGAAACAAGAAATGTTTGTTTCTTTTTTTGATGAAGGAGAATCAACATCAGAAAAAAGCATTTTAGGGAAAAAAAATATTTTTAAGGATAGACTATAATGCCCATTCTTCCAACAGCCAGGTTTTAAAGGTCTATTGCAGGCTGGAAAATTGAAGGACGGTTAAAAGGTCCTTGATTTATCACTCCTTACTTTTCTTTCTGTAGTGCCTCTGTATGTCCTAAAATATCTTAATTAAAGCTTAGACTGTTGTGTTCACTGTGTGTCCTTTGGCTGCAGTAAAAGCATAGCCATCCAAATAACAGCTGTTTTAAAGCCAGAAAATTAGTGCCAGTTGATTTTACCTCTTGGTGAAACAGGCCTGTCACACTAAGGGGAAGGAGGCAGCCTTGGAGGACAGTTGACCAAGCTGTCCATGTGACTGCTTTTCCTTGCTTGATGTGCGGGTGTGTTAGGAATCTTGGTCAGCTCATCTGAAATACATTCCTCATCTTCCAGCTCCCTTTGTTAAATTGATTTCTCCTTCTTGCTACTCAGTGATGGTTCCCAAGCTGTGTACGTTGATTTGTTTGGAGAGTAGGAGTCATGAGCATGGTCCACATCAGACTGCCGATTTAAAACAAGGTGCCTTCTTCTGGGGCTAAGTGTGTTTCTTAGGTGAACTTGGGACATGTACTATTGGAAGAGGGTGCATGTACTATTGGAATCACTGCTGGTGTTGGACAACATCCTAATTTCTGCAGGAAGCTGATTCCCCCTCTTCCCACTTGTAGAGCAGGTTTATATTGTTGACCTACTCTTTGAAGTGCCAACCGTGCCTCTGTCCTTCAGAAAGGTGTCACGTTGTCCTCTTTTTCTCAGAAACATAAGAAAAGATCTAAATTCACTAAGGGAGGAAGTGCCATCAGCCAGGAGTGGTACAAGGAGAGGAGGAATGTGTCGTAATTTTAGAGGGAAAATTTGCAGCCAAGGAAGCAGTAGGTGAGGCTCTTTGCAGTCACTGCGTAATTGGACCAAGTACTAAGTGGTTGGCATGCACAAGCAGTACCAAGCTGCTGGTTTGCAAAAGGCTTTTGCTATAGGAAAAACAAACCAACAAACAAAAATCATGAAGAACAACAACAAAAAAAGGAAAACAAATGAACCAAATAACCCACAAAACCAAAACCAAAACCAACCAACCAATACCTAAAAAAGAAAATCTGGAAACCTGAGGAATTAATAGAATAATCTTACAGCACTTCTTGAATTGCACCTGACTCCAAGGGCTGTGATCAGTGCCACAATGTCCAGTGAGAAGACAGTCACTGGAGCAGTGCCCCAGCGTGAATGCTGGGGCCAGTGTTGTACCTCTCCATTAATACCTTGGATGATGGACAGAGTGCGTCCTCAACAAGGTGCAATGGTACCTAACTGGGAGGAGTGGATGGCACATCAGGGAGCAATCAGTGCTGGCAGACCCTGCTTTGAGGAATGGGCTTGGCCTAGATGACCTGTGGAGGTGCCTGCCAGCTGCAGCCATGCTGTAGCTCTAATTTTGTGTAACACCTTACTTTATGCCTTGACCAGTTTCCACAGGAATTTGGTTTTTACTAGTACTGAACTACATTGCAGACCTCTCATGGGAGTCTGTCGTCTGTGGGTTTCACCAGCTGTCTCAAGTTCATGACGATAGGCACCTTGCAGCTCAGGCTGATCATGAGAGGGGATACATAAGGGAAAGTCACAAGGATCTTTACGTGGCCATGGCCATGTTTTTCTATTTACTAGTATGTAACTGCTCTCTTCCTGAGAGCATTGATAATGAATAACTTTTGCTGTATTTGTTTCATACAATATTGTTCTTGTGAACCTCCAGTGCCTTAGACACACTTTTTCTTTCACAAGTCTGTTGCAAAATGTTCTTCCCTGAAGCCTCATCAGCTGAAAAATGTTAGGGCTGCCATGGTCTTAGAAGCAGCTGGAGGATAACATGTCTTCATTGCCATCAAGGACAATAGGTCTTTGCTGAAATGTTCACTGCAAGGTCCACTGCAATGGACAATGTGTTTCCACTGCAGAAATTAGGGTTTTTATTTCTATTATTTTTCCCTTATGGAAACCTCATTTGCTATATGTCACAAAGCACTGCTCCAGAACATTCACATGAAATGGGCTGTTTGATTCACAGGTGTGTCTCTGACATTCTGGATCCCTGCTACTTTGTTTCAGAGTTGATTGCAGGGTTAATTTAGTCTGACTCTTATCAGATGGATTATCAGATCATGCTTATTATACATTTTTGAAATTATCTAACATTAAGCATAGAAAATGAGAAAAAAAACCCACAAATTTGAAAAAAGGTAAAGTGAATGAAAAGTTGTTCTTGTGGTTTGCACATTTGAATGATAAGTTGACTTAAAAAAAACAAAACAAAAAAAAAACAACAAAAAAAAAACAAAACGTTAAATGGTACTGAGTATAAGCTCAGTTTTGCTACTTAATACATGGGGGAAGCCACACATGAGTGGGTGAGTTAGTCTGCCCCAAATATGGGAAAACATTTTCCTTTCTGGCTTATTTGCCATCACAGAAGTTGTGTTACAAAGGACATCAAGAGAGGCCTGTACTCTGTGATGTCTGGTGGGACAAGGTCCCACCATCCATGATCTCCTGTCTGGATTCTTCAGCGTCTGGAAAGGACCACACCTATATTGTACTTTTCTCTTCAGTGGGATACTAATAGGACCTGTCTTCTTCTGTCCACTTGGAAATTAGAATTTTACCATCTTTTGTTTACTGTCAACTGCTTTTGAAGTTGGTTAAGTGTGGAGTGTTTTTTTTTTTTTTTTTTCAGGAGTGGAATAAGGAAGACATCAGAAGATGAGGATAATGTGATTGCATATGCTGGATTTTAAGATGTCATTACAAATGCAGCTGTGTTTAAAACACAAAAAGTTCATTACCCTTGCTAGTCTCTGAGGATCTGGCAGTCTCCCAAGAGTTACTTTGGGCAACAATATTTTCATAAGCAAATAAAGGAAGTATATTTTATTCAATAAATGCAAGTTGTTTTTGTTGTTGTTTTTATTTGTTAGTGAAAAAAAAAAAGAAAAATAATAGAAGGATTGCTCTCAGTTTAGTCTTGTCTTGGCAAATCATGATCCTACTTTATCTTACTAAGACCTCAGCTGTCCCCAAAACACATGCTCTACACCGTCAACTGGCAGCATCGACATTTTCCTCTGATTTAGAAGTCAGACTGAGTATGTTGTCAAAGAAATGTTAGAACTGCATTTTCCAGAATGTCATGATAATTATAAACTTTTCTTCAACCAACTAAAAAAAATTACTGAATTTGCATTCAGTAGGAAAATGTGCTTGTTAGGAAGCACTTTTTTTTTTTTTAGTGATACAAAACTTATTAAAGGTAGTACATTAAAATAAAAATTTACCTCAATGAGGATATGTAACTTGACACTGGAAAATGGAATTTGTCTGGAAGTCATTCAGATTTGCAAATCTAAGGCTTTTCTCTTTCTCTAGGATATAACGGTTTGCAGACAATTGATTTATTTATGGTTAATGATAGCAGTATGCAAGATGTGTCCCAGATGTAGTGGAAGATTAAGAAGTATGAAACATTATTGTTTGTTAGCTTTTCACAAGCTACTTGCTTGTAACTATATAATTTCATCTGTGATTTAATACTTGCTCTCCTTTCACTGTCTTGCTGAATAGCACGGCCTTTGCAGAAACCTAATCTGAAGGACATAATTCTAAGAGCCAATAGAATGCATCAGTGCCCATTTAGGTGTTGGCAAAAACAGATAGACTGAGCAACAGATCAGACAGCTCTCCTGGAGCTACTGAGCAGCCATGCAGACGCTCTTTTCTCATGGGTATAAGAGCAATAATCTGCGGTATGTTTTCTCCTTAGCAACTTAAAAGGAATGCTGTCAATCTAAGTTCTTGAAATACACTGATTCAAATGGTACACATTTGCTGATTGTCCACAGCTGGATAAGGTGCGCTGGACATAAAATAAAATAAAATCTTAAATGGAGTTTTATGTCCCTTTATTCCTGTTCATGAGGCCATGAGGAGGACAGGTCTGGTCCTCTGTGTTGTTCTGAGGCAGACTGCTGCGCTATCCTGGTACTCCCTCTGTTTGTCTGCACTAAAAGGCAATGTTCTTCTCTTCTGAATGCTCACCCATAAAATAAATTAGTAAAACTCCAGTAGCTGAAGAACTAGAGTGGAACCGAATAGGTCTGTTTTTCATTCCTGGTTTTGCCGCAGATTGCCTGAACATCCTTGGATGGAGTTTGGTTTCTGTTATATGGAGGTGTGTTCTTTCTCTATTTAGCCTGGAGCTTCAGGGCAGAGCCTGACTCACAGTGTGTGTTGCAAGACAGACAATGGCAGGACCAACTCCTCCTGCTCTTGTGCACATGAATTCAGGACTGATGTACTTCTGCACTGTTGAGACAGTGGCTGCTCACTGCCTACTGGATCTGACCTGTCACTGCTATTTGTGGAGGGGCCTGCAGTCACACTGATAGTGCCAGAGCCCCGTTAATTGATAGGTCTCATTCCTGATATCAGTCATGCACAACAGAAGTGCTAAAGGCAGCCTTATCTAAAAACTCAGTCAAGATGGTTGTCTTGTCACTACATTAGTCATGGGTGTGTCATAGGGGGGCAGTTTGACGGAACTTTGTTGTACTTATTTGAGGGAGAAAGTGGAAAAGCATGTTCGACAAAAGGAACAGAAGCCAAGCCAAATCCCCAATGATCTATTCTTCTTCCTGCTAAGTGGTTACATGTGTTTTATTGCTGAGCATCCAGCTAAAACTTTCAGGGACGTTTTTGTGGGGTGTGCTGGGAGTGCTGACTCAGTGCAGCTCTTGCAGCCTATTCAACAAAAACATCTGGTTCGACTCTGATTTACACTTGTTTGAAGAGAGAAGAGCAGGTGCATCTATTGCTGCAGTGGGAAGCTGTCAAAAGAAGGGACCTTTTCCCACACCACACTCAGGGTGCCTCTGCTGTGGCTTGGGAGCCATTGCTTCTGGGACTGCTACGCTTCAAAAGCCTCATATGCCATCTCAGCGCACGAATGTTAGGTATCCTCCAGTCTTATGACAATGAGAAAGTACTGTTTCCTTCTTACATGGGATAATTGATATCACTAATGAAGGATTTGTCTCTTTGAAGCAAATGCCCTGTTTCAACCTGCAGAGTATAATTAAACTGGTTTAAATTTGGTGGATTTATTTAACTGAATGAAACAGATCTTACCATGAAATAGAAATATCCACCCAGGAGCTCAATGGCTGGTATAAATTGTTGAAGCTTTCTCTTACAAAAGCATTCTGACCTAACAGAACCACTTAGAAGAAGTGTTAGGTACTAGTCACATTCATGCTGGCCCACCACAATCCCAGGAGATGAGAAGGAGAAATGAGGTGAGTCTGGCCCTGTGCTGTCAGTGCTGAACAAGACTGATGACCAGTTCTGTGATGGGTGCAAGCCATAATGAGAGCTGGTTGAACAGTTCCTGATTTATACGTTTTTCAGTACTAATGTAGCAGTCCATGAGAAGCACCAGGATATATTTGCATTTGGAAAACTCTTTTTTTTCAGCAGTCTGGCATAAGTTTGAAGTGTAGTGACTATGTATATTGTGAAGCTAAACTTGATAAAGTAGATATTCAGTCTGTAAAGCTGCAATTCAGCAGTCCATGTCTCCAGTATTAGGCTGGCACACTGGCATGAAGCTGGAATAAATGCTGAATGGAGATCTAGTTCTTCATCATCAGTGCTTTTGTGGCAAAGGAGGCCAACAACATCCTGAGCCAAATTAGAAGTGTTGCCAACAGAGAGACAGAGTTGATCCTTACCTCAGGTCAGCACTGGTCAGAGTCTTCTACAGTTCTGGGCTTCCCAGAGAGACATGGACACACTGGAAAAAGCCCAGTGAAGAGCTGTGAAGATGACTAAGGGATTGGAGCACCTCCTCTGAGGAAAGGCTGAAAGAGCTGGGACTTCTTCAGCCTGCAGAAGAGAAGGCTCAGGTGTACCTCATCAATGTGTACAAATATATGATGGGTAGGAATAAACATGAAGCTACAATCTTCTCAGTGGGTCCCAGTGGAAGGACAAGAGGCAATAGGCACAATGTAAAACAAGAAAAACTCCACTTAAATATCAGACTGTATAATATCTTGAGCAACTTGCTGTAGGAAGGGGGATTTGGACTAAATGGTTTCCAGAGGTCCCTCCCAACCTCAGCTGTAGTGTGACTCTGGGATTTTGTCACTGAAGAAAGTCCCAGTGTTACAGCAAACTGCACATTGGGTACAAAAATGCCATGTTCTTAAAATCAGCTTAATTGTATGCAGATTTGGTTCATGTGCCACTTAAACTTTGCTCATCAGTAACTCTTCAGTACTCTTGTAAATACAGTTCATACTAATTCAGATAACAATTCAGATAACACTGTGACAGATTCTGCTGGGGCACAAAAGATTGTCTAAAGTGTAAGTAACCCCAAGAATGACAGGAACATTTGAGGATAAGGGTGAGCAATACCCCGACTGTCACACAGTAACAGTGAGAGCAAATGAATTTAGCTAGCAAGCTGAAAACGCTCTTCCAAGTACTCAGCCAAACACAAGGTGGGATCTAAAAATCAAACCACAATGCTTCCATTTTACACATCATTTTGCTTTAAAAGGTCCAGTTTGTTAAATTCCATGTAAAGTTTACATGTATTTTTGCAGTTATATATGGTGGGATTAACTCTTCAACATGTGCTTTCTTAATAATGCTTCTTGCAATGTATGAGCTGAATAGAACCTGGATAAATCTTCCATAGTTGCTTCTGGTCTGCAGGGGCAGGAATTAGTGAAAAAATGATGAACATTTTGACTCAATTAACTGTATACAACACTGAATATATGGATGACGTGGACCATTGGACTAAAATTTTTAGTTTCCATGGGTTTGCTTTCCAATAAGATGTAATTTCTGTTCTCCAAAAGGCAAACATAAGTAGCATAAACTTAGTGAGAACAGGAGTCCTAAACCCAGTCTGTGATGCATGCATTGGAAAATAGCAAGAAAAATCCCATTAGACACTGTAATCCCAAAGAGTATGGCCAAGGCTCACTTGTGGTTTGGGAACACAAGTTCACCTGTACCTCAGGACAGTGTTTGTTATCTGGCAAAGACCTCACAGAGAGCTTTTGAAGCCATCAATGGTAGGACGAAAGCACTCCAAGATATTCTAATGTTTTAGGTCTATGTAAGAGATCCCTAATCTTCAGAGAAGCTCCAGTGCAAAGCAGCACCAAGGCTTTCCTTAAGCACTTTAAAACACTATATTATCAATGCAAAAACACTTCTGTTACAACACACTAGTTATGCTGAAAAAAAAAAAAAGGAATCTGAATGTTTTGTGGAAATAGCAAAGAGTGTTGGGAGATGGACTTGCAGTACTGTGATGTTGTGAGAAAACATTTTGACTGCTGGAACCCATTAGGTCCATACCCAGCCAGTGTTGCTTTGTGTTTGCAGGTGCCTGCCGCATTCCTGTTTGTCTCTTGACAGCTATTTTCTCATTTCAGGTACATTCACTCTGTTGGAACACTGAATGTGCTTTAGCACACAGCTATTATTTTAAAACACCTACTCTCACCCACAATGAACAAACAGGCTGTAAAAGCAAGGGTGACTTCTTTCTGCATGTATGTGATGAGGTTTCTTACCTGGAAATTGACCTTGACGCCCATTGTTCTCCATGGCTTTCAGCTCAGCAAGCATAATTTCTGTCAATTACTAGGCAGTAGAACATATGACTGTGGCTTAATTAGGGAGCAAAGAAACACAGCACTTTGTTCCTTAATTCAAGACTGTGATTGCAGTGTTCAGAAGGCTTTTGTGTGTTTCTTGCTGCAGGGTGCAGCAGAGTGCTGAAAGCATTTAGGCTCTGCGGATACAGAGAGCATCGGACATGCCTTCCGACCCCAAGGGTCCAGCAATGGATACCCAACATGGTAACTGGAGAAATGGCACAGCTGGGTGAGGTCTGCCAGGGTGCTTGCCTTTGGAGTGCACCATGGAGAGCCTCAGCAGCAGAGGGGCCGGGGTGACGCATGCCATGCAGACATCCTTCAACATCCACATCTTGAGCCTCCCTGTAAACAGCTCCGATTTTCCTTACACACATGACTTAAGATCTTTAAGAATCACAGGACTGAAGGATAATTCTTCATCCCACAGACCATGGTGCTCAGGGCTTTGTCCACTGAGGTCTTGAAAACTTACAAGGGTGGAGAAAACTTGAAAACTCACAGGAAGAGCTTTTCATTATACCTAGTCTGGAGTGCTCTTGTTCAGCTTTTGCCCATTGTCCCTCATTCTGCCAGGCTGTGAAGAGCCCGGCCCCATCTCCACAATACTATCCCCATAGGTACCAGAAAGATATTAGGTTGTGGTGCTCCCTGAAGCTTGGTGTCACCTGGAAATTTGATGAGAATATGCTCCACCACTTTCTCCAGATTGTTAATGCCCCAAGAAAGTATTACCGTTAATTATACTAAATCTGACTAGCCTAACTACCCTGAGAACTGCTCTCATGCAATTGAGATATATTTTATCCTATTTGGTTTTGAATTTCAAATTTAATTTCGTTGAATGCCCTTTTGATCTGCCCTGAGGGAGATCAGGAAAAGACACTGCTGACTTACTTTCCCTGTTCATTCTTAATATACTTTATTATTATTATTATTATTGTTTGTAATTGTTATTGTTATTATTATTATTATTTACTTTATTAGGCTAATTTAATTTTGTAAGCATTTTGAATCTTCCTTTTTATTCTTTCAGCATCCTCTGGGAGATGGAATGATGCCTAATTCACTCTACTGTCCAGAAAAGGATTGTATAGATGCTGTTTTTCTATATTGTCACTTATTTCTTTTGCATCCTATTAGGTGCCTGACTTCATAAATCACTGTTTCATGTGAAAGAGAAGCTTTTATGGAACTGATCTTGCTGGTTGTCTTTAGTGGGCAAAGGTGGGGAATTTTAATCTCCAGAGAGGGTCTGTGTGTGAATACACACATACACACATACAAATAGAGACCCATCGATAAGGCTTATATTTTTCTTATCTCCCACAGAAAAAAAAATAAAATTTACCTATAAGAATGTTTTCTCCAACTGGCATATTATTTCTCCTTTTGCATATTATTGTTTTTAGTGTTATAATAATACGATGGTCATGTTGGCACTTCACCAGTATTTAAAAGACCCCAGCTAAATTGTTTCCTTCTCTCACAGAGGTGTTGAAGAAGGTGGCTGAAGCAGCTGGGTTATGGACCATAAAGAATCCCAGGGACAGAGGTCTGATTGGGATTTCTGACCCACAAAGACAAACACGGGTTGTTTGGTACGATCAGATGTTCGGTGGTGATAGCAGTCTGCCAGGCAGGTTGATCCAAGTGATTTCTATGGAGTAATGAAGAATATCACTGTGAAATGAGTAGTAGTAAGTCAGACTCTCAGCTGCCATAAATGAGCACAGCTCCAGTGAAATTAAAGGACTTCTGTGCTGGTCTGCAGTAGATCAAGCTCTAGCCTGTCACTTGTTTATTTGTTGGTTTGTTTGGCACCACTGAGATGAAAGCCCTGTTCCTGAGACATACCAGTAGACTGACACAAATGAAGGAAATACAACAAATGAGATCCAAGCTGTGTGTAGGAAGAGAAGTACAAATGTGATCCCACAGTAGCAATGCAATGATATACAAAGCAAGAGTTAAAAATAAAGTGTGGATGAGGGACAGAGGGAAGGAAGGAGTGAGAAAGAGAAGGATGAGAGGAGAGAAGGAGAAGGTGAGAGAGGGAGGAAGGTATTTTGGGGTTCCCTTATACAAATGCATTTCTCTTACAATTTGTTCCCTTATAAAAATACATTTATCTTTAGAGTATTATTGGCCAACATGTGGCTGTTGAATGTGCAATTCATGTTTTTGATACCTGATACTGCTGTCCCAACTGGGGCCCTGGAAAGGGAGTGCAGCTCTTTATGTGGATGATGTTTATATATTGTCCAGTGTAAAGCAAAGATGTGATGAACAATGAGGACGGGGAAAAAGCATCACGTGCATATTGTAAAATCTGGAAAAAAAAAAAAAAGAGGGAGCAAAAAATTGCAGAGCAACATTGAAATAGGGAAAACATAAAGTCATTTGAAATGGAGCACACACACTTTCTCTGTGGGTGAGAACAATGTGGGAAGCATGGAGCTGGAGGAGTGAGCAAGGCACTGTTGTCAGGGTTGAATTAGCAATAACTGAGCTGTATTCCCTGCACTGCCTGAGCAAAAGCACTGTGTCCTGGAAAGAGGAGAAAGTAGGCACTGTCTGTACCAACTCCAGTTCAGCTGCTGCATTCAGGAATTGGCAAGAAACTTTGAAAACCTATTAGGAGGCAGGAGGGAACAGCCAAGTGATGTGGGTCTGTGAGGACTGGCTGATGGGGAACCTATGAAACCGTAAAGGCTGAGAGCCTGGCTAAGTACAGGGATGTGATTGCAGCTTGTCTGTCTTTAACGCAGAGGTGGAGGAGCCTGTGGCTGAGCTACAGACTTCAGGTTTACCGCAGACAGCTCTCAGCTCATGAATTTTCTGCATTTATTATGGAGAACACTAAAATGTGTGTTCACACTTGGTCTGCTAAAGCCCTGCTGGGCTTTCAGCAGGAAAAACTGATCTATAAAAAGACAGAACTCCTGAGAGGTGGAATACAGAATAAATGGACAAAAATTTTAAGTAAAGCAAAGTTGAGCCTTCTGTGACTGTTGAAAACATCCACAAGCACTGTGCTTTGCAAGGGACTGCAGTAGTTGATGTGGTATGTCTGCCTTTGCTTTATCTGTGCAGCTCATTAGCAAATACAAGCAGAATCTGAAACCCATGCTGGTTGTCTCCATCTGGGAAGTTCCCACAAGGATGGTGGCAAATTTGTCAGAAGGTTTTATAAGGAGTTGCCAGCCAGTGGGTCTCCAGGAGACTGGTTACCGTTATGGTGACCTGCACATGAGAGTGCATTTGAGACCTGCCCAGACATTTTAGAGGGAGGCACAGCCAAGTCTGGGCACCGCAGGGAGAGCCTCTGCAAGCACCTGAGATTACTTCTGATATGGCATTCATTTTTTTTACCAGGAGGGAAGCATGGTGTTTTGGCACTGAGAAGGAATGGTGTTGTTGTCTTGGTCTCTTTTCATTCATATTTCCCAAATATTTCTTGGACTGTAACACATGATGCAAAATTTGTTTACAGATTGCAGCTCTTGCTGCGTACTGCACACAAGATGTTTACCTGGTTGTCTTTTTCTGCACAACTTGTTTCAACCGCTGTGCATTAGGATTTTGCTGTAAACTAATATATGCAACATCTCATCTTCGGGATTGCCTGTCTCTGTTAAGTTAGGCTCTGATCCAAGCAAACGCTTCACTGTGTGTTTGAAGATAAGCCTCCTGCCCTTGCTGAAGTCATTAGGACTGCTTGGGTCATTAGTTCTGATATATGTGTGCATACACATGACTAGCAATGTTGCTCGGTGGCTATGAGAAAATACTTCCCCCTAGGTAGACTGCTGACAAGACACAGGGCAGGGGTTTTGTCTGTAAAAATCATGTAATTACAAAAACTCTTCCCCTTCAGCTTAGCCTGATGAAATCCGTGGCGTCTCTCCAGATGAAGACTGGAAATGTTTTCCTTCCTTTTTTAGCTCACTGGGTTTGTGTGTGTGTCACAGGCACTTTATATCCTTCTAGTATATTTATACTTTCAACTTATTGATTGGTAGATGGGCTGATAGTCCTTTGGATTTATTTTGCTGCTCATTTATAATTAATTTGGCACAGGCATAAAAAATCAAGATTTATTCATTTACTGTCTATTCACTGCGATTGTTTTTTAGAAGGCTTGAAGCAAAAATAGAAGAGCCATGTCCTAGGCAACTGGCCGACACGAGCATGGTTCCAGACATGTTGCCATCAGATCTGGCTGCAAATTTTATCTGCATTTTCCAAAAAAGTGGGGGACTCCTAGGCCATCTGTACAGATGTGAGGACCCCCAGTGCAGGGCTGCTAAAGTGTATGAAGACATGACATTGCTCAGTGTGCACAATGGGCCCTGTTGGAGGGCGTAGAAGGGGAAAAGGCTGTTGTCCTGGGGGCACACCTGTGTCCCCCAAAATCTCTTGAGGATGGTGTGCACTGTGTGGAGCAGAAGGCGCGCCATCAGATGGGGAAGGGTGACCAGAGAGGCCTGGGGCTCTTGGAGAGAAGACAAAAGAGATGACCCTGCTGTTTTGCCCATCGGCAGCCCTGTTGCTGGAGCTGAGTGATGGACTTGTAGAAAAACTGCACTGCTCCTGAGCCCTGATCACTCGTACTCCACCAGGCTGATCACACACCGTTCAGAGTATTCTCTGTATCACTTTCCCTAGCTGCCAGTAACAACTGCCTGTAATTTGCCTTGATAAATACAGTAGGTATGAGCATTTAATTCAAAATGACAATTTAAGGTTTCAAAGCTGTTCACCTGCACTGCAATGCTTTAAAGATCTCCCAAATGCAATCTTTTGTATGTGCTTAAAATCTGCCTCTGCCACTACTCAAATATATTTATAGGCTACTGGTGGGCTGCCTATGAAAATTCTCATCCCACAGTTTTTCCTTCAGGTTGGTGAATGCTTCTATGTTTCATGAAGGTTAATGCTACACAGTGAGAGAACCAGCTGCTCAAGATGGGATTGTAAATGCCTGCTAACCCCCTTAATCTGTGATCTCAGTAATGCTTTCTCTGCACTCTGTAGAAGCACAGATCTGTATCGCTCATGCAGAATCAAAGGGTTGTTTCACTTCCCTTGATCCTTGCAGTATATCCACCTATGTTTCCTTTGAATCACTCCTCCAAATTTTCTTCTTCAGTATTCCACTCTCATCCTCCCCACCCAAAAAAAAAAAAAAAAAGGAAAAAAAGTCTCAATTCCCCCTGTTTTCCTGCCCCCCTCCTCTCAGTGTGCAAGCATGCCCAAGATGAATCACTGCATAATTATATTCCTATTGCTGGTATCCTTCCGTTGGCTCTCCCTTTCCGCTCGTTTCGTGCTTGCTTGCCGATTGAGCCTAACATGTGGAACTGGTTCTCTGCTGGGGTTCAGGAGCACCAGGGAAAGCCTTTATCCCGGGGACACTCGAGAGCCTCCAGCCCAGAGGTGGGCTCAGGAGGAGGCAGGGAGTTCTGGCTTTTGAGGCAATGGTGGGTGCTGGGTGCCTTGTCATGGGGAGATGAGGGCAGGGCAGGACTTTTTTTGGCAGGACTTTTTTGTAAGGACTCTCTCCTCAGGTGGCTCGTGGTAGACCAACACTTGGTAAACAAAGCAAGGACTGGAGGCTTGGGCCTGTCCATGGCGGATGCTCAGCTGCGGCTCCTGGGGTGGGAGATGGCTCTTCATTACTGACCCCAAGAGGGCAGCAGGGTGTGTGGGGGGGAATTGCACAAGAATGATCTGGGCTTTGTGATGAGATAGCTTGTTTGGTTTTAGAAATGAAGGAGCCAGGCCAGGACGCATATGGAGACGGAGGCCTGACCTTGGGAGACTTGGCCCTCAGCTTCCATCTGCCAAAAAATTGTGTGGGCTGAAGCTCTCAGAGGGCTCTCAAGAGTGCCAGAAATGTAAAGCAGCTGGGTGCCCAGTCCCCACATCATTCGTGAAAAGTCCCAGACACAGAGGTGAAACATGGACACCGTCCTCATCCCTCCCATGCAGCAGGTGCGAGGAGCCTGCAGGGTGCAGCTGCAATCCACTTCACATGGCATGGGAGCTGCAGGGACTCCTTGCTGATGACCTCTCCTGTTTCACAGCGCCCTCCTTCCTGACTCAGCTGTACCCTCTGTCAGTTTGTTTTAACCCATCCCTGCTCTCTACACTCTCCCTCTTCTGATTTCTTTTTAAGTAGGTGGCCAAAGCACCCAAACCATAAGTAAGCCCTGATTAAGGACACAGCTCTGTTTCTGTAACAAACACCACTCACCTGAAAAATTTTAGGATTGTATAGTCACGCAGCCTGCCCAGCAGCTATTTGCATACCAGCACTAGTGTGGAAATGTAGACATGTTCCTAGAGCCATAGTGGCCCAAAATAGTAATTTGGGGGTTGTGAGCATATTTCTCCTAGGATGTTTAAAGGAGCCATACCTGTATGCGGTTTTGACATGTAAGCCCTATGCGTTGTCCTGGCTTCTATGGAGGTGGCACCTGCCATCTCTTTGTATTCCAGGCACGTCTTGCTCCACAACGAGTACATAATATCTGTTAAATCACAATTTTGTTTTCGCACAGGGGAATGTCTTGTGGGAGAGTGAGCAGTATCTGTTTTTGGAAACCTGGCACCAGGGCTGGTTTGATGCGAGGAAGAGCTGAGATGCAACGCTGGTTTACTTTGTGGAGGTGCACTCAGCCAGCACCCTATTTGCTTTGTAGTTCCTAAAGAAAAATCAGACACGCACAATGGGCGTTTCTTTCAGTGGTGCTAAGATACTGCGATGAAAAGCCAGCCTGGAAATATACTCACTTCAAAGAAACACCAGCCCAAAATATGCTCTTGAGGAGTTTGAAAGTTAGTCAGCTTAATTAACATTTTGGCAGCTAAACACTAGCGCGGCTGTTTGCAGGGACAATGGCTAGGATATTGAGCACTGCGGTTCTGATCTGCTGTACATGTCCAACCTCCATTTCCACCCCTTGGTCTCTCTCATTCATTTGCTCAGCCCACAGCACTTGTAAGGGCATCCCCAAGTGCTGCTCAAATACCACTTGTGGAGAACTTCACAGGTGCTTGGTTACCCCTGGGTCCCATCCTCACAGAGCTGCCACCAGCCCCAGCCAGCACCCCAGCTCTCTGCAGCAGCAGCGTTTCCTGGGGGGAGATGTAGTCTTTTTCTCTTCTCACCCAAGGTGTGCCTCACCTTCCGGCTGCCACTGCTTCAGGTTTCTGTCATCCCTGGCTCTGGGTCTGGCAGTTACAGAGCACTGGACTCTCCAGGCTGCAAGCTGACCTTCTGCTTTTGTCTGGCCAACTCTTGTCCCTTTGTCCTTCTCAGCTGTGTCCTGGCTGCTAGTTTTCCTGTTTAGTTTTATGGTTTTTTTTTTGTTTGTTTTTTTTTGTTTTGTGCTGCAGAAATGCCAGTGCTTCAAAACCCTTTTGTGGGTGCACTTAATTCTTTAGCTCCCCCTTCTTAGCTGCTGTGTATTCCAGCCCGTAACGGCCATGCAACACTCTCATGCAGTACAAAGCCATGCTGACAACACACGTGGCCATGCTGTGGAGCTGGGGTCTCCCCTAGTTCCTGGAAGGCAGTGTCTCTGTTTCCCCTTTGCTCCATGGCCCCTTCCTTGGCAGGGCAAGGGGAGATACAAGTGCTGAACTCTTCCCGTGTCACTGTGCCTATGCGGTGCCCTGCAGGTCTGGCTGAGAGGAGCTGTGTCCTCTTCTCTGCAGCACATACTCCCTCTAGGATGCGCAGAGTCCTCCCCCTGCTGCTCCCTGCCCAGCGTACGATTTTCCCAAATAGATACAATATGGTTCTTAATGCCTAATTCTTATTCTGAGAATACTTTCCAGCTCCTCGCTGGTAAGATGATTAATACTGCATTGCCCAGCCAGTCACACTATCCCCAGTGGAGCTATAAATAAATACCACCCAGCAGTTGCATACAGCAAGCCCTATTTTATTATTTTCCATTCATAATACAAAACATGAGAAGCGACTGCCGTTTAGAGAAGAGGCTGAGTAACAGCTACAGTTTAGTGGGCACTTTGCTTTTTCATCCTCCGACTTCCAGGGGGCAAAGAAATCCCGTGCTTATTTTTGTGTAAGTTTTACTGGTCTCTAGTTGTGATGCTTATTTGCCCATCCAGTTGGCTGGGGCATGTGTTTAAGTGTGTGATGTGCTTCCTATTGCTCTAGGTAGAAAGTCTTTTCCTTTTCTGAGTGAGGTGAAAACCCTTCACCAAGTCTCGCTTTGTTCAGTGGGAGGTGGGTTTCTTAGCCAAAATGCAAACAACTGTTATGGTTGCCATGGTATCTTCATTTCTTATGAAACAGAAGTCCCTTCCAATGTTGGGTAAGCAGTTTTGGTTAAAATAAATAAATAAATAGAAGATTTGAGACATACAGAAATATTCCATTTTTAGATATTAAAAATGTCAAGGGAGCACTGAAGCCCTTTGCAGGAATGGTTTCCACTGACATTTTATTGATTTATTTAGGATTTGGAGATTTCATTAGAGAAAAAATCATGAGAACTATTAAACCCCAAGCTATAGAGATTCCAACCCAAAAGTAATTTTCAGCTGGCCTTATTGGTGATCCTGAGATCTTTAGTGGTGAGTCTCTGGGGAAGGCAGGAGCATCAGAGGAGGGATGCAGGAGAGGGAAGGGGCTGGTGCCTGTCTCTGGTGGGACGGTGGTGCTGGGGGTGGTGGTGAGGGGGTGGTGGTGATACCTGAGGGTGGTCCAGGCTCGGGGTGTGCCCCCAGGTCCCTGGGGACAGCGGGGACACAAGCCTTGCCTACAGAAGAGCTGCCTTATGCCAACATGGGCAGCTGTATGCTGTGTGTGCTGGCACTGTAGGTGCTGGCCCCTCGGTGAGACTGCAAAGCCTTGAAAGAAAAATGCACGTTTTCTTCTCTTGCTGGCTCCTGTGGCTCAGGGACTTGGGAAAGGCTCTCACTGCTGTTACATGAACACTTCCAATTAAGCAGGTTTTGTTTTCATCCAGCTGCTAGCTTTACGAAGCGTGTTAGGAAAAAAATATCTGCCATTACAGTATAATGCACCAAAGCCTAGCTTTCATCAAATACAGTATACAATATGCTTGCAGAAACATTCCATGCTCATGATTCCAGCATGACTTGTTGGAAAAAAAAAGTTCAAGACTCTTACTAAGACATTTCATAGGATATGCTTCTTTATTTAGTTTACAGAAGCCTGTGCATCCCTAAAGATGACCCCCTGCCATTCCCTTGCACACAAATTGATCTATATTCTTTTTGCATGATATTTTTTCCAGCTTGCTAACATACTTGCTTCATGACTACCTCTAAGCACTTAATGGCTACCACTAAAGACATGCTTTCCTGGAATTCAGCCCATGGTAAGTCCTTGTAGGACTGCAGTCTTCATGGTTTCATTGTATGAACTCAAACATGGAACTAGTAAAAATATTGTTGAGGAAATGAATTACAGTCAAGGTGAGGATTTACAAAAAAGAAAACAACAGAACATTAGCTTTATCTTTTGAAGCTTTTGGACATTGGTCACAAAAATATTTTTTAAATCCTCATTGGATGAAGTTCCCTCTCGCTAGATTTTGGTGGAAAAAGATCAATTTTTATAGAAGGCTAGGTAAACTGTAAAGCAGTCACAACCCAAACTGGAAACTTAACTTAAATATGAGAAAATAACCTTATAAAGAAATAGCTTAAAGACTCATTCATACAAATTTACTCAGCTCTTTGGCCTCCTATTCTGAGACTGGGTAGAGGGTGAAGGCTGTCAGTTGCACATCCCTGTTGTTCAAAAGTCATGGGTATATCTCTCCTGGCTCGCAGCACTGGGTTAAAAGTCATGAGCTAGGGGTTGGGTGGGAAAAGAATTCCTCTCATAAGTGCTCACACCCCTCTCTGTTTTTCCTCTCTTTGCTTTAGCAATCTAAAGCACTCCAGGTTTCTCTCCACTGCCCAGCTTCAGGTGCTGATGCTGCCCAGGGTGCTCCAGGCCACGGGAACACCAGTGCTCTTGCAGGCATTAGTGACTGGGAGCAGCTGGGACGTGTCATGTAGGGCAGAGGCACACAGCCTCGCAGGCAGGCCACCCCTCCTGTGACTGCTCTTGGTTAGGGTTTATCCCCGGACAATCAGGAAGGTTGCACACCAAGACAGCAGGCTGCAGCTCCCACCATCACAAGGTAAGTTTATCCTCAAGCTCTCTGTTCAAGGACCTGCAGCAGAAAACCCTGCTTCTTTCGAGACACTAGCCTCCTCGTGGCTTTTACCTGCTGGTCCCTTCAGGGTGCAGGTTTCATCATCCTGACTTCCCCTTCCTTCCCCAGATGGCAAGCTATGAAACCAAAGAAATAAAGAAATGCTGCAACCTGGGATGAGGACTGAATACTGTTTGCTTCTGAGTACAATGAAGTGAGCAGCAGCGTGGCCCCAAAGTGATCTCCCAGCATGGCAGGCAGCATGCCCATGCCCACCTTGCACCCTGCCCACTCGAGGGTGCCTGGTCCTGCAGGGCAGTGCAGGCAGCTCTCCCTGTGACAGCAGGCAGGGAAAGAATGCACGTGGGAAACTTGTTAAGAGGGGAAAACAAAGGCACAAAAAAGTGTTGACTCGCTCGGTGCAGCATTCTGCTGATCAAACAGACAAAAACTTCTGAAAACAGGCCTGAGTGCAGGCACAGATTTTTTAATTTAATTTTTTTATTTATTTTTTATTTTTTTATTTTTTATTTTCCTCTGCATTTATAGGTAAAAGCAGCAAGTCCAGCAGAGGGAAATTTTGAGTGGGTCTGCTCTGTTTTTTTTTTTTTTTTTTTTCAGAGGCAGACAGGGAGAACACAATTGGAAGGCTCATTTCAGGTGTGGGCTCAAGAGCCAGACGGTGCTCCAGATGGCACCTTATCTGTTTTCTGAGCTCCTTCTATATGCCCACAGCATATTAGGCTAGTTTATCCCTAAGACCAGATGCTAGTAGGTGTCACCTGTGGAACTGTGTGTCAGCTGAGTGTCTCCCACTCTCGCTGCTGGAGGTCATGTGTTCTTCCTTATTTGAAAGCTGTGGGACAAGACACATGTCCTCTCCCATCTGAGGATGCTGATTTAATTCAGACAGGAAAAGAATTGGGAGTGGTGCTGGACTGAGCATTTCTGCTAGTAGCAGCTTTGTGTATAACAAGTGCATGAATGACAAGTGCACAGGTATGTAGATCAAGAATGCAAAATATTTTTTGCTTGTACCACAGCCTGGTGTCATACAGGGACATACATATTTTATTTCTAGTGTTATTTAGTAGACTAGACATAGGCCAGAGCGTTCAGCAATGGGAATATTTTACTTGACTCTGCTGCTGGTCACCACATGTCCTTGAACACATCATCATCTTTTTTTTTTTCTCCTCACCTTCTGTTTGGTCAAAGTATTTGTTGCAGAAATGGATAAGTGCATATTTAATCTGCAATGGTATATCTTATTCCCTATTCAACCTATGATATGCTATTACAATTCCAGTATTGGCTCCTGCATTTCAGCTGTAGAGTACTGCAATATTTATCTCCAGCTGTAGTAAGTAAGGTACTTCATTTTTTTCCCTGCAAACCTGCATATTGCAGGTGCAGTAGATATTGTTAAGCATTAGAAATCAGTGGACATTTGGTGCATAATACCTAAGGACATGTACTGCACCTGGCAATTTTATATTTTAAACGAAGATTTGGATCAAATAACACATTAGAAACAAAAGAATTTCTCTTTCTGTATCCTTTTTTTTTTTTTTTTTTTTTTTTTAAAAAAAAGGATTATCTCCCTTGATATTACATTTTAAGATTTTAAAAGCAAAACTGCTCAATCTGGAGGATCATAGCTTTGTATTTGATCTCAGACCATGCATTATTGATTTCCAGTATGTGAAAAATATCTTAAATGTCTGTGATAAAAATGCAAAGAATAAAAATGCTTTCACTGCTTTTGAAATTAAAATCAATTTTATGTGCACTATATTGCAGGGAGTTGAAATTTTTTAAGTAGGTTAAGTAGTGGGAGGAATATTACAGAAAATGATTGCATTTCATTGTAAGATAAATTAGTAAAAGTATAGTGTAATTAGTATAGAAACAAAATAAATTCTGCAATTGAATGCTGACACATACTAATGCAATGTTATTGCTAAGTGCTCAGAATACGTAAAGTCTGACCCCTTATAATAACTGTTATACAACAGTAATAAGTTGTATACCCCTTACAATAACTCTTCCTCTGTTTAGTTAAGGGAACACAGGTTGCAGCTCAAATCATAGTGATAATAACCTCAGCCCTCAATTCGCAACCAGAGTGTCTTTCTGCAGGTATTTACCTGCTTACAGTGGGCCAGGACCGTGCTGCCTTTCGGGGGCTGGAAAGGAGTCTGTTCCCCCAGGCACCAGGCAGCAGCCCCACCTGGTGCCACCTGCCTACCCCTGAGCAGCACATCTAATGCCCTTGCCACTGTTTGCTGCCCATGAAACCTGGCTGTCCTACACTCTGGCTTCCTGGGAGAGAGTGGCAAGTCCCCAAGTGTGTGTGAGGATGGTTGGGGTCTGTAGAAATAAGTCTTCATAATCTGGTAAGCTTTGTGGTTCTGGAAGGAGCTGGGGGTTTGTTTGCTGGCTGTTTCATTTTCTTGAGAGCAACCCTGTTCTCCTTCTTCTCCTGTGATCAGTTTTAGTTGTTTTTCCTATTGTACCATGTAGGATATTGCCCTTCCATCCTGGCCCTTTCCAAATGGAGATGTCTATTCCCAGGGGAACCAATCTTCTCACTGTCTGAGCAATGCTACAGGCAACTCTTCACCACACAGCAGTGCCTATTTCCCTCCTCCTCCTCCTCTTCCCACCCCCTCAAAGTGCCATTTCACGCACATTCATGTTCAAGCTTCTCCTTATTTTCGTTATGTATTGGAGACAAAACAGCTCTAACCATCCTTGGCTTGCAGGTTCATATACCAGTGGGAGCAGTAATGACTGGATAGCTTTGATTCACTTTCAGTTAGAGGCAGAGTCCTCTCCCAGACCCAAAGATAAGCAGCTGCTACCTTGAAGCTGCTCTCATTTGCTGCTTTATTCCTAGGTTCTGCTGCCAAATCTGCTATGGGTCCTGGTACAAAAGAAATTGCATATTCCATACTTCCCAGCTTCACAATGTTTGTTGGCTGTCTCTCTCTCTTCTGGGTAAATATAGCAGCCTGTCTAAGGGGCAACAGGGTTTTCTCTAGGTGCCTCCACACCCCTGGCACTAAGGAAGCCATCCTCATTATTGCACTGCTTGTAGGGATTTTTAACATGTATTCTGCTGGGAAATACCCAATAGAAAAGATTCAATTAGCAGTAGGTAAACACTTACTCCCTTGCCCTTGTGGTGACCATCTCTTCTCCCCATCTCAGTAATTGACTCTATAAGATAAATATGGAACTTAATCTGATCCAACTGCTTTTCCCCATTGTTTTCTTTCTTTTATTATCTTTACAGGAAGGAGAGTAAAATTATATGTCTTTCGCGTAGATGCTGCTGCTTCAACTTCTGAGCTTGTTCACTCATTTTTTAAAAGCCCTTATAATTTTCAAGGAGATCCAAGTGTACCCCTGTTTTTCCTAGGGCTACCGAATGGTTTGATTGGATTTATAGTGCACATGCTTCCCAAAAGTGCTAGAGTATTCCTCTTCTTTGATCTTCTTATTTTTTTTTCCAGAAATTAATTGCAGTTTCCCCCCTCTTGCCTGATTCCGCCAGTATGGGGCGCTCTGACAAGAGCAGAAGCAGTGGTAGTAGGTGTGAATGTTTGTTGTATTTGGCCAAGGAACAAGGGGGATGTTTTGCATCGAATGATTTTGTGGTGGCTGCTTTTCTCGTGGGGAGGGCGAGATGTGCAGCTGTGTTTATTTTATGAGTGAGACACTCTGAGAAGGATGCTCTGAGCGCTGAGTGCCAGAGCATGCTCAGGAAAGCCTCAGGAAAGCCTCAGTGCTGAAGAGCCTGGCTGTCAGGAGCAGGGTGACTTCTCCTTCCTCTCCTGAAAGATCAAAGAATTTGCCCTCAGTTCTTGATGTGGTGCTCTAGGTCTGCTATTTCACAAGCTGATCCTTCTCCCCCTACCCTGTTCTGCACCTGACCCTCTTTTGTGCACATCCCCTGGATTATTTCTGGCATCATTCCCCTTGGCAGGAGGCTTAGGTCTTCTCAGACTTTTTACATTTCAAGGTTTGTTTAGGAGACTCTCCTTCCTGTCCTCTCTGCAGCCTTCAGCATGGCAAGGGACCCGAGATCCAGCAGCCACTGTACACTGGTGTGGGGTGAGGAGTAGCCAAACCATTCAGTGGAGTTGAGAACATTGCAATTTTTTTTCCAAGTCCACAGCAACTTTACAGCACCTGTGGTCATGCAGGCTTTGCCATGGTTTCGAGGTGAAAGTGTTTTTTCTCTGACTAAGCAAGATGCTTAAGAACAGTATCAGTGACCAGCTTTGGTATTCAGCTCTTTCTGTTGCACAGCTGTCCGAAAAGCAGAGGAGCAATAAAAATACGTCGTGCCTGCAGTTTTGCTCTCCTGTGTGTATAATTGACAATTGACTATGCTGCATCCTGTTTTCTTGGCTCCCAGAAGCAGCTA
Source organism: Cygnus olor (assembly GCF_009769625.2). Taxonomy (NCBI): domain Eukaryota; kingdom Metazoa; phylum Chordata; class Aves; order Anseriformes; family Anatidae; genus Cygnus; species Cygnus olor. The sequence goes on from NC_049198.1 coordinate 51,985,668, forward strand.
AAAGAATGAAGCCATTGGACTGCAAAGTTAAGATAAAGAAAATCAAACTATCTTTACTAACAGGTAACTAATTTTCCATGAAACCCTATTTTCCTTGGCTTAAAGCAGTTAGCTTTCTTCAGCTTTGGGAGTTTGTGACTGTAAAATAACAAGATCATACATAGATTAGCATAATAGCAATTGCAACAATAGTGTTTTTTAATAGTTCATTTAGTAGTGCTTTGATGTTTTTAACAGTCCCTAATGGTGCAGCATTAGAAATGATTCCCTGAGTGCTCAGAAGCGAGGCCTGAAAAAGAAAAAAAGAAAGGGTGTCATTACTGAAAAGGCACCTATTGATCCCTGTCACAGAACTGGGATGCTATCTCACCCTCTGGTTCTGAATAAATAATGGCCTTTGACATAATGCAGCTCTGGACAGGTTAGAAATAGCAGCTAGCCTGTGAGAGAGGCTGAGATATAACCGAGCTTCTCAGCTAGAATAAAGCTGAGAACTGCTAGGGGTGGGGTCACCTTTTCACTCCCTTTCTTCCACAGGATCTAACCAGAATTATATTTATTTGAAAAACAGCCTGAGCAATTCTTTCTGAAGAGGTTCTTGTAAAGGGACAAAAAGGGATGTGAGACTGTGTGGAAGCCCCCAGACAAGCTGGACCGTGCAGGAGCAGTACGTCCTGGGGCTGCATTTACCACAGCATGACTCCAGTGACACAAGGGGGTCTCACTGCCTGTTTTGCTCTCTGCTGAAACCCTCCATTTGAAACCTTCTGGTCAGCTCAGGCCACACAGCCTTGCCCGAGGTCTTCAAGGGAGGTCATCTGCAGGCAACACGCTGTTTATATCTGTGGGTGGTGTGAGGTCCCTTGGCTTCTGGAAGATGTGTGGTCACAGCATGTGCCCAAGATAATTAGGCTTTGCTGAAAAGGTCTTGTTAAGGCAAGGGTGTCACCGACACTGGAGGAGCTGTACCTGCTTCTGCAGCTGGCTTGTTCCAAGCTGGTCAGCTGTGGTGGGGTGGTACTCCATCTTGGGGCACCACCATCAGTTAAGTCACTGGCCCTGCGAGGAAAGGTGGTTTGTATGGTGATGAGCACCACCTTTTAGGCAAGCTTCAGCACAGCTTCAGAGGATTAAGTACAGCAGTGCGCTTTTGCAAATCATTGCCAGGGTTTCCATTTGATTCTCATCCATGTTCCAGCTATATGTGCTCTTGTGGTCCCAGCTAAAAGACTTTTGGTCTCTTGTTATGGGCTGTGGTCCTTGATTTTTTTTTCTTTTTTTTTTTTTTTTTTCTTCTTTTTTCCCCTGACAAAGGTCCATAGCTGAAATGTCCCATCTCTCAGTAGTGCCACTTGATGGGGCATGGCAGTTTATGTTCTTCCCTTTGGAAACCACGGCATCAGTTTTTCCTTAACAGAAGTGTTAAGGCATTGAGAGAGGAGACTCTAAAATTACCAGCCAATGCAAACAGGCCGTTTTCTTCAGGGACTCAGACAGGGTCTGGATGTTGGGCTGATCCACCTCCCACTGCTTTACTCTGGCTGCACCAACTTCCTTTCCATCGCAGGACATAGCAGCTGCCATGCAGAGTCTGTGAGAGCTGCACTGAGAAATCACAGTTGGCTCTTTCCAGAACTAGGAATGCTTTTGCATGCAGAGACGGTAAGGTACAGAGATGAGAAATTAGTAAAACCCAGCTGCTAGGCATGGGATCTTGGGAGTGTGAGGTTTAGTGGTGAGTCAAAGCTGCAGGAAGGTTGGTAATTTGCAAGAAAAAAGAAAAAACAAAAAAAACAGAAGGAAATGGTTATGATTTTTAATTACTTACATGATCTTTCAAACCCGCCCCCCCCCCCCCCCCAATGTGAAAATGTCCTTTCATTCCGTACTTGGGCAAGAACTTTCATGGATGGTCTCTACAGCCCTTACAGAACTGAGAGCCAAGCTCAAAATCAGCCAAGAGTTCAGATGAGTTACATCAAACAAGTCATAAGGCTCAGTGCGGATTCCTCTGAGAACATGAATTTCCTATACTAGGGAGTTTAAAATCTAGATTTAAAAATTATACATACATATTTTATACTGGTTTCATCACCAAAATGTGTCTCCACAGCAGCAATCAAAGCCTTGGAAGATATATCTGTAAGTCAATGTTGGGAATCATTTAAAGAAAAAAACTCCAAATGTGGTATTTATATCTTCACAGACTATCTTTAGGTGCTATTCGTCATGTTCTTGCACAGTGTCTCCCAAACCTCCACTTTCTGAAACAGCAATATTCCACACCTCGTTCTTAAACTTTGGGAAAACACTTAAAGCTCCTAAAATCATTTTCATTCATTTCTCAGAACAATAACATCAGTGCCAGTAAAATTAAGTTGAGCCATCTTGTGCTTCCTCAAAAACACTTTTGGTACAGCTCTTTCATCTGCAAAGAACTCGCAAAGACACTGGGTTGCCAGCCTTTTTATTTTATTTATTTATTTATTTATTTTTTTTGTGAAATGAGTAGAAGAGTGCACCACGCTTAGAATTTTCTACATCTAGAAATAAAATTTGTCTGCGTCACAGCATCTCTGTGGGGTGGCAGAGTGTGAATGAAGCAACAGAGAGGGTGAGGCAGTGTCTGAAATCTATTGTAGGGCTGATACTGAGTCTGGGGATGGAGGCACAGAGGGGAAATGCCAGAACAGATGTAAAGAAGAAGATGCTGCCACTGTGTATGTGTCAGGGAAGAGTGTGGCTTTTTGAGGAGCAAGAGGAGAAAAACAGAGAACAGTGTATGCAGTAACTCTGAGTGGAAAGCTTGCTTTTGTTGGAGGGTAAGAGGGGAAAGAACAAAGCAAATTTAAGAGCCATCCGGGACTGGAGATCAGCTCAGGAGAGAGAAGAGTTAACGAATGTGATGTGTACTAAGTAAAAGATGTTTGCTGGCCCTGAAAGCTGTGAAACCAGGATGGATTGTGTAAGAGTCTTTCTCAATTGCAGTGAGTGAGGGCTACAGACGAGTATAAAACAAAAGATGTAAAATGGATGGGAGGTGGACGGGAAGATAGATAACACTGTGTAAGTGGGTTGTTTCAGGGGATAGAAAACAATATGATGAAGGACACAGTCAACAGGAGAGATTTCATGCCTGCCTGGACCAAGGCATTTTGGAGCAAATAAGGCCCATATGTTCCTACATGGGAGTGATAAAGTTATTGATATACCAGGAGAGATGAAAGTATTCCAGTAATTTCTATCCTCTGTGCTACGAAGAAACAGCATAAGCTGCTGACTTCTCTGTTGGAAACCAAGGATGAATCCACTGGGATTTTCAATCAGCAGTCTAAGTAGTTTGCTCCCATGATCCCTAAAGAAAAAAAGAAGGAAATCTTCCTTCCTCATTGAGTAAGAAAATCATTTATTGATATTTTTGAAAAAAGACTTTTAAAACGCTGCGGACACTGAGGAAATATCAAAGTACTGGAATATGGCTATTAATAAGTAAACAAAACAACACTGAAAATTATAGACCAGTAGACCTGACATCAGTCCTGAGGAAAAAATAAATGGAAGAACTTATACAGGATTCCATTAATAAAGAAATAAAGGGCAGGAATATAATTAATGTCAGTCAACATAGTTTTATGCAAAATAGGACTTGTCAAACAGAACTGATCTCATTCCTCGAGATTACAAGTTTGGTTGATGAAGGCAGCTATGGAGATGCAAGATTCTTTGTAATGATTTTGATTTTGTATCACTACCTTTCTGACACAGAAAGATATGCTGTTTGACACTGAAATATGTAGGCACAAAGAAGTGGCTAGCTGACAGAAGTAGTTTCTAAGGGAAGTTATCATAAATAAGGGTCATTTCAGTGCCTTCAACAACCTTGCTATTGAGAATATCCCACATTTTTCTCAAGATCTGGGAGTAACTACAAACTTACTGAAAAATCCATTTGACAAAACATCAGGTACAACGGCTGCAAAAGCAGGGGCAGAAACTGCTGTTCGCCAATGGAGCGATCAGGATTATTCAGTAAGCCATTTGAAGACAAATGGGTTGGTACTGTTCAGTGCAAGGCTGTGTACATATGGGCAGGCAATGCTGGTCTGACCTACAGTCTGTGGGATTGTAACCTGGAAAGAGTTTGGGGATCAGAAAGGATAAAACAGCTGAAATATGTACTTGCAATTGATGCCACAGCAGGTGGATCTAATGCTTGCTATGGAAATATACATGACTGAGATGTGTAAAAGCAGAAATGTGATGCTGAAAATTCAATACCAAAATACAGCATTTGTCCATGACCACAGAAAATAATGCAGAAAAGAGATACTAATGTGGGACACGAGGAGTGGGGAAGGAGAAGCAAAAACTGCCTTGGAATGCAGAAAATGTGCCTTTCCTTTGTGGCAGTGTTTTCAAATGTTTGAATTAGCTGCAGGTAGGAATTTTTGGAAGGCTGAGCTATGCTGAGTTGCTTTTAACAGGCCCTCATTCAGAAAGTGTGACCTTACTTCATTGTAACATAGTTCCTTCTCCCAGAAAAGGAAGCAAAATTTAATTGAAGTCCCTTTCACTGACTGATTGCCAAAATGAACTTAGAGCTGAACTTCTTCACTTTAAGCATTAATTCAGATCATCTTGCCTGATAGCCCCTGTGCAGGCAAGCTTGGAAAGCATTCAAGAGATCTCATTTGTTCCCACCTCACAAGTGACGTGATTAGAGCATAAGTATCAGAAGGGTGCTTGTGGTGCAGGGAATAAAGGCATACGGAAAACTCACAGAAGTCAGATCAGAATTTAAGGCTAGAAGAGAGGTATGTTTTTAACCAAGTTGGAACAAAACAGGGAAAGAAATGGCACTGCCTCTGCCTTGTGATGTGTTTGAATGAAGATGGGATGCCTATCTGCAAGAAGTTGTAAGAGCCTAAATAATTTGGGGGGCTCAGTATGAGGTTAAGCACGATAAACAGTTTGATATATGAAGGAGATCCTGATACAGAATCAGACCATATTTAGTGTTAAATGCAGCAACTGAAGAGAAGCTCATTGGCCAGTCAGTCATGTAAGAAGCAGAAACAGCAAGAGTCCCAACCAGAGGTGGCATTGAAAGTGGTGGCATACTGAACAAAGCCACAGTTTTACTTATGTCAGGAAGACTGAAGTTGACCAGGGATGTTTGGCTGTTACCTTTACTCTATCACACCCTGACACGTAACTTGACCATGGCCAAGAGACCTACCATAAGGCTTGGCTGTATCAACCTCTTGGGAGGGCTTCACTTCTGCCTAATGTACAAAGAAAGATTTTTACCTACTTGATCATGCCTATAGCTTATCAATAGCAGGACTGTGGGAAGCCTCATCTGAAATAAGACAAGAAACTGTCCAGTCCTCATCCTCCCACAGTATCTGTCACTCTGCACTAGTCTCAGACTTGATAGTTTCTGCCCAAGTGTGGTAAAGCATGCATAAGTATTTTCAAGGCATTACACTGCCTCTCCAACACCTGCTCTGCAGTTCAAGTGGACGGTGTATTTCCATTTGGCATTTAGCTGTCTCCTGTTACAAAAGGGATATTAGGTGTATGTTTGAAAATGTCCTTTACTATTTTTCTCTGCAGCCCTGAGAAAGGACCTTTTAACTGGTTCACAGACTAAAGAATGTAGCCTTAAATTGTCAGGAGTAATTCCCTCTGCAAACTAAATGTAACGCCAAGTAACTCTCTTTATTTTATTTTTTCCTCTTGTTATCCCCTTTGCCTTTGTCCCTTAGGTACTAGTGACTCAGAATGGAAACTTATAAAATATGAAGAAGAACATGCAAAGTCTCTCAGAGAATAAACAGTATTATTTCCTGACAAAGCTGCACACTGACAATTATTGAGCAACACCATGAAATGCCAAAGATAAAGAAACACTAAAAATGGAACTGACGTGATTGTGAGACTCCCACACAAACCAAGAGCACAAGAGATTCACAGGTAGGAAGGACTCGGTTAAACTCTTCTCAACCTTGCTGCTCACCGATTACATCCCCAGGGAAAAGAATTTTTTTATTTTTTATTTTTTTGTATGTGTGTGACAGAGGTTAATGACATCATTTGGAGCTTTTTGATACTAGCAGTCTTTTGCTTGTGTGAGCAGGGCATACATGATTTAACTCTTAAGTGCCCAGAATGTCCGAGAAGTGCTTGGTGCCTAGCACTTCCCATTTTTACAAGGATTTCTATTGCCTGATGGTACTTGTGACTCTGTCCTCTCCTGAAGAACCTTCCTGTGACCTCAAGGTGATCCTTTCTTTGTCGTGTTTTCATTTCTCTGTCCTCCTTTCTCTGAATATTCATGGGACTTTCAGATTTTATTATATTTTATTTTATTTTATTTTATTTTATTTTATTTTATTTTATTTTATTTATTTATTTATTTTTTAATCCTTCCTTGGCATAGATTTGTTTTTAAACAAGAAGTGGACTTTCATGTTGTTTTCTCTCCTGCCTTTTTATTTTGAACCTATTGCTTTGTACTGTGCTGCTTCCTGCAGGTAGACATTTTTGTTTAGACAACAGTGTTATCTCCTTGCATTGTCAAGGGAAACATAACCAAAATGGAATTTCATATATCTCCCACCAAAATGTTTCCTTTTCCATATTAATGTTAGGAATGGCAGCTGTGTGGTGCCTTTAATTCAGCGGCTTCAGAGAAAAATGCTAAACAAAAGGCCACAGATTGTAGGCCCCAAACACCAAAGATGTGGGATCTTGACCAAAACCACATTCTCCAGTTTTAAATCATTCTCCAGTTATCATCATTGAAACCATTTACCATAGAACTGGAGGCTTTTTGTGCCCACATCTGTATCTGCTGTTTGCTTTGTCCTTAAAAGTTCATGCCTATCCTTGTGCCAGAGTGGACCATCTGCAGTCCTTCTCTGCTTCCAGTCAGAACATCCTCTTCATCGCACCCACCTACTACATGGGTCCACCTTGCTGTGCCATCTTGTTTGCCATCACCCAATCCCAGGCGTCTTCTCCATGCTTGCCACCAGACCTCTTACCCGTGTGGGAATGGTAATCTCCTCTGGCTTTCGTTCCTGCAGTTTTCTTCTCTCATGTCAACTAAAAATACTGCCACTGAATCAATTAGCTCCTCTTGCCGGCATAACGAAGTGCACCCTCACTTTAAGCTCTCCTGTGGACTGCCATTCCTCCCACTTTGAGAGACACAAAACTTTTATCACGACCTTCAGACCCTTCTCTTAGTGCCAGCAGTCGCTTTTCCTTTCTGTCTCCCTGAGCAGGACTGCCTATCACCACCCTTTATTCTGGCAAGCACACTGTTTCAGGCAACTGGCTAGTCTGCCTCTCGTTTTTAATGCCCTCACTCCCTTTTAATCACTTTGCAAAGCACTACAGCCATTCTCTGTAGCTGTCCCTTTTATTGTCTGCCTTTTTCCTCCGCTGATCGCAGCTCTTCAGGATTACTGATAAAGCTGGTGGCAAGACAAGGAGGTTGTGATTCCTGCTCCTAATGTGCAAGCAGGAGTTAACTCAGCTCAGTTAACAGCAGATCTGTTCTCTGTGTGCAGCAGAGAAGGCAATTACTGTCCTGTGCTCAGCACTGATGAGGTATCCCTTTAGGAAAATCAGAAACAAACTGGAGAGTCCAGAGGAGGAAAAAAGAGCAATTAAAGGTTAGAAAGTCTGCAATCAGGAAATGTTGAAAGCACACCATTTCCTAAGAGGCAGAAAATGAAAGGATGAAATAACGGTTCCTTAACATGACTTCTACTGCATTAAAAAAACACTTCCAAAGAGGCCAGCAGTGGTGCTCAGGCCCCAGAAGGGTAAGGCAGGTGGTGTGTTGTGAGGGAGAGCTGCCTTCACCCTCTGCTCCTGGCTGCGGTTGTGGCATGCGTGGGGTCAGAGCTGCCCCATGGGCTGGTGTTGCAACAGGACATCGACTTCCAGCAGGAGCTTCTTGGAGGCACACCTGCTGCAGAGCGGGTCGGGTCTCATCGTGACAGCGTTTTTGTCCTGTCAGCTGTCAGCATCAGCTGAAAGCAAAAATCATAGGTGAGGCCTACATCTGCCCCTGGGTGAGTTGTAACCAAGCCCAACGGAGGAGCAACACCTTTCTGTCATGCTGTGGGAGCTTGTGGCAGTGCCACAGAGGCTGCCTGTGGGCTTGAGTATCCCAGGAGTGGCAAAGGCTGGTTTATGACCATGTCTGGCCCCTGTGGCCTGGATCCTGCTGCATAAAGCGGCAGAGCTTTTGGACTTACACCCACATGCAGATTAACAAGTACACATTACTTCTCAGTTTAATTGGAGAAGACCTATCTGAAACGGTGCCTGCTTTGCAATCAAGGCATAGCTCTAGTGTTTTGTGCCATGAAACCAGAGGCAGTGTTTTGGTAGGGTTGACACGGGCCTAGTCTAATGAAAGTGCTCTGACCTCACTCCCACTCTCTGCAGCCAGCCTGCTCCTCTGTAACCTCCCCAAACAAACTTTGGCCATTTGTCTGCGTGTCTGCTTTTGAAGCTCGAGCACAGCTCACCCTTCTCTCAGCCCAAGGAGAATGATGAGACCTGTCTTTCACAGGTGCCGGAAGAACTCTTCTTTTTCTGTTAACAGGCCTCTGAAAGGAATGGTAAGGGTAGAAGGCTGGAAATCAGCTTCAGTCAGGAGCCCTGACTTTGAAGACTTTCTGTAGGAGCACTGTTTTTAATTGGATGGGGTTATGGCTTTCCAGAAATCATGTGCTGCCCATAGCCTGATCATCTGCCACATCTTTTCTGCTGATACTGTGCAGGCCTCCCTGCCACTGCTCGTTTAAGCATGGGTATGTGCAGCTCTCCAAGACGCTGCATGTCCTCTTTGCCTCACCACAAATTTCTCTGCAGCTGTGAAGGACTCGGGGACTTCTTCCAACCTGCTGTAACATCAATAAGAAAGAGTCCTACCTGGCTCTGCTTACATATTTTGGCTACTTCAGAGCCCTGAGCACTTTTCTGCTATGTGCAGAGTAAATTATGCTGTCATGAGTTGCTTTATGCCCTGCTACTAGACTCCTTGTAAGAGAGTGCTAAAATCTGAGGCAGAGGAGGAGGGAGAGCACTGCCCTTCTTCTATGCTCATAACCAGCAAGGTTGAAAGGCCTGTGGATGATCATGGTGCTGCTGTTATTCTGCCCCATGCTAAACATATAGGATTGTTTGGTTGCACCCTGCCTAACTCAGGTCACTCCTGCAATCAAGGGTAACAGAGAAAGCAGAATGGCCTCTAAGCCACTGGCATTCCTGGTAAAATTAGCTTCATTTTTAGTTTTCAGCAGAAGAGACGGTAAAGACAAGCTTGCACATAAACGAGGATTCACGGCACCCAGGGTCAAGCTGATTGATCCCTCCTGGCCAAAGGGCCTGGATTTTTACCTTCCACTGATTCCCACAAAGGGGGTAGTGTGGAGGGATCTGTGAAGTTATTTTTTTTTCCTATGGATTCTACTGCAGCTTTGAGGTTGTTTCCTTGCTAAAAAACCTCATTTATGGATGCCTTGCAGAGTGCATACCTTAGAATCCAGGCAACTTCTCTGGGAAAAGGCTGGTAAATGTTTCCATATGATTTCATATATTCTTATCATATATAATTAAAAGGAAGTGCAAGGAAACAGCAGGCATTTTCCTTTGTTCAGAAGAGAGACAGGTTAAAGGATCAGCTTTCAAAAGTGCCTCTAAGAAGTAATGACTGTTGCTGGTATGAATGTGGTAAACTATAATTAACGTATTTGGGGAATTGAAACAGATTTTAAGAACAATGGCTTGTATTTTAACATTAAGTAAGAATATAGCCTATGTATAATTAAAAGTAAGCACTTAGCTGCTATTATTCTCTTCTTGTCTACCAAAGCTATTGTTTGTTTAGAACTGAAGAAAAGAAGGAGGGGCCGGGAGCTGTGTATGTTACTGCAAAGCAAAAAGACAGATTGGAGAGGGTGTATTTGCCAATAAGCAAGCTGATGAGTGATGCACAATGGTAAACAATCCCAGCTCTCCTTTTTGCATGGTAAAGGCACTGTTAATATGATATTTTTGTGTGCATGTTGGTGAGAGTGGGGAAGAAGATGTGTACCTTTGTCCCTAAGAAGAAGATATATTATGAGTTCTCAGCTGCGCTCGGAGTCTGTGGTGGGAACTCTTGGGAACAATCACTCACAAGACACTGTGTTTGCACATGAAGTTCTTCAACTCAGAAGACATTTCTCTCCACTGGCAACCATCCACCATGTTTTTTAGTATGGTAAAGGAGAATTGAAGAGTGTAGGTTAGGATTCCTCCACTGAGCAGCAGAGCTTTTCTGCAGGGGCAACCATTTCATTTACAGCCCTGAGAGTGGCACTACATTCCCCCACCTTCCCAGTGAGTGTGCTGCAGAGTGGCACTCAGACTGGGGATGTTTGGCTGAAATTTGTCCTTTACTGTCTTCCAGCTGCTGGGACAACCAGGTGCCTTGCGAGAATTTTGCTTACGCACCTTCCTTCTCTCTGCTCTTTTCTGCTAAGGAGGCGAGGCAAAAAAGAAATACTATCAGCTACATGTAGGGGACATATAGAGACATCGTCCTTAGTCTGAGTGTGTGGCAAACTGTAATTAATGTCTGAGGGGCGAAAGTGGATTTTGAGAACAATTGTTCTGAGAGGACAATTGTCATTCTAACTGAATAGCTGTGTGATGGCCTTTATCCTCCTGCTGAATGACTGTATAATGACATTTTGCAAATCCTGAAAGGTGTGAAAAGCAACTGTGCCTCTCTGGCATATTTTTTCATGGGAGGTCCACCTGTCACTCTGAGAGCCTGGTGTGGTGAGTGGAAGATTTATCTTACACTGCTTGTCCTGATAATGCCACATTCACTCAGGACATAAACATCCAGCACAAAGCCTTGTGAGCATCGGAGGCTGAATGCAGGTCAGGAGGACATGTTCTAGAAAGGGGCTGCCATGGGTATGTGTGTGTATGGGAACTTACAAAGGAAGAAACTGAAGTCTGGTGACTTAGGAAAATTATCTTACAGTGATGGGGCTACACACGTTTCTGAAGTGGCTGGAATTTCTCCTCCTCCTTCATCTCCTCCTCCTCTATGCCTTCCATCCAACAATTCATTTTCAGGATTTGGAGCATTTTATATTCGCCAATGCCAAGCTGCTCTTCCGTGACAGAACTACAAGACCAGGTGCAATGTGCTCTTGTCAGGAACTTTAGCCCTGCTCCACAAAAAGGCAGGCTCAGACGTGCTGAATATTGAAGGCCGTGATCTTTGTGACAACTTTGGCCTTCTTGTAAAAGGTCACTTGAAGGCAGCGTGAAGCTCTGCTCACACTCCTGATTTCCTCCGATAGTGTGTGAGAGCCTTAGAGAGAGTCATCAAGACAGTGAGTTAGCTTTGGCTTTTCCAGCCTCACAATGGGGCTCTTGAGAACAGTCTGTCCTGCAAGCAGGAGGACTCACCTCCTGGTGATCGCAGGGGTCACACAGGTGGAAAAGGAGAAGGCAGGTACCTGCTCTCACCTCACTCAGAGGGCAGTGGCGAATGGCTGTATCTTTCTCTTGCTGCAAGCATGCTTTCCTAGTACCAGTCTGTGTCTGCTGCTGAGAGTATGGCTTACACTTCTACCCATACATTTCTGGTAGCTGAGTTGGTTTAGAAGTCAGGATGGGATCCAACAAAACGCACCCTGCTTTGGTGTACAGTTTCAGCAGATGGACTGGGATTGTTCATGTCTGGTATTAATTTCAAGTTTAGAAATATATATTTGATGAATGGCCACAGCAGAGGACTTCATTATTAGACATGAGGGTTTTAGTGCTTTCTTCCAAGTTATTATGTACTAAATACTCAGATATGCTGCTTTCTAATGAATGATACTTTAAATCATATTGCTAGAAGGACTCCACCTAGCTTTAAATGTTGAACAAGCCACTTCATTGGAATCCTCTTCCCCCCTGCCCTCCCTACCCACCTAGTCCCTCAGTCACCCACCCCACCCTCCCTTCTTCTTCCCTTTTCCTCTGCTATGCTGGAAAGAAGCAAGACTCTCACAGACTAGCATGCTAAAAGCCGATGCAAACTTTGCACTGCCCACTGTCTTCACCACCTCCTTTCTCCTGGTCAAGCTGTGCAAAGTTATATTAAGAAAGTGGGTGAAAAACAAGCCTCCCCAAATCTGGGTGCCTTGTACAGCTGAAGAATCTGTAGCTGAGCTCCTAGTGGAGCCAGATACCCTGGCTGTGTTTGGCTGTTGCCATTTTTGCTTGAAGCACGGCTTTTCCTGCTGCAGTAAGGACAGTGTCTCTGCTTGGCTGTGGCAGTGGGGTGGCCAGGACCTAGGCTGCCATCCCCAGAAGCTGGGCTAGAGATAAGAGAAGCTCCCTGTCACACTACACTCTGGGGGCTGGGAAGCAAACATTTTGTCTCTGTCTGCATGTCAGGGTAAAATTTACACTGCTTCCTACTGAGTCTCTCTGCCCATCTCTTAGGTTGCACACAAAGGTTTGCAAGAGAGAGCGCTGGGAGAGAAGTGATTCCTGCAGCTTAAGGGAAGAATGGGCTCCTAAGTCAGCAGCAGCCTTTGGAGGCTTATTTCCCAGCTGCTGGGCATGGATAGAGATTAAGGGTGATCATTTACGCCATTCAGCAGATTACAGCATGGCTGGATGGTTTGGAGAACATGCAGATTTATTGTGAGGAATGGAAAGTTTTCTTCCCTTTTTGTCTGCCTGTATCCTACTACCAGATATTTTTCCTGATTGACAGGGAAACAATGCTTATGGGAACATCAGTGACGCAGCAGTAGCTGCAGAAAAGCTCAAGGCAATACCACAGGAATCTGATTTTTTTTTATTTATTTATTTTATTTTTATTTTTTTTAATGCTGGCAGTGGTGTTTGGTATCTATAGGATGCAGTGTCATGAAAACCTTTGTTTTCCTAAGAAGCTGAACTACTAATGACAGGTCCCTGTGTGCCTGTCTTCTGCCAGCCTTGCTGTCTTGTCAGGTTTGTGTTGATTTACCAGCACTTGGAATGATGTTCTTGGGTGAGCCAAGGAGTGATATTTTGCTAAGCCATGGGCAAACTGCATTTTTTGCCAAATATTCCAGCCATAGCCTTGTTGCAGGGTGATTGCAACAGCTGGCTTCAAAGCTGGTCCATATTTTAGGCTGGTGATCTCCTCCGGGGACAGGAGGAAGTGTGCCTCGTACCTCTGCCATCTCATCAGTCAATAACCTGTGCCTGTCTTGGTGATTATACTTTCAACAGAGGAATGAGTGCGCCTCTTCCCTGTTGCAGTGAATATTTCTAAAATCCCTAATGGTACACAAGTGGCATGGGGTACTCAGACAGCACTGTCCCATCCCCCCATAAGACTATCAGTGTTTGTCATGTTCATTTTATTCCTGCTCTACTGTGATCTTGTTTTTAGCTTGTGCAAGCAGCAGTTAAAGAGAAAAATAACAACGAATGCTCCTCACCTTCATCCTGAGTGGAAAATTTGTGCTGTCCCATTGCTCTAGATAATTTTTCTGTGGATTCTATTTCCTGGAACTGGTCCAGAGGTAAAAACTCTTCCTCTTAAACCATTTTCACATTACAGTCCCTCACCTCCCCAAAGCACCACTAAGCTTCAAGAAGTTGCATGTTTAGCGATAGACAGTACAAGCCTGTTGATGTTAACTGCCACAACACAGAGATCCCTGGAGGAAAACATCGTCAATTTTACTCTGTGAGTTTTGATACAACAAACACCTCCTATGCTTCATTTACTTCCTCTGTGAACACCACAAATATGGACACGCCATGCAGGAGGAGGCCATGAGTGTTACAAGCTTGTGTCTGCAACATGCTTCATAAGAATCACTAGTGCGTCAGCTCATTTGGACAAGATAAACATAGAGCTGAATTTGCAATGGGAGTTTTAAATTCTGCAGTGTGATTTTCAATAAGTTCTGTCTTCAGTTACAGATGTTTTGTGTTTCCAGCCTTATTGTGAAGCATCCATGCTTTGCTCTCGGATAAAAAAAACACGTTTTCCACTCCCTGTAAGAGCTGCCTCAATGATCCCTCCAAGGAGCTTCTGCTTGCTTTAAATGGTTTTTATCTTTTCCTGGAAGACGTTGTGGCATATTATCATGCTACATTTTCAGAATGGCTAAAATGCTGTTAGAGCTGAAGAAAATGTCTGTCCTTTTCATACTTTCGTCAGAAATGCATTGTTAGTTTTCCTTTATATTAGGGCAGAGGCAGTCAATAACACTGAAGAGGAGTGAAGAAATACTGCAGACTTGGATTGGGTTCAGTGTTTGTGCTGTGTATCTTTTGGAAGGATTGCTGGAATTTGTCAGTAAAGCATCTCTGAACAGCAGAGATTTTTACTAGTTGCCAGGAAAAGTATTTAATTGTGTTTGTATGAAAATGATAATTTTTTGAAACAAATAGCTAAGGTGCAAAAAGAATCTTTGAAATATGTTTCAGGTTTCTTTGCTACTTTTCATGATTTTTGATGAAAAGTCTGCATCTAATTGGTTTTTATATATATATATTTTCACTTTGTTTTAATCTTCGTTCTGATAAACAGGATATTGTGGGTGAAAAAAAATTGTTTCAAAAATGCAGCAAGACCTGCTTCTAGCCCTTCATTTCTCTGTCATCTACTGAATGGTTGCTGACTTGCTCGAAGCACTCAGACTCTTTTTATAGGCACACGTCAGTACCTCTTAAAAGCAGCGGGCTTCTTGGTTAGTGTGAGCCTCAACCCTGCCTTCACTGAGATATCCTTCTGCTATCTGGGCCTGTCCAGCTGAAAGTTCTTTCTGCGATGAGACATCAAAGCATGGACACATGGGCCCTCTTCCACCATGGCTCCTTGAGGACAAGGTCAGATCTCAGAGAGCTACCCTTGTTGTTCTGCTGGAGGTGCTCACTGGTATGACAACAAGGATATGCTGACCTCGTCTGCGGAGAAGTGGTCATTCCTCTCCTTGACTGGCCCTAAACTTCACCGAGTGTTGTGTCCTGCTTTCCACAGACATCCAAGCTGGAGCTGTAACCAAAGGCCTGACTCGGTAGGTTGCAAGCTCTGAAACTGTGCTTGGTTTTAAAGTTACAAACCCTAAGGTGTCTTGGGGCAGGTGAAGGGGTTGTAAGAATGAGATATTTGGTATTTAAACCCTGTTGTTAATGTCTGGAGCAAGTCAGCAAAAATTCTGCCACTGTGTTATTCTTCCATGCTTGAGGCCAAAATTTGAGCAGTTGTTTGTCACCAAGCTTTCCCAGCAAATCCAGCAACAAAGCAAGCACCTGGAGCATCTCTTTATCATAATCATGTTATGGGGGTCAATCTGTGAAATGATGACTGTATAGCTGTTTTTCCAATGTTACGATTTTAAATGAAGCAGCCACAAGAAATATACACACAGTCCTGATGTCAGTAAATGCTAAGTCATGTGAAAATCTCGGGAACCTCAGAGCAAATGTTCTAACAGCATCTTTTTTTTCACCTATTTAGTTAAGCTATCACAAGCATGTTTCCCAAGTGATGAATATTTCAGCAGAGAAAACACACACACTAAAGTACTCTTAAAATGTCCATAGACTGTCAGATAATGCTATTTCATGTTATACTTACCTTTCTTTTCCAGTGCACAACAGCAACACAAACTTGTTCTATTGAAAATGAAGTGGCAAAGTGACATATCCTTTGAATGCATGCTTTTGGACCTTCTGAACCCACAGCGATTACACATACAAGGTTCATGTGAAACCACAACCTGTTCTTAAACAGACATACAGGATTGTATAAATCTGTCTGGGATAAATGTGTGTAATCTGAGGAGATTATAGGATCATAAATTAATGTAATGCCAAATCAGATACTTGCACTAACAGTCTTTGGTTTTCAGTACACAAACAGCCTGTAATATCTCATGTAACTGAAATATATCGATTCCTTTCACTAACCTGAAGTGAGCTGACAGCAACAGTGGTGTTTTTATATTTTCTATCTGCCTGTTCTGGTGGAGATGAAGAGGAATGGCTCTATGCCTCCAGTTTATTGTAGCCCATTTGTTGCCAGTTTAAGGGAGTGATGCTCCTCTGGGGTCAATACCAGAATTAACATTTTCATCAGTGATGTGGATGATGAGATGAAGTGCACTTTCTGTGTTTTGTGGGTGACAACCAGCTAGGGAAGACATCACATCATTGATACACTGGAACGGGTTGCCGTTCAGAGAGACCTTCATGATCTGGACAAATGAGCTGGCAGGACCTCAAGAAATTCAGTAAATAGGAATGCAAAGTCCTGCCCATGGGGTGGAATAACCATAAGTGACAGTACAGGCTGGGGGCCAATTGGATAGAGAACACCTTTGCAAAAGGAAACCAGTGATGGACAGCAAGCTGAAAAGCATTCAGCGTGCTCTTGAAGCAGTTAGGGATAACCACATATTGGGCTACATTAGGAAAAGTGCCATCAGCAAAAGGAGGAAAGTAATTATTCCACTGTGCTCAGCAGATTTGAGGTCTCATCTAGAATATGGTGTACAATCTGGGAGTCTTCAGTGCAAGTGAAATATTGAGAAACTGGAGTGAGTCCAGCTGAAGCTGGGGATTTGGTTGTGGGGAGAGGTGGAGAACATGGTGCCTATCAAGAAGAGCTGAGTTTATTTAGCTTTGAAGGCAAAACAGACAGAGGGTGTCTAATTCCTGTCTTAAACTGCCCATTGGAGGGTTACAGAGAGGACAAAGCCATGCTCTTCTCAGAGGTGCAAACTGAAAGGACAAGAACCAACGGACAGATGTTGCAGCAAGGAGAATTTCAGACTAAACAGTGATAAAAATATTTTCACCTGAGAGCAGTGTGGCCCTGGGACAAGGACCAGAAGTGATGTGGACAATCCATGCATGGAGATTTTCAAAACTCATCTGAACAAGGTGCCCAGCGATCTGATCAAACACTGAAGATGGCCCTTCTTTTAACAGGGTATTAGACTGAAAACAGCCAGGGGCTGTTCCAACACAAATTATTTTGTGATTCTGTGAGAATTTGACACGTAACATTTTTAAATTGTGACACGCTGATACCGTCATTGTACTACAGGTGTATGGCTTCTCCTGGGTGTTCAGGCATATGGTATTTCTCTTCTAATCAGCCCATGTGTCCTTTAATGACACTCATGCTACATGTATAAGTTTCCAGAATAGGCCTTTCGTACAGCACCGGCAAGCCTGTGGAAGGAAAGGGGACTGACCGTAGTGAGCAAAAACATTCCCTGTAGATCATCCTTCCAAAATGGAGAAGAGCAATTCCTGAGAGGTTATATATGTCCTGAAACAGCCCACAGACATTCACTGGTTTGACAGCACTTTTCACGGGAGTAGCAACAGTGCCTGAAGTGTATTCTCATGAAACCTTTTTGCTGTTTAAAATGAAATTTTATAAAAATGTACCTAATTAATTTCTGAAGGTAATTCCACATAGCATTCTGGAAGCAGATACACTCAGTCCCTGCTCGGAGCCAAATCCAGTGTAGAGGTACCATTGAACCTAGAATAATCTCTGTTTAGGGAAGAGTCACTGGACAGGCACAGGATGTTAGCCTAGCCCCAGGACCACCACAATGCAATTTCAGGCTTTAAGTCAGCATAAAAACAGCAAGTTGACCTCTTTCTGCAAAAGCAGATGAAGGTATTACTTATTTCTTATTCCATGAGCAGGCAGTGCAATGCCTTGCTGGTGGTATCTGCATGTACAGTTGAACCTTCATGCAGAAATAGTGATGAAGCAATGTAAACTAGTTTCTAAAACACACATATTTCTTTGAGTTCTTCATCTTCTTCAGTGTTCATAGGTATTTACTGAAAGTTACAAATTGCTACAGGAAAATGTGGTAGGCCTTCTCAGAGAGTAAAGGGTGAAGAAGAAAACTGGGCAATTGATTTTTAGCAACACATTTTGTTCACTTATTTATGAACATGTGTTTCCTAGTGTAAGATTTGCCATTTATGATTACTTGCCATATTTCTAGGTTCTTTTCTGAGTTAAAAAGTGCTCATTGCAAGTATTTGATCTTAAAAATTAGGTGTGTACTGATTAATTTAGAGTGGGACACCTCATGCTTCATTTCCTCTTTATTCTCAAAATTAGAAATGTAGAGCAAATGCTTGCAATTCACACTGAACTTTCTGTGTATATTCCTCAATATCCACGTAAGCCTAGCTCACTCTTTTTATGTTCTTGCCAATAAGTTGTTTGTTTAAAGTATGCAGAGAAAGCAAGTATGCAAGATGCATAAACACAATGCAAGTTAATGTGTACTGAAATTTGTACGAATTTGAACGTACTCTGGATTAGAAATGTTGGTGTCCTTGAAAAGGGAGATGGAGGTTTGATACTAAATATTATATGCTCTGCTATCATATGTGTAAACTTTGCTTTTCAGGCTGCTGAGAATCACTAGAGAAATGTATGAAAAGAGAATGGGCTTCGTGCTGGAATTGTTAACAGAAGCAACATATTCTGTACTACTTAGGTTTAGGAAAAAGGTTGAAAGAAAACTTTCCACACACTATACTGTAACACCACTGTAATTTCATTTGATAAGACTTGGGGTCAATTGATGGCTTTAATATTATGGAAAGGGAGCTTTAGTGAAGAACGATTTCTGTTGCTAAGACAACCATCTCACGACACTGCAGTATGGCAGAAAAATGGACTATTATTAAATGATGCAGTGAAATTAATGATCTAGAAGTAACATGGTGCCAGATCCTCAGCTGACACAGAATGAAGCTATCTTCCTCAGCAAGCTCTTCTCATTTGCACAAGGTGAAGATCTAGCATGCATTTCACAAAAGGAAAAGCTGCTGATCTTTGAAGTGCACCGTCCCTTCTTTTCAGATACAGACTGAGACCACGGTGTTTGCTGCTGCTGGACAGGTCACAGCTCATGACATGGGAATCAGATCCTTTCTTTCGCCAGCCCATGGGAGAGCCTGGAGGAGACCACTGTTCTGCAGGCTTCAGTTTCCAAGCTGGCAAATGGCAGCAGATAACCTGACTTTCTCTCATCACTTCTCTCCCCAGGGCTGGAGCTCAGCTGCCACATGGTGCACTGTCACAGCAGGATTTATTATCCCATTTATTATTCCATCCTGATGTTACCTATCCATCAGTAGAGTAACAATAGTTCCAGAGACAGTACTGGTATAGTTCTACTTCTCCACAACTAGTGTAAATAAACCTTATGCAGACGATTATAGCCCAGACAGTGAAACCACTTGTACAAGTGGTGTACAAATGATGGCTGAGGGAAAAGATGCTCCACCTGTCTCAAAATCCCAGAGATACAAGTAGTATTTCATCCACTGCACTTAACACATCTGTCTTCTTATATATGGTTCTAAATTTAGGGAGAGGTATGCCTCTCACCATTTTTGTGAAAATTCTCTATTTGGTGATGTTTTAAGCTGCCAAGAGAGTGGGAGTTGAACCCCATGGTGTTGAAGTAAGTTTGCTCAGCTTATTCCCCTATGAGCACCTGTTTTGATTTGTTTGTAACTTTGTCTGTTTTCCTGGTGGGAGAAAAATGAGAACCTAATTGTGAGATTTTTCCATGCTTGTTTTTCTTCCTCAGGCTGGCTGTTTTAAAATGTTTAGTTTTGGATCAAATGCTTTTAGCATGAGCCAACAATGTGCCCTTGACACAAAGGAAGCTAACGACATCCTGGGCTGCGTTACGCACGGTATTCCCAGCAGGTTGAGGGAGGTGATCCTTGCCCTGTGATCAACAGCAGTGAGTTCTGTGTCCAGTTCTGGGCTCCCCAGTATGGACATAGAGCTGCTGGAGAGAGTCCAATGGAGGGCCACAAAGATGATGAAGGGACTGGAGCACATCTCTTTTTTGGAGAAGGGCTGAGAGAGCCGGGACTGTTCAGTCTGGAGAAGAGGAGACTCAAGGGGGACGAGATGATGTATACAAAAACACATTGAGGGAGGGTACAAGGAGGACAGAGCCAGGCACTTTTCTGAGGTGCCTGGTGACAGGACAAGAGGCAGTGGGCATACACAGGAGCACAGGAGGTTCTCTCTAAACATCAGGAAGCATTTCTGTGCTGTGTGGGTGCTGAGCATGGTCACAGGCTGTCCAGAGAGAATGTGGTATCTCCTTCCTTGGAGATCTTCAAAAGCTGCCTGGACGTGGTCCTAGGCAACCTGCTCTGGGTGTCCCTGCTTGAGCAGGGGGGGCTGGACCAGATGACTTCCAGAGGTCCTGTCCAACCTCAACCATTCTGTGATTTTGTGATTCTTTGATTCTTTGAGATAAAATGTGGCAGAAAAGGAAGGTGGAAATATTTTTTTATATATATTTTTAAACAGAACAAAACAAAACAAACAACTTTATCTCCATTTTTTCTTGGTTTTGCCTCTTTAACTTAGGTAAGAAACTAGTCATTCAAGAACGTGTTTTCATAGAAGGAAACACCTTTATGTCTGTGGTGAGAATCTACCCAAAATTGTGTTTATTTCTTTCTCATGTACGTGAAGTTGTCCCTAACGAACTGGAAAAGTGGTCTGAATCAGAAAGTTGAAATTCAGTAGCGAAAGGGAAATCAAATGCACAAGACCAGTGAAGAATAAGAGGTCACATAAAAGTGCTGCAGAAAAGGATCAGGAGACATCATATCTGAAGATTGAATTTATGAGATATTGTTGTGAAAATGCCAAATTTTATTCTTGAATTTATGGACAGGAGCATAGTTGGCAGGACAAAGGGACCGTTCTCTACCTGTGCTTAATACTGGTAAGGCTGTATTAGATTAACTTTCGAAGGTGTATACCAGGATTTAAGCAGATACAGAGAAAATGGAGAGAGCTATAGGGTAATGATAAAAGACTTAGAAAACATGAGCTCTTGTGAAAGGCTGAAGGACTTGGGTTTAGTACAGAAAAGGGCATATTTGAACAGGACTTGGTAAATCTTCAAAAGTATGAATAGATTGTTTTGAAGACAATGGTTATCAATTGTCCTTTCTATCCAAGCAGAGCACACTACAACCCTCCCAAGGTTGTCCTGCAGGATACCTGTAAGGGAGGGACTGCCATTTGTCCTCTTCATAAGGTGAGTGTCCTGGCACCAAAACTGCCTGCTGCAGGTATTGCTTACATTTCAAATACGTTTACCCTGTTGATATTAACCAATAATAGAAGAACACAAGAAGTCACGTAACATGTACTAAGCAGAGGGGAAGAAGATGTTTTTTGGTGGATTAGGCAAAAGGTGAATAAGAGAAGAAACTCCTGCCTTAGAATAAACAATATATACTTAGATAAAATAAACAAACACAAAACCATCCAACTGCATTTGGAAAGTCCAGACATATAGTGTGACAGAGCTTGACCAAATAGTTTGGTGGGATCTATAGACAGCAAAGTGTGAGTGCTGTCGAGACCTAAGCAGCAGAAAAGCAGGAATTCTGAGTAGTTACTTGTCCTTATGCCCTGAAGAGAGTTGCATTTTTCTTGTACTAAGAGTACCTGTTCAAATGAGCCCTACTTGCAACACAAGTCTTTAATTTAGTTTGAGCCACTTGTCGAATGAAGCTAGCTAAAATACTAGCTTGTTTTTCTGATGTAATATTTTTCTTTTATTTTCATATTTATTTTTACGGGGACATCTTTTTCTGAGTATTTTTTCTTCTTCTTCCTCTATCATATTTTAAAATCCAGTCTTTCTTCTCAGCCTCTCCCACTAAATTCCTTGTTCATCTCTACAGTCAAATACTGTAGGATCCACCTACCCAAACCCACCCAATTGTTAGTCATCTCCCCACCCCGCCATCTGCAGGCCATGCCACTCATGGCATCAAATCCTTGCTCATCGTATTTCAGTTACACATATCTTCTTTTCAAGGAATGGCTTATTTGGATGCTGTGCTTCTGCTTCCTTCTTTCTGCACATCTCCCCTGCTTAACCCTATGCTTATCTTCAAAGTTACTAACTACAGTTAATAAACTTATAGGAAAGACTAGAAACAGAATGCAAAGAATCAAGAAATGTGAGGAAAGAAGGGCAAACTGTTTCAACAACCTTTGTTGGATAGTGACTGAGATGGTCTAGTACTTTGGTGTGGTGCAGCTTTCATCATTGATTTCTGAGATCCAAGTATACACGTAATGTGATGGCTGTACAGTCCTGTAAATAGCTTCTGAAATGTATTTGTTGCTGTCTACTATCCTCATATGAAAGCCAATGACCTGTTCAGGACATTAACTGAATGAGACATCTCAGATCTTGTTTGCATCTTAAGAGAGAAATTTCACGAGTGAACTCAGAGGCCCAGAGGTTTCTGGATGCTAGGATTTTGGGGTATGTTGGGCCCCATACTTTGCGAATGTAAATGTAAATTTAACTCATTATGAAATGCAGTGCTGTTTACAAGTGTCTGTAATGTGAAAACAGACCCTGGTATTTCAAGGGCAGGTGTGACAGGAACAAGATAGAGGAAGGCATGGCAGTGACCTCCTAAAAGCTGCAGCAGGCTGGGCTGCAGCTTTTTTGAGTACTGTAAAGGCTGTGCAGTTGCAGAAAGAGACAGAGGTGATTAGGGCAGAGCTGCCCACTCATGTAATAGAGTGGGAGTGCCAGCATGCGGCAGCTGCCTGCTGCACAGCTGAATGCCTGCAGCATTAGGCATAGGGGTATAGTTGCAGCCAGCTGGAGAGTCAGGTGGGCCAACGCACAGCTAAGAACTTATCCCTCCACCGACGGTGAGGGAGAAGATAGAGTTGGATTTTTGTATGTGTTGTGCATGACCATTTTTGCTAGAGAGCGGGGCAGGGGACCAAACGACTTCCATCTCACTACCCGTTTTCTACTTGGCAGCTTACCTGAGCCATATGTCCCACTTGTGCATGCATGTTGAGCACCAAGAGCTCTCCTGGGATGGTTCCCTGGTTGGTCGGGAACAAAGTCATGCAGGGGCAGCCCAGGCAGGGCTGCTCGCCGGGGCTCTGCTTCACCTGGGTCCCAGCAGCTCACAGGGACATTGCTGATCATCATGCGAGGGTGAGACCCCAGGGCTTAGAGCAATGTGAGTTTTGGAAGGAAGTGTGGAGCCTCTTTTCTTCTGCTGGCTGTGGGAGGGAGGGTGAGCAAGAGAGAGCTTATTTTAAACCTGAACTAAGTGATTTTAACGACTTCTTTGAGGAAAGAAAAGACACATTCTGTAGTCTTCCTGAGTAATTTAAAGTGACAGAATCCGGTGAGAGACAGCAACGTTTTATTAGGCATAAAACCCTGAAAAATATCTCACAGTCGTAACCCTGAGACAGAAATAGAGGTGAAAAAATTCTGTAGTGCTTTGAGTGGCTTGGTAATATTGGTACATGCAGTCCTGCCTTTTCAAAAATATGTCAGCCATCAGCGAAAAAAGGAATGTGGCAGGTGAGAAGCCTGGTTCAATCAGGCATGGAGAAGCTTTCTCTGAAATTTCTCCTGCAGCAAAATCCCCTCTACAACTCAACCTGGAAGAAGTTTGAGAAGGAAAAGAGCTCTTTTGCCCATTCCTGTGGTAAAACCCAAATCAGAAGTCATTTTTCAAACAATTTGTGTATTTACCGAAAACAACATCCGAAGCAGTTGCTGCTCATAGGGAAGCAGCAAGATGTTTTACAAAAGAGAACAGTGAAACACGGCACTTTGCAATCTGAGAAGCACTCAAATATGCTAAAGAAGCAAGTGCCAGGTAGTAAGTAGTAATAGGGTAAAACAAAAGGAGGGCACAGGAATTTTGGCAATGTGGAGATCTAAAGAGGGATTCAGTCCAATTTGCATGTAATGCAGCTGTATCTGCTACCGTATGAGGGACACTGAAAGGTACTTCTGTTGCTTACTGAGTGACAACTTTTCCAGAATGCTGCAGGGGAAGAACACTGGTTACGCCATTTTCTACAGTTTTCTTTACAGATGGAGTTTTAAGTGCTTTACAGCTGGGTTTCTGGGTGGTAAATGGCAACAACACTGCCAGGCAGGCCGTCAAGCATGAACTGTGAGCTGTTGTTCGCGCCAACGGTACCTGCTGCTCTGTGCACACAAGGAGTTTGTCAGAACAAGTACGAGCATCTCAGAGGTAGCAGCTTGTGCTTAGCAATATTGGGACCCTGGAATGACTTCTCGTCATGCAGGTTTGGGTTGACCATACCACCATCCAACCTTTCCATCCATGGGTCCAGCATCCTGCCTCACCACTCATGGGTCCCTGCTGAGGTTTTATCTCCATGATGTTTGTAATTTACAAGAAGCATGCTACTCTTCCTGACTGAGCAGTGGTATACCTGAATGAGTCTTCTTGTTCTTCACAGCCTGTGGCTAAATGTAGACATAGACCAAGAATTTCCTCATAATTCTGTGTGCAATTCTGTTTTTTTTTTTTTTTTTTTGTTTTTTTTTTTTTTTTTTGTAGAACCTGCAGGAATGCAGTGATTACATGAGAGATACTTGGTGTCAGCTTAATGAGAATTACATATTACGTCTGTCTTTTATCCCCTCCACTCTCCCTTTGCTTATGAGACAAGTGAATAATTAGGAAGCATATGCCTCTTCACAGAAATTTTTATCAAGTTAAGCTTTTCTTCTATAAACAGTTTTCCCCATCCCCCACCCTCCTTACGAGACTTTTGTGTAGTTTTTGACCTGACTAGAAGCAATTTGAGGTTTGCCTACCCTGTGCAATGAGGAGGCATCAATATCACTGCTGGTCCAGAAATGTTATGCAGGTGTGTGAGTACAGCAATCTATTTGAGGGTAACCAATCTAGCCAAGAAGTAGGATGGATTAACCAATGTGAAGCACCAAACTAAGGTGTCCCCAGTACTTCTGTTACCTCAGGTTTCTCCATATAATGCTTCTTCATACTGCATAAACTCACCCTTGCTTGCATTCTGTGTGAGTTGGGTCAGATCAGCACTGACAATCTGAATAATTTCATTGCAGCCTCTGTGGTTTGGGGGTGTGTTTTCTAAGCATCCTCAGGAAGGATGGGATGAAAGGCTGCTGCCTTACAAGTCAGCCCTCATTCAAAGTCTGCTGCCTTCTGTAGCTGCTTGGGAGACAAAGCCAAGCCAAATGACTGGACTTCTTCACTTGCACCCTGAAGTCAAGCATCCGTTTTCAGATGTGTGGAAGAGATGCCCACAAGCAAAAAGGCAACCACTGCAAGCCTGCGGAGCACCAGGTATTGTAGAGAAAGTGGAAAAGTGAGGGAGTGCAGGTAATTCTGGAGAGGAGAGGCATGTTGCCATGGCATGAAGAAAGAGAAGAAGGGATGGATTTGGAATTACGAATGAGAGCAGCAGGGCAGGTCATGCTGCAAGGAGATGGACCAGCTGCACTCATGGGTTCCTGCCCAGAGAGGCAGGACTGAGAGATGGTATTTCCGTCCTCATTGGCGAACCAAGATATTTCAGGGATTTGATGAGAGCTAGAGGAGCTGTTATGGTGATGTGAGAAACTTCTCCAGTGCCCCAATTTTCAGAAAGGAGCAGAGTTCTGCTGGGAAGCACTGCTATGGACACAGCATCAAGGCATGCCCTCCTCCGGAGCTGGGCAAAACCCTCTGGTGGGAACCCAGGCAAGGCAAGATACCTGAAGGGTGTGTGCGGGCTGCTGGCTCTCACAGCAAAGGGAGGAGGATGGTACGGAGAAATAAAATGTCTTTTGTTCTGTTTGGGAAATCATAATTCAGAGATTTGAAGGAATCATTCTAAAGTTCAGATAAACAGAAATTTTGTGCTTTGAAAGTATAGGGATAGAAGATTAAAATTTCCCACAGACTATAATTATAACTCTTGCCCTTTGCTCAGATTAACGTTTCCAGCAGGTAGAAAAGTGGCAGCTGTTTAAAAGCATTGTTCTAGTCTTACATGTAAAGAGCTATGCAGCTCACAGAAGCCTTAGCAGAAAAATGAGTAGATAATATATAAGGACAGATACTTCTTTTGCTGGTTACTGTTGTTAATTTTCTTCCTTTTCTTTTTGCACTGGTGGGAAATTAGAAGCTGGGGTGAGAATAGGGAGGAAATGGGAACAGTAAAAAGTAAAGGTTTCTTATTCTCCCACTGTGAGATGGCAGGTGGAAGGTAAGCAAATTCCATATCTAACCAGCCAGGTAGAGTTGCAACTACTTGCATAAGCACTTGCAGCTGACTTTGCAACTGAACATATTATACACACACTGGCAGAGGCATAAGGAGGCACAGACAGTTCAGAAGTTGGGCTGAGGACCTGAGGACTTATATTTGCTCTTCTCCTCTTTCAGTCCTACAGTGAAGAGGATAATTTCATCTCTTTGCCTGGTGGGGGTTGATCAGGGGAGCTGGCAATACCAAGGATGACACAAAGATGGACTCAGTGAAGGCAATGTTTCTGGTGAGGAGGTAGAGGTGGGACGTGTGTACCCTTCTCCCTTTGCTCGAGGGGCAGGCATCTCGCTGTGTCTAGACAACAGTACCTTCCATGATCCCACAGGGGAGCCTGTGTTTTCTCCCTTTTTTTGGGAGAGGATTGGCAGTCCCCCAACAGGGCAGTGCCCAGCTGCCCAACAGAGCAGGCATGCTGCTTCCTGCTAAGTGGACCTCAGTAAAATCTCCCTGTGCAGGCTCTATGAAAAGCAAATGAAGTAGCACTCATCCAGGTACTTGTGTAGCACGGCCTCCTCATAGCATCCAAGTTCTGCTGTGATAGACAGAAATGTCAGAAAGGTGAGATCTGAACATAGTTTTGCATGCAGCGAGGAACGTAGGTCACGCGAATCTTCCAGCAGAGCATCTTCCATTATCTGTGCTCAGTCAGGATAAAGGAGAAAGTGAAACTCTGACATTGCCACTGTTATGCAGATTGTGTTTTCATAGATTTTTCTTTTGAGAGTGGAGTGACTTGCCAAACCTCTGAAGTGACATGTGATTTGGAGATAAATTTCCATATGCTGTTTAAACCTTGTTACTATCACAGTTCACCTGTCATTTGTACAAAGAATACATGTACGTTAAATTGAAATTTCATCAACATGTAGAGTTACTACCCTGTAGAAATTGCCTCCCCGCAGATCTCTCTTCCCATTGACTTTAACTCTGTTGCACTGTCAGAAGTAACGCTGGGATGCAGCAGATAACTTGAAGGCTACTAACAGGGATTTATGAAGTCCTCAATATTTCTGACGCATTTATGTTACAGAAACAAAATGTTTTGGCTGGGCAATTGCTCATGGTGTCTTTCAGTCTTGGTACGCACCTTTACATTGCTCTTGTTAACTCTGTCATTTCACCATACCCAGCTGTTCAGTAAATGGATTTATTATGTTCTTGACCTTGGCCAAATGTTTTAACAACAATAATAGTTACAAAATAAAGACTTTTTTGGATAGTGGTCTTTGTAACACTGAGTGTCTCCTGGAGAAGGAGGAACAGTCCTTTGGCCTGAAGCGGAAGAGACAGTCACAGAAAGATTCACTGGAACAACCTGAAGAGCCTGTGAAGTCTTCATTAGGCCATTGTTTTTATGATCACGGGGCTGTCGGCAATTCCTGGATTTGTGCCTGTTCACCTTTTGGACTTGGGACTTTTCTGATTTGCTTTTATGACAGCTGGAGTGAGACAGGTGTGCCTTTTGGTCTAGTAAAAGGAAAGAAAATCAGTATTTCAGCATTTAATTATGATTGTATACTAAAAGCTACGTTTGACTGCCTGCACCCTGGCTTTCCTTTCTAGAAGCACAGCATAGATTTTTAACTAGAGAATAAAATACTGCTTTTCCCTGAAAGGTTATACTTCTGACGTACCATTTGATTGTTGCTTTGATTTTGTCCCTTCCTTAGCAAATGTTTTGTACCAGTATTGTCTTATTTTTGTCCCATAACTTATAATCAGATTGTGATTTCTTTAGGTAAAGAACACTTTTGTGCATACACCACTACACCTCAGGGTGGAGGAAGGGGTCAGAATATGTGACAGTAGTTAATTTTGGGCCTTTAGCCATTATTGCAGTACAATAGTAATAATAATAACATGAGAATTTCCAGAATTTCACCACCGCAGGCGACATGACATAGCTTCCTACCATGAGTCCCTAAATTCCTTTTAAAAGGAGCTAGGCCTGATTCTCTTGCAGCCACAGAACAATTAGAAAGCAGTATGGATGTTAGGACCTTTCTTTTTGCCTGTGTGAGACTCCAAAGGCATTTTGAGCTCCTCATATAAATGGATCAATTATTTCCTGCCATGTACTTATGGTCAGGTAGTTATTAGCAGTGAGATTTATTTATCTAGATTGCCTGAGCAGATGGAGCCTTGTTCACGTGATTGTTGTGGGGAGACAAAACAGCCACCTGAGTACCCTCAGGTAGTCAGCTTGAGCTCAAAAGCCCTTTGCACTGAAGAGGCTGAGGGTGTGCACCAGCCTCAGGGGAATGTCTCACCACATGACTGTGTGGCTGGAGTTGGCAGAGGAGTATTTCAAAAGATTGTTTTTCTTAAATAGCCACCCAAGTTAGGGGCAGGCCTGCACTCACACCGACCACACCAGAGCAATTCCTAGTCCATTGCCCCAAAGGCAAGAGAGGAAAGAGTCAAGCTGTGGTAGGGGGTACTCCAGTGTTCCTTGGGAAGGACCCTTACAGGTCAAGTTCAAACCAGGTACTCAACTTTCCAGGGTTTAACCAGTTTCTGTATACTGCTATGCCTATGTGGGCAGGAGCACCAGGCCTACCAGGCCTGACACCTCGGCAGATCACCACGCTTCCTCAGTTGCACATTGTCCTGACTGTCTGCTCCCCTGTGTGATCAACACCGTCATTTCCAGGCCTTTTTGCACAAGGACAAGGTGGCTAAAAGCTGGTGCTGTTGCACCCACAAAGACAGTGCCTAGATAGGCTTTGACATCCCGAGGATGTCGTAGCATGTCTCTATTTGTTTGGTGAGGCACACCACAGAGTAGTGTCAGTGTGATGCAGGCTGTGCTCTGAACTGTGCAGTGTTACTTGGTGGGATACCTCTGTCTGTTTTACCAGAAGGAAGTAGGAGGTGAGGATGTCTGCAGAAGGCAAGCTGAGGAGAAACAATAACCAGCAGTCCTCAATGGTGGCTGCTGAGAAAAGAAAGGTGTCCGTGTGGCTTTTTCTTTCAAAAATATACGTGGGCAGAAGGTGCTAGTGACAGCGAGGGAAGAAAAGGGGGTGGGTGACAATAAATGAAGAAGGTCACAGTGAAGATGCTCAGAGGAAAGGAAGAAATAAATGAGAACTGGAGGTCACACGCAGAGCGCCTGAAAATCCTCAGCTGATTTTCACAAGATGGATCTCTGTTGTCTTGCAGTGATTGTGCTGCTTTGGAGGGCATGTCACAGAAAGGAGCAATATCGTGGGACCGCTGCACTTCTGGAAGAGTCAAAAAGTTAAAAAAAAAAGGGCAAAAAAGCTGGTTTGCTCTGGTGAGTAGTGTTGGGAGGCTGAGGGGAATGGGAAAGTGGAATGTGTGCCTTGGTATTGCAATGTGGGGACTTCTCCCTGTGCTGAGGTACCTGCTGCTATGGGGCAGTCTCACCAGACATGCAGGTAGCTGTCATAGTCCTGAGGTGCATTGCTTTCCCTGGTCCTGGTATCCTGGGGCTCTGGGATGGGTGGTTTTCAGAAGTAACAAGACTATCTGTGCAGGCTCTGTGGGTCTCTGTGCCACCTTCCTCTGCAGAATGCAAACCCACCTTTAGTGTATCAGACTTCTCTCAGGGCTCTGGTGCTGGACTGCCTGAGCTCCTGGGAGCCTAAGGCCATGGTTTATGACCCTGATCTTCATAATTACAAGCATTTGAGATATCATCATATGTAACTTTTTTTTTTCTTTCATAGTGATATGGACCACAAAAGGAAAATTAAGGCTGAGGGAAGCTTCCAGCAAGTCATTACTTTGCAGTCATTACCCTTTTTTTCACCCATGCAATGACTGTTTCCATGGAGACTGGAGCAAACCAGTGGCTAAGAGAGTGCATTCTGCTGGTTCCTGTTTCCACAGAAACATGTATACTGGATTGCCAGAAATGTAGTTACTGTTGCCCGGCCAAACTCACCAAGCGGTGCTGCTTGGGAATAACAAGTTTTCTCCCAGTTTTGTGCTCAGGTAGTCAGTCATAGAGCATCTTGAAGTGGCAGAGCAGCTATGATGGATGATTATTGCACAGGTACAGTGTGCTAATCCCATGTAGTTTTGCTGGTCATAGTCATAGTGCAGATTACCAAACCCAAGACACCATACATTGCAACCTAGAAAACATTAGTTGTGTAATAAGGCTAGAATTAAATGCTGCAAGGAACAAATGGTGATTTCTGTGCAACCAGAGCCTGCCCTATTACTGCAGTTTGGTGCCATCCTTGCTAAGCTGTGAGAGCAGGTGTAATTGCTGTGTATGCACACACAATATACGTGCACTGTTGGGAAGGCAGCCAGTATAAATGGTGTAAGGATTTCCCACAGACATGTTTGTTATCTGCAAAATCTAGGGGTAGCCATGGGGATACAGTTATTGTGTCACTGTACATGCTTTTGGAAGACCTAGAAAATCATCCACTTAGATGATTTGTGTTTACCGCCATTAAAAACCTCTCCTCCTGTACCTGGTATAGCTGCTTGGGTTGTCTTAGTGCTTGGTACAAAACAGCTTGAATTTAGGAAGCCGTCAGTTGTCTGATGTGAACTTCGAGATGGATAATTTAGGGAATATACTGTAGCGCACAACATTTTCAGAAATTGAGTTC
Organism: Cygnus olor; assembly: GCF_009769625.2. NCBI lineage: Eukaryota > Metazoa > Chordata > Aves > Anseriformes > Anatidae > Cygnus > Cygnus olor. Next base: position 52,016,520 of record NC_049198.1, read on the forward strand.
ATTTAGATGTCAGAAAAAAAATAAGGTTTGACTTAAATTCTTATCAATCTTTGTACAATTTTTTTTATGTGTAACAAGTAGCTAGCAGAAATGTTGGTCCCCCGTGTGGCTATAAATATATAAGACTTCCTGTGCCTCTGTTCAGGAGGTTTCTGTACACTGGCATTTCTCGATTCTATCTAAAAGATAAACATTTTGGATTGCAATTACTCTGCTCTTTAGACAAATGCTCCTGGCACAGCAGGCCACTGGAGGAAGGCATGAGAGATGATATCCACTCCAGCTAACATTGCCTTCAAACAGGGCATTGCACCAATTTCATGTTAACCCAACGGCATTTCTTTAGGAATTAAAAAAAAAAAAAAAAAAGACATTTTGAGTTCAGGCATGTATTTTTAATATGCAGGATTGTCATTAATAGACATGAAGGTCATTGGGAGATAATTTTTATCTCACAAGTCTGATATTTACCTTCAAAATGCCATTCACTGTAACTATTAGGTCAGGTATTTTGCAAATCATTTCAAAGATGAAGGCCGGAAGAAACATCCAGCCCAATCTGCTGCAGTAGAGATGATATGCTTTCATCTGTAACTGCTGTATTAGGACCATAACCTTGTGCAACAAGCATCCCTCCCAAGAAAATAGTCTTTCTGAATTAGAAGACGAAAAGGAAAATGCTGCTTTCAGTAATGGCTTGTCCTAATCATCCTTGCTGTAACAAATTGCTCCTTGTTTCTAATTTGTCTGGTGTTAACTCCAACCAGTGATTCTATGTATGTCTTTCTTACCCATATTAAAAAATACCTTTAATGCTTTTGATATTTGCTCTGTGCATCTGCCTATACTCTGTAATCAATTTACCCCTCTATCTTTTCAATTTTTTCATATTTTATTTTATTTTATTTTATTTTTACTTTTCTACTTTTTTTTTATAAGATTAGCAGCTCAAGTTCCTTGATCACTTAGTAAGACTGTCCTCAAACCTCAATTTCTTTTCTCATGACAGTCTTTTCAATTTATTTTAAAACACCTTTAAAAGCATAGGCCAATGTATTTTTAACATCCCTTTGAAAGCATAAGAATTTGAACAATTTACAGGATTCTGATATTGAACTCATCAGTTTTGTACTGAGAGCTAAAATGACCTCAGTGTTAAATCCTACTCACTCTTTCACATTCCTGGAAACCAATTACTTGTTTAATATCATCATGTTGCACTGAGGGCTTGTGTATAATTTTGTCTGTTGTGAATTCTAAATCTTTTTTTCACTCTTCTCTGCATACAGTTCTACTGATGTGGTTTATGGTCTTCAAACTTTTTGGTGCTACCTGTCTACATTAGAAAATAGCTTATGCCTTCTAAGGGTCAGACAGAATTTTTGCTTGACAGCTCTCAGTCATTTGTCCAGTTTTGCTAGGCATTCTGGATATCTGGGCATGGGAGATGTCTACAGAGCTGCTCTTGTGCTGTTGTGTGGTACTAGACTGGGTGACCATGTGCCGTTACAATATGGCTCCAAAGTCCTGTTTTTCCCCAGACAGTGCAAGGTCTGGAGGAAATTAAAGTGTGAATAATACACGTGCTCTGTAGTGAAGAGTAGTATGACAGCAGCACAGGGAACTGGAAATGCTCTTCACACTGGAGTGGTTACCTTCACTGGAACCATTACTCATTTATTTGCCTTCCCATGTGTTACTCTGTGCAGCCTTTCATCTTCTGCAAAGAACATTTATTTCTTTAAAAGATATTCATTTTAAGTGGGTGTATTCTATTTTTGACACATCCAGTTCATATCATTAGAATATCACCCTGCAGTGCTGGGGTCTTTCTTCCTTTCCTTTCATTTCTTTCCCTTTCCTTCCCTTTTCTTGTTTCTCTTTTTCTCTCTTTCTCCCCCCTCCCTCCCTTTCTCTTCCCTTCTTCCTTCCCTCCCTCCCTCCCTCCCTCCCTTCCTTCCTTCCGCAATGACTATGGCATCATTCCCCCATATGAGTCCTGAGAGAGATGATTTCTCCAAGTCATCTGTGTTATCCTTGTATCAGCTGGCAGCTGCACCCCGACAGCCACAGGGCAAATCAATCCACTGCAAATTGCTCGGGGGCTCAGCTGTTGAGAAGGCTTGCCTCTCCCCCACCCCTGAGGTTTCTGAACAGATGGGTGGAAGAGATAACTAAACACACTGATAGCCCCCTCCTGCACCTCTGAACATGGGTCCTGGCATAGGGCTGGAGCTAGACTCCTCAAGCTAGCCTCAGTTTAGCTACCATTAACTGGCTGTCTGGGGGGGGTAGGTGACACCCCCTGGTTGCAGGGGGACCCTGGTGGCCCTGGCAGGAGGGAGGTGTGCTGCTTCAGGCTGCCTCAGGCCACCTGCCCTGCATCACTGGATGGCTGCAAGGAAACTGTGATTTGCCATTAAGGAAATATTCCTTTCCTTCCTGGGTTCCTGGGATGAACAGTGAATTGCCTGGCCTGATGGGTGCTGCAGATGGAGGTTTGAAGGTGAAGATCAGACTTGTGAGATAAACAATTTTTCACTTGATTCTCCAGGGTGGGCTTAGTGTCAGCCTGCTGGTTACTGCCTGAACAAGACACTGGGCTAATTGGTGTCTGCTTCATCTGCCAGCAGCAATACTTTTGTTTTTATGAAAACTGATTCTATGACAAGAAGTAACAGTGATGTTTAAGAGTCACAAAAATGCAAATAATGAGGGCTTTGGGGCCAAAGTTTAGTATTTGAATGGAAAAATAACTGGGAACACTTTGTATGTGTATGTGTCTGCATATGCATGTCTGACATAAAATACCTGAAGCAATTGCACTTTTAAAGCACAGTGAGAGATGTATATAATCAAACAATTCCTTCTTCTCTGGTACTCAGGCAAACAATTAAAAAAAAAAAAAAAAGAAAAAAGGTTTGAATAGCTTATTGCCAATTTACTACCAGTTTTTGCTGACTGAATTACTCAGTGCTCTCCAGTGCTTTTTCTCCCTTGGCAGGATGCTGTGGTGCAAAGGCAGTACAAGCAGCAGTGCCAGGAGCCTGGAGGACTCTCAGGCAGGAGGGGGAAGCCTGTGCCCAAATTCAGCAAGCTTCTGCTTTAAGAGGTCTTTGCTAATTTAGAAGGAGCCTATCTGGAATGGACAAACGCAGGCATCAGGTGAGATAGCAATGCATGACAGCCTTTAATTTCATCTCCCATTCATGGGATGGCAGATTTCTTCTTGTTTCAGAAGAGGAGAGAAACAAAACACAGTGAAGCTGAGTGGAGTGTGTTTGTTACCCTGGGCCTTCACTTCAGTTTGTGTCAGACCATGACTCTCTTGCAGGCTGTGCTGCTGGCTATGGAGCTGGCTTCAGGACTACAGAAACACATCTGCATGAAACTCTGTGCTATTGTCAAGAGATCAAGCAGAATGCTAGCTCATGAACACCCACAAAGCTGAGCATAAATGCTGCCACAAGCTCCAACTTCTCCTCTATCATTCTGCATCCAGCCCAAAGCCAGCCAACGAGGTTTGTTACTTCTCTAGCCTTCATCTCCATCCTGCTGATAAGCATGCTGCATGGTACCTATTTCGCACGTGTCCTCTTCTGGGCTCATAACTATAATGACAAGGCAGCCCCCCGTGGCAAATTCAGATCTCACTTCTCCAATAGCGATCAGCTTCCAGGGGTTATTGCCTTCCCAGCACCGGCACACGATGGCACGTTTCAGCTCCAGCCCACCCTCACCAGCAGTTTAATATGCAGGACATTGAGCACTGTGCACCGAGACATGAGCAGCATCACCTGCTGCCAACTCCACAGCAGCTTGCAGTGGGCAGCACTGGTGGGGAGATCTCAGGTCTGTGTTCCCTGCAGGTGGAGGTAAGGAGAAAGGAGCCACGAGCAAACCTGGTGCAAGCCTGGTCCTTTGGTCTTGTGTTTATATGAGGGATATGCTAGATACATTGCCAAGCAGCATGGTGTCTCTGGAGTTTGCAGTAAATTCATGGCAGTCAACACATTAGGTTTACAGAAGAGGATTTACAGTTATTGTGAAACTTCCCAGGAGATGCTGTTATATATATAGGCTTAAGTTCTTCTCAGTGTAGAAGCAGGGTACAGCCCTCAAAGGAACACTTTTGTTCTTAAATTTTTGATGTAGCAGCTTCCCTCAAAATGTATCTGCAGTTTTCATGGTTCTAGTTTTCTGTTTCTTCTTCTTCTTCTACTGCTTTTTTTCTCTCTCCTTTTTTTTTTTTTTTTTTTTTTTTTTTTTTTTTTTTTCTGTGTTTAGTGTCATCTCTGGGGAATGAGGCACTGTTTTTTGGTGTTCTGATTTGTGAGAAGTATTCTCATTGTGTGAGGCATATGCTAGTATCCTGACAGAAATAAAATGACTTACACAATATTACACAAACTCCTTATCGTTGATTTTTTTTCCTTTACAACTCATCTTGCCAGACTTTGACATGGGCTGCCTCCAAGCAGAGAGGCTCCTGTAACAATTACTAAATGATATTTAATAGTAATCGCTTGAGTTACTTCATACACTTACTAGCAAGTCAATACTTTTCTGCTTCCTAGCAAATATATCTATTGATTATACAGACGGGCAAACAGGAGATGGGTTCAGAGGCTAAAAGCTTTTGAGTATGGATTTTTTCAAGACACCAGATATTGATCAGCACTTTCTAAATATGTATCAATAGATGTATCAATAAAATACATTTGTGCTTCTGTAACAATGGAGAAAATAGAGACGTAATAGTTCATAGAAAGCCAAGGTCATGTTAAAGAGATTGTGTTATTTATGACCACTTCTATCTCTTCGCTGAGTACATGTGCAGGATGGGCTTATTTCCAATGCTGATGAAATTGTATAATGTACTTGTGAACACCATGCTGAGAGGGACACTGTGACATATAACAAGGGAAGAAAATTAATTTCTTGACAGGTCAGCTGCCAATAAAAGAGCAGACAGGAAGTGAAAATCATTACTTTCATGATGGATACCTTAAGGACTGATTGGCTACAAAAACAGATGAACTTTCTTTTCACCTTACACTGTGTAGTTGGGTCAGTGTACGCGGACAGGAGCAGAGCACTGCCTCTGCCCCCGGGCTTTCTGAAGAAGCCTGCTGATCTTTAATTAGCCCACCTCTGGGTGCCCACCTCAGCCGTGATTTACAGGTCCAGTTTCACCTGAGAGTTGCTGACCCACAGGAGGACCTGCGAGGCTGTGCCCAGAGATAAGGTGAGAGCTGAGCCCTGGCTTGTCAGCAGAGCCAGCAGAGAGGTCGGCCCTTGCCCAGGGACATCCATCAGGCTTGTAGAGGGAAACATTCCCGCAGGGAGGAAGGGGTTGCTGGGCTAGCTAAAGGTCTAAGGCAGAGATAAAGCCTCTTGGAGGCAGCCTGTTCCCGTGGTGTCTGCCTTCCTGGCTAGGGATGCAGACCCATGCTCATGATGGCTCTCCGTGTTCCCCTCCAGGTTGTCTGCAGCACTGTGTAATCCTCACATGCATCCTCACAAAAGTGGCATCATCTCACCCGGAATGATGACTTCTTTCTCAGCTGGAGCTTTCAGCCGAAATGGACAGCTTCCAGAGGAGATTCTGTATGCTGAGGGCTGGGAGTGGGGGTGCTGGTTGGGAAATCTGTTCCAGCATTGTGGTGGGGGTTAAACTGGACGGCTGTCATCTGGCCTTGCAGAGAGCAAATAATGCCTCATTGCCTCGTACCAGTTTCATTGTGAACAGCTCTTTTGAAAATATTGTGGTAGCTATATATAAAGCGGGGTGTTGAGGTTTCTATTTTAGATTTAATTTTGCTCCTTAATAACAATGTGCAGTAGATTTGCCAAACATAGCACTCTCCAGGCTGAATTGTACTTGCTCAGCCTGATGTACAAAATCTTAAATGCATCTAAATAACACCCAGCTGGCATAGTTCAGACTGTAGCTTTCTGTACCACTTTTGTGCATGGTATAGATGTGGCAGACAAATCTAACAAACTTTGGGGGGGAAGCATCGGATGTAAATTGGGAACAATTAACAAAAAGAATGGAAAAATCCTCCCTGAAATAAAAATTCTGTTCAGAGAGCCTACATGTGAAAGTAAGCACCCACCGCTTGCCAGAGGAAGGTTTAGGGCTGATTATGTTTTAAGCCTGAGAAAATCCATTCATTAGAGATGATGTAGTTTTAAAAATACACCTGGTTCTCAGATTTGTGTACCTGTGTGTTTGCAGATCTAGGCTTTGTGCTCTGCCACCAGAGACTGTGTTTCCACAGCTGGTTTCAATTCCAGGCTGTTAATTGACTGCAGTGCCAAGGGATGAGGATTAAGGGAGAGAAGCAGGCACACCGGGGGGGAAGACAGGATACCTGGTGGGGCTAAGAGAATGCATTTGAATGCTACCCCTTCCTCCATTACATAGGCAAATGGACCTGAGGTTGCCACAAGATTTGGGTCAGCCTCTTCCAATGTACTTACCTGCAAGCAAAAGCAGGGTGATGAAGGCAGTGGCTCTCGCCTAAAGGCTGCCAGCAGCCGTGGGCTGTGGTCTGATGCATGCCCATGGTACAGTTTGGCTCAGTACCTGTGCCAGGCACTGGAACCTGTCCAACTGCACTGGGACTGGAGCAGGAACCCCAACTGTGCTGCTGGAAACACAGGAACTTGTAGTTAACAGCCAACAGGAGCTTGTAGTTAACAACCGGCAGGCTTCTGCAGCTTTCTGGTATCATCCAGGCAGCTCAATGCTTGGAGAAAACTGCTAATGCAAAGGCTATTGATTTTAACCAGATGAGCAAAGCCAAACTCCACAGACTGGCTCAGCATCCCCAGTCCCAAGAGAAACTGCATTTCCCTAGGTAAGTGTCCCAGGCACAGTGCCACCAATATTATCTGGGCTGTGCACCAATGTTGCTAAAAATCCACCTCACCTTAGAGCCTCCGACGGGCTGTCCCCCGATGCAGCACTGCCTGGCTCATAAATCCCTAATTCCTTTTTGCTGTGGTCCTGAAAGGTCCTTGCAAGGGGCTGGGATGAGCAGTGAAGTGAAGGCAAACCAAAGCAGCATGGTGACCAGGCAGTGAGACCTTGCTACCTGTTGGGGTTGGATCGTGGCTTTGTCCAGGTCACTGCCCTCGGGATGTCTCACCACCAGACATCCTGGGTTTCTCTGCCATGTCGTGGGGACCTGCTGGTAGCAGGTTACCCTTTAGGGTTGTGATTTTGCTTGGAGGTATTCCTTCTCTCTTGCTGTGTACCCTCAGGATGAGTGGCAGGGTTTGGCCTTCTGCCGTGTCTGAGCAACGCCGTGAAGGGTGGCCTCATGGTCCTCAAGGTGTGTTTTGGCACCACCAGCCATCATGCTGGCTAGCTCCCACATGGGGCTAATTCCACGCATGTGAGAACAGAAGAAGAAGAGAAAGTAGGACTCATTGTCAAAGTAGTGGAAAAAACATCTTGGCAACGTGTGTCGCAGCTGCTGGGTCTCCTGTGTCACCACACTCCCAGCTTCCAGAGGAGTTACAATTGGATATTTGCACAACACACAGGGTTCATAAAACAGTAATGTTCTCACATGAATGTTTCAGTTATTCTGTCCCATTACAGATACAATGCTTTTTGCTCCCTCTAGTCTCATCACAATGTCTTTTCCCGTGATTGCAGATGGTACATGGCGCAGCCCTATTTTTCTTTGTGATTCTGGGCAGCTTTCAGCTTTCTGCAAGAATTAGTGATATGGGTGTCTTTGTTTCCTCATTTCTGGGTGAACTAGCATCTGAGACTCGCTGGCTAGCTCTTTGGCTCTTTTTACAAAAGCAGGTATTACTTAGTGCCAACCCCAGCGCCAGAGAAGTCTCCTTGTTTTTGAAAGCTCCACCTGACACAACTCACCTCCACTTTTGGTACCCATGGCCTAGGCAAAGGCTTTAGGTCTCTGTGATTTCTGGCACTGTTGTTTGTTGGGGGAATACACCTCCAGCCTTAACATCTGTGGTGTCCACGCAGAAGCATTTTCAGTAGCATGAAAGATGCTATCATTTCTGCCTGTTGCTGATTTGCATGTCTTGTTCATGCTCTCATGTGGCTGAGCTCTAGATCTGCTACTTTTCATGCTGCTTCGTCTGACAGTTTATGCAGACTTTTCAATACTTTGCCCAGACATTATCGCTTTTAGCATTGTGTGGCTTCCAAGACCTGGCAGATGTCTATTGCTTTTTTGCAAGCACAAATCCGTCTCCCTTAATAACCTCTCTCCCAGCCTTTTGTCAGTCACATGGAACACAATTTTGTCTCTAAGCATATCATTTTCAGTAATCTCAGTCTCTTGCTACAGCTCATTCTGTTTCAGTTTGGCTATACACTTGTCGATCCCATTTGTTCCAACATGATGAGGCCAAAATTGGTGCTGCTCAAATACAATGCTCATTCGAGGGTTACAGTGTTTCCTAAATATTTTTGAAGTGTCCAACAAAATACATTTGTCTTCTAGCTGCTGTGCTGATAGCATGTGTTGATAAGTTTCAAAGGCTTCCTCACCCACTATGTGGGAAAAAACCCTCACTGCTTGAAAATTTTCTTCTATTTTACTTAACTTTCAGGCTTTTATCAATCAGGTGAAAGTATTGTTCCCCTGTCTCCAGTTCTTTGCTGCCAGCCGATAGCTGTAATGACTGCCTGAGTAAGTCTGGGATGCACCGCTTTTTCTTTGGGGTGCTTTTAACTCATTTTCTGCCTCATGCACTCTCTCCGTCCATTTTCCATTTAAACCAAATGTTGGAATCCATGGTGCGTCGTATGAATATTGCTAGTATGATAATAACATTATAATTAAAATTCAGTCTATTCCAGTGCTAAGATTTTGCTAATGACTCTTCAGAACGTGGCTGAAATGTGATATCTCCCTTTTTGCTATGGTCATAATGCCCCCTCCCCTTCCTATCTCCCACCTAACATTTTCCTGCAAAAAAAAATAGGAAGAATCAACCACCCTGCACAGTCACTGCTGTGGAGCACTGTGCAGAGGGGAGCTGTGTCTGAGGGCTCCAACCTCAGCCCCTGGGTGCAGCAGCAAGCTGGACCCTGGACCCGTGGGTAGCAGGGTGGGTGCAGACCCAATTTTAATTAGAATATTACCATCGTGCTAGAAATATTCATGTGGTGCATCCTGGACTTACTCAGGGGCAGGGTGGTGGAGCAGTCTTGAGTTAGCGCTGCATGAGCAGGTATGCTGGAGAGCAATTTGCTGTCATGGAAGGTTTGTCCAGAAATGAGGAAACAGAGACACACATATCACTAGTTCTTGCAGAAAGCCACTGCCCAGAATCACAAATAAAAACAGGGCTGCAACTTTTACCACCTACAATCACAGGAAAAGTCATGGTGATGAGACTGGTGGGAACAACCAGTGACAGGGGCTATTCCCTTTGCTGCTGGAGGGCAGGGAGCAGAGCACAACCAAGTCCTCAGCAGCCTCCCTGCAGCGAGCATTGCACCTTCCTTGATTCTCCAGGCAATCCTGCCAGTGAGACCTAGTGGACAGAAACACTGAAATCCATATTTTCTGCTCAGAATGCAAAAAGCAGAAGCAGCAGAAATAAATCTGAAAACTACAGGTGCCTTTGGGGAGACAGGAAGGCAAATACTGAGTCCAATCAAGAGAAAATGGCACCAACGTACAGCTCTGTGCACTTGCTTTGCTAATAGCAAACTGCAGAGCCTGTCCTGCCAACAGCTCCCTCTGCATCATGTAGGTTCCCCAATGACCTTAGCTGTAGACATAAGAAAAACAGCCAAGAGCTTTTAACAGTAATAGAGTCCTTGTTCCATGCTGGGTCTGGCTGTATTTTGAAGAAATTCAGTTAACCCAAATAAACAGGTGAGGAGTAAAGCTAATGCGCAGCAGAGGTGGCTTATTTTGGGGAAAAAAAAAAAAGTGTGGTGAGTAGTTCTGCTTTCACAGTGGGCTTATTTTGTGACCTGCTGGCTGAGGCTGGAGGAAGCCCTGAGGAGTGGGGACAATGTCCTTGGGGTGGGCTGGACTGCCACCAGTGGCTGGTGCTGTTCCTCTGCAGCCATTCTCATCTCCTATGCAGCCATCGTCATCTCTGTAGCACCCACCCATGCCTGTCTGCTTCACTACTTTACATAGGTTGTAAATCTGCATTAAATCTGCTACTGGACCTCTCCTAATTTTTCTGTCTCCCAGTGTCTTTCTCAAAGACATACTATGTGTACTGATAGCCTTTTGTCCTGACATTACAGGGGTTATCTGCAGAAACAGAAGTGGTTATTGGCAGCTCAGGATAGATGATTGGAGAAATCCTTTCAAGTGATTTAAAACTCTAAGAAAGGCTTACAGATGGGATTTCCAATAATGACATATTATTTAATAGTGAACTTAGTGATCAATTCTGGAAGTGAAAATTAATATAATCCTTATAACCTGTGAATACAGATCTGCTCTCTTTTCTGTTTGATATGGGTGCAGCTCAGCTCCTGTTTTCTAATCTCCTGATTACCCTGTATGTACTTGCTTCTCATTTTATATTGAGCATAGGCATAGCTAAGATTTAACCTTATTTCTGCACTGGTGGAGGAAAAAATAAGAAGGGAAAAACAACAACAAAACAATTTAACTGGAGCTATCCTTAAACAGAGGTGTTTAAACATCGCCCAGGATGAAAGCACGACAAGATGGAAGGGCCATAAGATGACTTGGAATCTGTCTACATGAGGAGAAAATGATATCTCTCTGTGCCTGAGTCCAGACCTCTCTGGGAGCTGTGACTCATGGTGGCCTAGACTCATGGCGGTGCTAGTACCACAGCAAGGCTCAGGCATCAGCTTTCTCTGCCATGTGTGTTGGAAAGCACTGTGCCTAGTTTTCTCTCTGCAGGTTATATACCCATTTCCCTTACTACAAACTGGTGCTGACTGAGATCTCAGACAAACTCTGTCACTCCTGGGGTTGTCTCTGTTGCCCTTTCCCCCTCCCCATGCGTCTTCCCTTTTTGCGAAGATGTTGGTGCTGGGGGAGGGTTGTGTGAGGACATATTATATAACCTTGTTTTGCATTTGTGTTGCTAGTGGTTACCTTCTGAAGTCTTGGATTATGATACCCATTCCAAGTCCCCTGACACCTGTACAGTTGAAGTGGAATAAGGCTTTATAGTATTATCAGATTAGTCATAGAGCGCATTTAGAATGCACATAGATTAGTCATTTAAAAGGTAGCTTCAGCTATCTGGATAGGTCAGGAGAGCCTGATTCTCCAGGGCCCTTCATGTAGAAAGAATAGCAGCTGCAACCTTTAGGCATCCCTGGAACAGACTACAGAAGTCTCCCGTGTCACGCTGCTTTTTTTTTTTTCCCAAAAGAACCGGCAAACACCAATATTTCATCTCAAATTGTGTGGGTGAAATTCATATCAGCTCTGGAAGTGCTCTAAGTGGTCCTTCAGAAGTGGCTCTGAATAAAATAAGGCAAACTGTCAGCTCTGAGGACCTTGGTAATAGCTGTGGTCCTGGGTCCTTAGAGGAGAAGCAGATGGGAAGGATGGCAGATGTGAAAGTGAGATAGATACTAACTCATCAAACACTTGAGCACAGGGACAGAAACACCCTCAGCAGCAACACTGGTTCAGCCACAAGAAAATCCTTTGCTGGTACACTCCAGCTCCAGCTCCTTTGTCCATCTCTCCCATAAATATGTCTTCTGTTCTTCGCAGTGTGCAAATGCAAGGAAGATCCTACGTCATATGGAAACCCATGCTAAAAGTCAGCTTGCAAAGACTACTCACTGCATCAACTCTCTGAAGTTGAATTTCTTCCTTGAGTCTTGTCCTTGGGTCATGCCACAGACTTCTGTTGGTTGGTGTGGCAAATGCTCAAGGCATGGTGCAGCTGACCTCACCACAACCACCTGTAGCAGCTTGTTCCATTAGAGAATTTCTGGTGGTGATGCTCAGCAGGGAGTCAAGTACTAGTGATAAACCTCTTTTTCACTTTTGTACAGCATGGTGTCTCGCATCAACTGCTGTTGGCCAACAGTGGCATCAGGGGAGGTGAACACGTTCAGATTATTTAAATTGCTCTGGTTTCTGTTCAGATCTCTCTTTTCGAGGAATTCTCTCTTTCATAAACAACTTTTTTTTTTTTTTCCGAAACATAGGTCTAAACTCCTCAAATTCTCTGTGTCTCCATTACATTACTCCAGTGTTGCTTCTTCTTCCATTGTATTATAAGGTCATTAAATGAGCATAACTACTTGTACCGCTTCTTTTGTCTTGGGCTTCATTTGTGCACTGCCTAGCTGTAGATGTATGGAGGCAAGTGTCAGGTTTCTAAGCGGGGTTGTGTTCTGGTTGGAAGAACACTGATTCTCCACTTAGCGTTTAATTTTTATTATTTATTTGTTTGTTTGTCTATTTATTTATTTATTTGTTTGTTTGTCTATTTATTTATTTATTTATTTTCAGGTGCTGCTTGACTCCTGCAGGATATTTGAGAAAGAGGAGAAAACAGTCACCAGTCAAGCCTTTGAACCTTTTACTGTAGGTCAGGAGACTGGTCCATGGTGCTGGAAAACCTTATGCAAGCCTAGGAAGACCTTTGCAGTCCAGCTAGTCTCCTATTTGCTGTAGTTAGCTGTAAGAACAAGGGATACTTCCTAAGAAATTGTTGGAGGATCTTTCTGTTCTGATCTGTTGTGCCTGCAAGGTGACCAGTATGTCTGCTCTCCATCCTAGATGTGCTTACTGAAGCTGCGCTAAGCCTTGCTACTTACAGTGGAATCCCAGGGTCTCTGAGCTAGGTGAAACTATTTCTGGAGATGCATGGATCTCTCCCAAAAGCTGAAGTTTTCCATGGATTCAGGCTGTTAAAACTAAATTTCAACAGGGTAATTTGCACAAATTTTCCACCATTTTTTTCCATATAAATTGCACACTAAGTTGCTAAATCATCCACTGATTTGTTGTGCTAGCTTGTGCTGCTTGTATGGGCTGATCACCCCATTGATGTTGATTGTTGATGTTGACTTTTATATTTTCACCGTTGATGTTGACTTCTATATATTGAATGCATATTCCTTGCTCTCTTTATTATCTCTGAAGCTGGCTTTAATCAGCAAATAAGATTGCATCCGTTTACTGATCGGTAATTGACCTTGGTGAGTTTTTGTAGCCCTGCTACAGCTCTGGTATCTTCCTGTGCTGGTATTTTCAAGTCCTCTGATCTCTTCTCATGTCTGTACACCTCTGTGCTGCATTTTTATTCTACGGTGATAAGTAGTTACACAGAATAACTATTTGCTATTGCTCTCTGTCTTTCAAAGGCAAAAATAACTTTTGGGGTCCTGTCAACGTTTGAAGATGGTACAGTTCAGGCAGCTGCCATTTGTGTTCGACAGCTTTCTCAGTCATCAATAGAGTTCCAGAAGACCTCATTAAAAGAAACAATATGGTTATTTCTTTTGTGACAGAGATCTGTTATTTTTATTTGCTTCTAGCAACACTGTATGAAGCTTCTTAATACCTTTTTTTTGGTGTCCTTTGAAAATGTCTTTTCATGCCATTTTAAACTCATTCAGTTCTCTTTTATTCATTGACACATTTGCCTTTTTTTTTTTTCTTTGTAAATTAATAGTTCTGTTCTAGTTACTGGAAAAAATGCTGAAACCCTAAATCACTTTATTTTAAATAGATAAACTGTTCTAGCTGGTTTCACCTCATTTTTCCCTTTCTTTCTCAAATAACCCTCATGAAACAGACTCATCTTTTCCTCATGAAAGTAATGGAGCTACTATTTTACAAAGATTCACATTCAGGATATCAGATTACTACTCGTACATTTGCACAAAAGAGCCCTTTTTTTTTTTTTTTTTTTTTTTTTTTGTCTCTTCAATTTAAAAAGTTACTTTTCCACTGCAGGAAATTTTTTTAATAAAAAGAAAGGTTGCACATTTTATAAGACTTGGCATTTCTATTCTGATTTTTAATTCAGCTCCAGCAGCTAGAAAAGAACTAGAAAAGAGCCAGTAGCAATGTAAAATGATTTTTTTGAAGATGGAAGAGGAAGGGAACAGCAAATGTCCATTATCTGGAAGGGCAGAGAGAAAAGTCTCAGTTAGGATACAGCGCCCATTTGGAGCAAAAGAAAACAGTGCAAGAACTGCAGTGAAAACCAACGAGAACCATTTGGTTACGGAATATGAATTGTTATAGGTCTGCACAGCTGGGTGAGCCAGTGCTCATCCTCAGAGCATCATCAGCCAGAAACAGCTGCAGCTCTGTGCAGTACTATTTTGGGACCTTGTTTCCTTGGGCTGCCATTTGCCAAAACATCTTGGTCTCAATTTCCTCCTTAGACTCAGGACATTCATCTGGGGCGGTGCAAAAACACAGTTTGCTAGCAAACACTTTTTAACTCTTTATTGTTTGAAAAGGTGTTAGCTTCATTCTTACAGCTACCTATGTTAGAGAAGCTCTGGTGAAACCTTGATTGGCATTTTCCTAGGCTGGACATTCCCTTGGATTAAATGGGTCGGCTGTTCAGGTGTCTTTTCTTGCCTGCTAGCTAGCAGCTGAGCTCAGATTGACCACAGGAGTGGCTTGGCATGTTGTGCCCTCTGTAGGTTTTGGGAGTTCTCCCACCCATGGAACAGGCAAATGGAATTTGTTTGCTTCAGGTTATTTCAGCTTTTTTTTTTTTTTTTTTTTTTTATGTTTATCTCACAGTCCTTGTAGAGTGAATGAAAATGTGGAAGGAGCTCTTACCATCATTGGCTGCAAAGGAGGCTGATCTGGCCACTGGCTATTTGTAGTCTGCATGCACGTTGGCACTGTCGTAAGCTGTACCTGCACATAAGACAATTCATTGGCACATTGTTTTTTCAAAGGGAACTATTCAAATAAATGTAGATTTAGGCTGGATTCTGCACTCAGTGGCACTCTATAAATAGTTTATCCCTTTTGAAGTTTAAAAAGGCCAAACTAGGAGCTGTTAAACGTCCTTGATTTCCCTGCTTTTAAGTAAAAGTACATATGGTTGCACATCAACCATTCACAAAGCTTTGATTAATGTGACGTCTAAGCTGGTAAGCATCAAAGGAAAATGCTGTGGTTTAAATCACTCCTTCCTCAGACAGCAGAGTTCAGCAGTGCCTTGAAGGCTGTGCTGTCCCTTTGGAAAACTGGAATTTCTCCTCTTTCCTTTTCCAGTGGTTCAGAAACACTGGCTGTTTGTATGATATGTGGTGATGTGCAACGGAGCAGATGAAAATCCAGGAGACCAGGCTGCACAAGCCTGGGGCTGGAGGTGCAGTGGGAGCTGGGCCAGCATGCAGGTGGATGTCTGCAGACCAGACCCCTGGGTGCCCTGGGTAAATTTGCCACTGGCCAGCTCCCATTCATGTTCAGGGCCAGTGGGATTGCCAATGGAAGAGAGGTGTGTGGCACACATGGAGAGGCCCAGCACATGGAGCAGTTTTAGAGACAACGAGCCAATGAAAAGATACTGGAAGAATTTGCCTTAAGCTTGGCAACACAGGAGGTTTTTGGGGGGAGACCTTGAGCACTGGGCACCTGTGTGGAGAAGGCTGGAGCCTGCACTACATGTACTCCTTGGCATGGTAGTCCTGAGTGCTGAGCTGTGCAAAGATGGAGCAGGGCTGAGCACCTGGCCTGAAGCTAGTTCTTTTTAAGAGAAATCTCCACAGGAAGAATTTGTTTTTATCCTGATGAACTTTTCAGTAAGGCTGAGAAACTGTTGTACTATGAAATAACTCAGTATCATTTACATTTTCTGTAAGAGCAAATTCTTCCTCTGTATAACAATTTCAAGGTTGGCAGAAGAACTGATTGCTGCTGAGAAATGGATAATTTATCATTTTAACCTGTAATAAAGTATTAAGCAGGTGAATTTGCAGTAACCTTAACTCTGTCCCCTGATGCATATGCATTATGATTTAGTCTATAATAATGCTATCAGTATTATTCAAATGATACACGACACTATCATATATTCTGCAAATGTACTCTGGTCATTGAGTGTAGTTATCTTCTGATTTAGCTCTGCCCCTTTCCCCAAATAATCTTTTGTCTCTGCCCTGCTTACTGTGATTATTTGACTCTGGATCTTGCCCACCGAGATGTGGCACCACAGCAAAGGGGCAGTGCTCTGCTGCACCAAGGAGACACAGGGGAGGGCTCAAGAGTATTTTTCCAGAGCTGAGGCACTGCTGGAGGCATATGGCTGGACAGCATTGCTTCTACTTGTCATTACCCAGCACAGTAGGGATGCCCAAGAGTCACACATTTTTTTTTCTTTCTTTCTTTCTTTTTTTCGTCTTTCCCTGTACCACTCCCTCTTGCCCTTTCCTCGAGATGGTCTGCGAGATCAGGGTGGCCTATGGACTATTCGGAAGCCCAGGGACCTGTGCGTGGGCACTGGTCACAGGGTTTGTCTGGCTGGGTGATTAATTATGCAAACCCCAATCCTTGCAAAACTAGCTTTGGACTAGGATAGCACCTGTCAGAGAGGGGGCAGTAAAGCTGTGGTGTCTGCCCCTCAGAGGCTGAGAGGCAGCACCCTGCGAGACACCTCCCCAGCTCTGCTCTTCCATCTGATAGTGGTGTGTTCACTGTCCCGTAGGAAATGGTTAGCTTCTTAGTGACATGGGCAGCTGATTTACTGCTCTGCACATCTGGGGACACACCAGGGACTCACTCATGCCCCAGTGCCCTTGGGCACAGTGTTAGTCAGAATGAGCTCTTTTTCTGCTCTGTCTAACAGCAGCAAATGTCCCCTCATTTGTCCCCCTCATTTTGTCCCCTCATTTGGGACAAAATGTTTGTGCTGCAGTTACAGCACTTCAGCAGAGCTGGCAATATTAGTGGCGTGCTATTACTAAACTTATTCCCATTTAACATGGCAGAAGGGTTAGCTGTTGAGGTTATTAGCAAGTTCATGAACTCAGTTTTATTTATTCAGGTGACATTTCTGAGTGCTGCCATTATTACACTTTATGTAGAACAGTACTCCAATGAGTTAGTGTGCTACATTTCCTTCGTGGTTCTGTGTTTGCTGGAGGGACTACAAGCTGAGGAAGTCTGGGAAGACCATTAGCTACCATTTAGAGCAGCCCATTCTGCAATCTGGGGTCAGAACAATCTCTATGCGCTCCTGTTCAGGACAGTTACAGCAAATAGCACAATCTGGGGCAGCTGGTGATGCTCTAAATTGATACAAATATCTCCAGCTTTGGAACAGCTTTGCTAGTATGCGTATCCTTGCTCTGGCCCTCACAGCATTTTTGCTTCTGAGGCAGGCTTTGGCAACTGCTAACGTAAGTCCGCTTACTGTTGTAATTAGGTGGATGAGCTCATCAGAAAATGAGTTGCACCACTAATTGTTTTGTCAGAATAGGATTTGGAAGGAGTCGCTGTGCATTTTTTAGGGCTTTGCAGAAGCTGGGAATCCCTCCGTGCTGGTGTGAATGCTATTCCAGGCAGAGCATACGCTGTGAAGGTTGTTGCTTTTCCCTGCAGATGATCTGGCCAGGCAGTTTGGCACTTCCAGAGGTGATTGCATCACTCTATGATAAATCTGCATTCTATTTAGAAACCCATGGGAAAAGATTTAACTGTATAAAATTTTAACTATAATTGTATATTAAACAAAACAAAACAAAACAAAACAAAACTGATTTTGTCCTCAAGATTTCACAGGATCTATAAGAAAAAAAGTACAATGAAATATTTTCTTTAGTGATAGCTTGTACAAAATGGGCTAATATTGCCCTGGGGACTAGATGACAGCAATAACAATCATGACCACTAATGCTCTCACTGCATTTGTCATTGACATTAGAACGAACACATTCAGAGTCAGTATCACTCTTCTTGTCACCCAAAGCCCCATCCTAATACTAGGTGATTTTTCAGTATATCTGCAAGATTTACTGTTAATCTTTGGGACTGGTTTTTAATGGTTGACTTCTTACAGTCCTGAGCTTTGGATTGTCCTTTGCAATATGTCCTTGCAGTACCTCACAATGTGCAAACCTAAAGAAAATCAAGTCACAGGGAAGTAATGATATCCACAGATTTGTCATGCTTGGGAATGTGCTGGCAAGCATGGGTATTGCATAGAAAAGTGCAGGGAGGCCTTTTGTTACAAGGGTATCTTTTCTGTAGTGAAGATTTTTGTGGGCTACACCCTATAGCTCACCATCAGAGGCCTGCATTTCCTTTTCTCTAGCTGGATGGACAGCAGTGGTGTTTGGACTTGCCTCCTCACCTTGGCTCTGATGTGGCCCTCCCTCCACTGTTCATGCCCAGCTGAGGTTTTCTTTAATGGAAAAATAGAGTAGAGTGGAGTGGAGTGGAGTAGAGTAGAGTAGAGTAGAGTAGAGTAAAGTAGAGTAGAGTAGAACAGAACAGAACAGAACAGAATAGTTCAAGTGGAAGGTTCCTACAAAGAACACTGAGTCCAACTGCCTGTCCACTTTAGGGGTTACCAAAATTTAAGAAAGACAAACGTTAAGAAAAAAAGAAAAATGGTAATCAGCCTCTGAAGTTGCCCATAAACTTGCAGATACTGTCTGTCTGATAACCAGAACTTTCCTACCACCAGCCAGGAAAGAGTGAAAACTGATACATCCAGCTCTGATTTATAATATGTGAGCAGAGCCTGAAAATGTGAAATTCCATATGTTTAAAGAAAGTTGTTGCTGAAATTATAATACTGTTTGGTGTTCTGCTTAAAAAGTATGGATAGGGGACCTCATGGCAGACAACACCTATTTTCTGTACTCTTGTTGATTTTCCAAGGGTCAAAACTTCTTGATTCATTTTACTGTCTGCATTGCAGTTTAATACCATATTCTCATTACAATGCAACATGTGGGTCTGCTTGCCCTGCACATACTCTTCCTTGATCTTTCTGTAGTGCTTGTTTATGAGAAAAGTGGATGAGTGTGTGTGTAAAAAACAAAGCATCTTATTGTAAGGTTTTTCAGTGTTGCTAGAAGTCAGAGTTGTGATATTTGCAAGCTCAGATTCTGAAAGCAGAGCTACGGCTTAAGTGAACATTTGCATTTACAAACTACAGTTGCAAATGACTTTCACACTCCTGATTCATCTGGGTCAGAATCACCATATTTATTTATATTTCAGCTAAAGCTAAGTCATTAGTGCCCAACACATATACATGGTGCTACTGGTATCCACAGTATTATTGCAAATCCAGGCACTATACTGCGTACAATTGTGATAAGAAGAGCTACACTGGGTGACATGCAGAGCCCCTCGCTCCACTGTCCTCTCTCATGCAGAACACATCACTGATGTCTAGGAAAGAGAAGCACAGCTAAGTGTATGGTATTGGCACAGGTTCCCAGCTTCCAGTGATTTACAGATCAGGGACTTCTGAATGATAGGCTTGTGCAGGCTCCCTCATTAAACTGTAGCAGGCTCCCTAGGAGTCTGATCTCCAGAGCAGATGTTCTGGGTAATGGAGAGGCCAGTCAGCACATTGGTGATGGAGAAAGTGCAATGGGAATATAGCAGCCCCAAGTCCTTAGTACTGCAGGGTTGGGAAAAGTCATGGGGACAGGCTCTCTTTCAGAAAAACATTGCCTCAGTCTCATTCTGGCTACATCTGTAAAACACCGCTGAGATCTCTTTGCAAACAGAAGATTTTCTCATTTCTAGACGTGTTGCTGGAACAAATGGGAGGGCAGGCAGAGGGGCTTAACAGGCTCATCTTGAAATAATATTTAAAGAAATACCTTTACTGTTTTGAGAAGAGAGTGAAAACATGGAAATGCTCTATAACACAAACTGTGTTGCTTTTCTTTTGGGGAGATGATTTTTTTTTCCAGATGGAGTGCTTGAAAATCTTGCAGATATACTGAAAAATCACCTAGTATTAGGATGGGGCTTTGGGTGACAAGAAGAGTGATACTGACTCTGAATGTGTTCGTTCTAATGTCAATGACAAATGCAGTGAGAGCATTAGTGGTCATGATTGTTATTGCTGTCATCTAGTCCCCAAAGCCTGAAGAGCAAATGTGTTGGCTAAGACTTTTATAATGAAATCCTGGAAAAATATCGTCATCTTCTGAACCTGAGTGTAAACAAGAATCTCCCTCCGTGTGTTGGAGGTAGCGGTTGTCCCCTAGTATCTCCATCCTCTCTCCTTGGTTCTTGGAGTACTCATATCCTACAAAGGAGGCACAGAGGCTGTTCTAATGATTCACAACTTTTAATTTATGTTCAGATGACAGGGAAGGGCACAGACATGCCAGTGGCTAGTCCATCCCTTCCACTATGGAGAAGTAGTGTCCAGCCAGAGAGCTGGATTTGGCACTAGTAAGTTCTGTACCCCACTCCCCCTGCTCTCTCCTTTTGCCAGGTGTCCCTCTGTGGTCTCACTGCCCTGGCCCCAGGGGGGTTTCTTAACATCTCTTCCAGCACACCGTGGTTACCCTTTGCTCCATGCTCTTTGACTTCCATAACCTCATTGCTAGTGGTACATTGGCGTGACCCTTTTTTTTTTTTTTCCTCCAATATTTCTCTTTGGGATTTGCTCCTCTTCATTATATTTTCATTCTGGTCTTTTTTTCTGGTCTTCCCTCCACTGTCCTCCATCTTTTTAACATCCTCTGACATCTGGATCTTGGTGTCATGCTTTTTTGTAGAAAGCAGCAACCGAATGACCATCTTCTGCCATCTTTTTATTATTAGAGACTTACAAGAAGGAAGTAGAAGAAAAAAAAAAAAAAGACAACCAGGAGGAGGATAGGCAAAGATTACCTCTGAGCAGACTGTGAGAGTGCAGAAGGCCTGTCTGGGTGTCAGCCTCCCTTCAGATGTCCCCGTGGGACAGCAGAGACCATCCTGCAGGGTGTAAGTTTTCCTTAGGAGAGAGATGCCTTGCAAGACTTTTCTTCAGACATAACAGTTGGTCTCCTGGTGCTTCCAGTTCCAGTGTTCCCTGCTGTCTTCTCCCGAAAAGTGCAAGAAATGAACGGTTTTGCTTCTGGCAAGGACACAGGCCCCTTTCAACACCTGGATGAAGCATGATTTTGGAGGTTTGCCTGGGCTTTCAGCAGCTTCTCCTTTTACGTGGGGAGCAGGGAGGAGACTAGGAGGTACTATTGTGCAGACGTTGGTGTAGACACTATTTCTGCTGACACACCACTGCCAGCTCTCCCCTTCCCCCTGCCCTGAGCTATTTTCAAGGATAATGAGTGGGCTTTAGCATTTCTAAAAACACAACTGTGATTGCAGCAGAGGAGTATGTTTTCTGGGTACATTGCCACCCACAGGAAATAGAAAGCTTTTTTTTTTTTTTTTTCCCTTTTTTTTTGAAACCTGATTAGAATCATGGTGTACCTCTGTAAGGGAGACTGGAACAAGCCCCATGTTTACATTTGTTGTGTAATTTGTGGAGGTATACAATACACCTAAATCCCCAGACATGTAACTGTGGCTCATTTCTCTCTGGAAACACCTGTCCTGTTTTCAGCACTTTCACAATCACATCATTATCTCTCCCTGAATCCTGGCTCCCTGTTCTCTGTCACCGAGATTCAATCTCAAAAATACACAAACAGGAAATAAAGATCAGCAGTAGCTCTGAAGCTATCAAGATCTCTGGAACAGGCCCCAGGAAATCAGTGTTCACCTCACTCCAGCCCCGTGAGCCAGGAAGAAGCTGCATATTCTTGAAGCAGCAGAGCCTCTTGGCTGTGTGTTCTTGCACACCACAACATGGACAGGCCCCATTCAAGGGCAGAAGGTGATTCTGCTGTGTGCATGGTGATGAGTTGTGATCCTACACCCACTGGTCTCACTGACTTTAGCACCTTGTAGGACTGGGGCACTACAAACAGAGAGAATGAAAGCTTTAGTTCTAGCCCAGGCACCCAGTGATTAATCCTGCAGAGTGCTGCACATACCCATTGGCAACCAACCCTAAATGTGAATATGGAGTTGCCCTGACTCCTGTTACTATTCTGTGCACGTTCCTGAGTTAAACAAACTCCTAATGACTCTTCTGGTGGCTAAGCACAATCTAGCTCTTAATCCCACTCCGCACTGATGCCAGAACATCATTTTCCCCGTGGTTTCTTGATGGCTCTTCCACACGAGAGCCTTCTGCCTAGAGGGGAAGGCAGCTCCCTCCCTGCAGCCTCACAGCTCTGACCCAGTCTCTGAAGAGGTAGGAGCTAAATCTAGGAGAAAGCATAGTCTGTATGAGAGGTGGAGAGCATCTGTTTCCTTCGATCACGACCTAAGAGAAAATAAAAACGTCCCTTCTCTGGTTGGAGGCTGAGAAGCTGTCTGAGGGACAGGGTTAGGTTTCAGGAGAGAATGTCATTAAGAATAATAGTGCCTCCTTCATCACTGTGTGCATCCACGGGAGCCCCTGGACTCTTTATTCTACGATGCCATTGCCTCTGTGATGCTTTTGCAATGCTTTTGCTTTTTGCAATGTACAAGAAAAAACAGAACCTGCAAAAATCTTGAGGAGGGGTTTTTAGTAGAAGATGAGAGCACTTAAAGCTCAGGAGAGTTTGTATTCCCACAAGACAAAACATGTGTTTGCTCTCTACAGCTGACCTGTTGCTTTTCCATTCCTCCAGTGTTCCCTCTCCCCATCCACCAGCATATTAATGCAGAAGAGAACCAAAGGTACTGCCAACCTTGAGTAATGAGGATTTCAAAGATCATGAATTTTGTGCCAAAAATTCTGGAGTTCAGCTTTAAAATAATGAGATTTTAAAAAAATAAAAATCAATATGTCTTGTGTTTCTTCGATTTGCTTTCTGGTATTTGACTCAGTAGTGACCTCACAGTTTGAAGTTTCTTTTCCTGGAACTTAGAAGGTATATTTCCTTCCATGAAAACACAGTTTCCTCTGTGAACCCA
The DNA here is from genome assembly GCF_009769625.2 of Cygnus olor. Taxonomy (NCBI): domain Eukaryota; kingdom Metazoa; phylum Chordata; class Aves; order Anseriformes; family Anatidae; genus Cygnus; species Cygnus olor. Next base: position 52,039,469 of record NC_049198.1, read on the forward strand.
ATAGTTGACACTAGAAAGAAAAAATATATATATGCCAAATACTATAAAACTTTTAAGTATGTTGTTTTGTCGACACTGGAATACTGATGAGATCAGTATACACCAGCAGGGTACTAGTCAGGTTAGTAGAGAACCATCTACAGAAAACACAAACAGACCTTTTGTAGGCTTGGAATTTGGTGGGATAACCAAACATTCAGCAGGTTTCATATTGCTGGAAAGCCTAAAGAGAAGAGCTCTGGCTCCCTCTGTTACAGGTCCAATGTAAAATACAATATAATACAGCATCATTCTCTATGCATGAAGAATGACAGTGGGGTTTAGTATCTATGAATGATGTAGCAGCACAAATATTACTGAGAACTTCAGAACTTTTGGCAGCATGGGGAGACTGGAAGGGGTAGTACATTCATTGATGATGGAGTATTATGAAAGAATATGGATGCAGGCACCTGTTGTACTACACAAGCAATAAAAGGCACAGAAGATAAGAGTTCTTAACTCCTTATTTATGCACACAAATAAATGACCTACTAGTCCCTTCCCTGTGCCAGTGGAGCTACTGGGAGATAAGGGGTGCATGGTGGGAGGTCATGGGTGCATGGTGGTTGTTGAATGCTTCCCCTTCTGCTGGTGCTGCATTATGGTGCAGGGGCAGACATGAGATCTGGTGGTTGCCATCTCATCCATCCCTCAGCCACAAGGCAGTGTTGCTCTGTCCTGTGACTTTGGGGAGCCAGTGACACAGGCTGGGGGGGAGAGGAGGGAGTGTGTTGCTCACGGGGTGGGTGCAGACCTGACCGCCTGCTGGTGCACCCACAGGTTGTCCCTTTTGCCAGGAAAACAGCCAGTGTCCATCCTCCTTGTCCATTCTCCTTCCTCAGGGTAAAATGAAAGCACGGTCTGTTATGTACACAAAGATGTGGGATGTTTTCTGGCCTGCTCCTGTCCCATCTGCACTGATGGTTTTGATGTGTCTGTCAGCATAACCCCTGTGTTGCACCTTCTTGTCTGAGCCAGCCACTTCTACCTGGATTTGGCAGAGGACCAGGGGTCTGGAGAATATTGAATGCAAAAAAAAATCTGGAAAAATCCATGTAGAAAAGAGAGGAGAGAGGGTCCTGGCTAATTTGCCAAGTGAGGGAAAGGCAGGTAAGGCTGGCCTCTGCTCTGTGCTGGTAGATCTATGCCGCAAACAGCACTGATGGGAACAAAGCTGCACTCATTCTCCTGCAGTTTGAACCACTTGTATTGAGCAAATTATCTGTATTTTTAAAAGAGAATTTTATTCACTTTTCACATCTTCATGGGATGTGCAATTTTTCTTGTCAATCACTCAACCAGAAAATCAAAAACTGGTGCTGAAATGAACTCCTTTCCTGGGAAGAAATTTTTGAATCTGACTAGGACCAAATTTATCTGTCTCAAAAATACTTGTGCTTGGAATGATGCAGCACCTTCAAAGCCAACGTGCTGACAAATCCAGGGAGCTTAAGCCATGCATGACTGGCTGAGTGAAGGAGCAGAAGGTCTGATCTGAGTATTGAATTATCGGGAATGTGTGTATTTTGCAGTTCAAAAATGCAGCTGAAGACTTCATAATTTCATCACGTGGGAGAATAGATGAAGTTGTATGCCTAGCACCCACGTGGCTCTTTCCTGGCTCTAAGGTCTTCCTATTGCAGCTTAGATATTTAAGAGATATCCAATGGAATTGCCTAACTGAGCTATTATGAATGATTTTCATTGGGGTCCAAGAGCATCTAAGACAAAAGCTCCATTGCGTAAAGCACTGCTGACACCTGTTGTAAGAGACAGTCCCTTTTCCGGAGGATTTACAACCTAATTAATCAGGCAGAGGCTGAGAGGGGAAGGCAGAGGCAAAATTCTCAAGTGCTATTTTTGAGAAACGGGGGAAGGACTTCTAAAGAATTTCCATTTTTCAACATCTGAGATTATGGAGACCTTGTTTCATCAGAACAACAAGGCACCTGGATTTCACAGTCAAAAAGGATTAAGGGAGCATCTGCTAAAATCCCTTCTCTCCACCTGTGCTCTGAGGGCATTTGTCCACACCGGAGACACCTCTTGGTGAATGCCACAAGGCAGAGGCTGGCGCCCTGTGACAAGGGACCTGACCAGGGTGCTGCCCTCCTGCCTCTCTCTCCTTGTACCCACCACTCAGCCTTCAAAACCCATCCTTCTCTGCTAAATTTCACCTACCTGGTGCTGTATATTCTGACTGAGGCTTTTCGGAGGAGGTATCATTCATTTTTTATCGCAGGAAAGTGTATTTTATACACTTGTCTTGTATGCAAAATGTCTGCGCTGCTTCAGTTTAAACTTTCATTAAAAATTTACTGCACTGAGTATGAAAAATGTGAGCCACTTTGTGCTGCCCGCACAGGGGCACCTGCAAGCCCAAGCCAGGTAAAATCCATGGTGGGGAGGTGAGTCCTGCTTAGAAGTGCCATTCTTTTACCCTATCCCGAGCAGCTTAGCTATGAGAGGCAAGGACCGCAGAGGACTCCCCCACTTGTTATTACGCAAATTAGTCCCTTTCTGCCTCATTTGCGTAAACGAGGAGCCGTGCAGGTCCCTCCTCCCTGGCTGCTGGGAGGGATGTTTTAGCATGTATGCTGAACTATTGAACTGATAACCATTTTTCAGAGTGTTCCTGTTTGCTTGTAAGCACATCAAGCTGTGCTATTTTTCATTCTATAATAGAGCATGTTATATAAAAACATAGCAGAAAACAGATTAAGTTGGTTACCATAGTAGGTAACCTCTTAGACTGCAATCAGTAAAGAAGATATTAACATAGAGGAAAACTTGTTAACGTTAGCAGAGAGCCAGAGAGACCCTTTTCTTTCAGCTAATCAGTGACTCATGCAGGTAGATGTTTATTTTTCAGAAGCTAGATATTTTTCCCATCACAGACAATTGAACTGCCCGTATGTTTTTAAGCCATCTGTCTGGCTGGGATGTGTGTGAATTGTGTTGTGAATCCTAGCTTCCAAAAGCAGAAATAAGAATAAAGGATTTGTTTACTCATCAATATTTCCATGAAGGATAGGGTAAAATATTCTAAATAGCACAGCAGTATTGCCAGCTATTGCTGTCATTTAAGGAGATGAATAAAGCTTATATCATACAAACTGAATTAGTACGTATAAAAGATAACTCATCCTGTGGCATGGATTTGAATTGTGTGTCTGAGGCTCTGATCCTCAGCACTCATTAGCCATCCACTCATCTGCCCTCCACTCATTAGCTGCTGTCTGGCAGTTTTGTAGCTGTACCCAGCTTTGGGAAGGAAGGGGCTGAGGTGAATCAGGCTGCCCTGTGGTTACAGGTGAAATGCTAATGTTTTGTTCCGTGCTTCTTTGCTCTTGGGCGGGAGCTGCAAAACCTGAGAGACACCTGGTAAACAGCCCTGTGAGGTTTTTGTGGGTCTTGATCAGTCCTCTGTGCAAACCACATCTCATACTCCTTACCTTCCTCTTGGTCAAATGTGAAGCCTTTCTCTGCTATACCTTCTCTGCTAATACTTTTTTACTTTTTCCAAAGATGATAAAAAGCTTCTGAAGATAATAATTGACCATCATTGAATATACCAGTCATTCATCAGTTAGAGAGGTGACAAGAATATATAACATGTTAGAATATAATATGTCCTTGCAAATCTTAGTGTTTGGCCCTCTATGAGGATTTTCAAAATGGAAACTGCTGATTTCTTTGGTTTAACACTGAAAAAATACAGAACACATTGTACTGTATCATTTAGTTTGTGCTAAGGATATTCCTTTTAATGTTCTAACCTAGCACTGCCTCTGAAAGGAGAACAGCTGATCTTCTAGATTTAGGTTGGCAACTCCACAGTGGATCTAAAACATGGATGGTGAAGTATTCTCCAGCAGCTATGGTAAGAGGAGAGGCTTCCTGTGTTTGTACATGGTTTAGTGGGTGACAGTAGTGGGTGATGGGGGTGTTCAAGGAAAGGTGGGACATGGTGCTTAGGGACATGGTTTAGTGGGTGACATTGGTGGAAGGGGGATGGTTGGACCAGATGATCTTGGAGGTCTTTTCCAACCTTAATGATTCTGTGATTCTATGTTGGACAGCATAACTTCCAATTTGACTGCTTACCATTTTGGTCAAACAGAAGGTCTTGGATGGTACCCAGCAAACATTTTCTGACAATACAGAGAATTTGGGATTAGGTCCTCTAATATTAAATTAACACATGTCAGAGCCACTTGACACAAAGAATATAAAGTCACTCTGCCAAATTAAATTTATCCCAAACATTTTACCAGGCAGGTTTTTTTTTTTTTTTTTTTTTTTTTTTTTTTTTTTTTTTTTTAATGCCAGAAAGCTTCTTGTTTCTCTCCTGCAGCTTTAGCGATCTGACACCATGTGTTCTGGCTAACACATGTAGCTTTGGTTGGCCTCGCACACTACAGATCTGGTGCTGGGGTCTGGGGAAATGTGGTCTGTGCTGTTTGCCACCTGGGAACTGAAGTATTACACCTCAACTTGATAAGAAATTCTGCCCTGGTTTTGTCAGACTGTCCATGCTCAGTGACTACTCAGTGAGTGCTGCCACTGTTCAAATGAGCTTTCTGGCATAGCAGAGCTCTCTGTTGACTTTGTGTGCTAAGCCAGACATAGCATTCACACAGTGGAGGCTGGAGCCTGGTATTCTGAGAGACATTGCTGGAGAAGTCTGTCCAGCAAAAGCCCCACTCAGTCCTTTTGTAACCTGGCACCAGATGCCAGGACCTTTCCTGTACTTCCTCTGACATTTTTGTTGCCCTGCTGTAATACTAGCTCATGTGTGAAACACAGGGAGAGAATTTTCTACATAATTTTATGCAATGTCTAATTGTTTTGACATTGCTTCGGTTGACCAGGCGTGTTTGTTGGGAGTAAGGCTTTTACATGGCCTCAGGATGTTATAAATAATGAGCCCCTCTCTGAACTGCAAGAAAAAACATGGGCTCAGCAGTGAGCAGTCCTTTAGATGATATGAACTGGCTTCTGTATCTGTAATATTCTGTGCCTATTCAAAAAATGATGGCTAGACACAGAACTTGTATGTTTTCCCTAATGATGCTGAGGATCAGTACTCAGCACTTGACCCTCAGGAGGTATATATTAGTCTCACTCAGCTGAAGGTAACAGCAAAAAGCTGATACAAACTGCTGGGGATCTGGCCTTCCTTCTTCTGTTTTGGATTTTTGTCCAAGAGACAAAATCAGCCAAATAGCATAAGAAATCAGTCTAAAACAAGGACGTTGTTCTGCAGAGTTCATGCTCACATTACTACCACTAGAGGCAAAAATTCTGATTAGTCGATATGAAGGGAATAAGTCTTCTGATATTTCCATGTTCACATAAAAAGAAATTCAGACACTGTCATTTCAGTATTTAGTTATAAATCAGTCTACGAGCTGGACTGATTATTTCAGCAAACAAATGCATTGCACTCATACTTGGTATGTTTAATTATATTCTCCTTATTTTAGAGTAAGGACTTCTTTCTGCTTGGAAATGCAATAAAGTTTATTGATTAACTGAACTCACTTATCAGATACACATATGGTCGACAAGAGTCACTTAGTATTTCCTGAGCAGAAAAGAGAATTCAGCATTTTCTATGTGGTTTCTATTAGTGTCTTCATTAAACATTCATGTCATTTTCTTTTCTTTCGCTTACTTGTCTAATAAATATACCATTAGGGCCATTAAGTGCTAAGAGTTAAGTTGTTTAAGTGCTATAAGATATGCCCAGCGAATCATTGGCTCCTAAAGTATTGGTTTTCTGTCTAGATATCTGGTATTTTCACAGTCCCTTGAAACTCTGAATCCAATCATCTCTGCAGCAGAAGAAAGGTAATTGAAACATTAGGCACAGCTTGGTCCCCATGGGAATGAACAATCAAAAGATAGGCAGCTTACCATGGCATTCTACAAAGGTGGGTATATTCTGCTTTAGGAAAAAAAAATGCTTTAATGTTGGAATCAAAAACTTGCTTCAGGTAGAATTCTTAATGTTATTGAGGTAGTAGGAGGGGAAATCATGTTTTCCATGTTAGTTGCACAAACATCGTGTAATAGAATAGCATAAGTAACCTGGCAGGTATACATACGTGGCTTGTGGGAGCTTTGAAATCCACAGATCAGAGTCCTTCCTGGCTTAGGGAAATCTGGAAATGTCATCCCTCACCTTGGGTTATCATTGTTTCAGAAAAAAGTGTTTGCTTTTTTTTTTTTTTTTTTTTTTTTTCATGCTTAGCCTGTGCAAAGTACTTCAAGGTCTTCAAGAAGGATAGTCCTCACATCAGGAAGCAGGTGAATATGTCAACACACATTAGGAAAAGAGGACAACGGGTGATCTATAAAAAAGTCACCTCGAGTCATTGTAAGAAAGAGATGCTGCTTTTTAGGAGGACCTTGAAGTGAGAGAAAGTAGAGTCTTTGCAGATAAGCCTGGGGAAAAGAAGCCCTGAGCTTTTTCTTTGACAGACTTGTAAATAGGCAGGTAAAAGAGGATTAGGAAGTTGAGACTTCCTTTTTCCTTGCAGAACAGAGATAAAAATATTTTTCCTTTCCTGAAGCTATGGTCCCCTTTATACTACACTTTCCCTCTAGATATTTCTAATTGCGTTGACCAAAAGAGGGTAGGTAAGCAAATGGAGAAAGACAACAGGCTCTGGAGGTGGCATCAGCAGAAAGGTGTGAGATGGTAAGTAAGGAGGCAGCCAAGGGAGTGCATGGGCAGAGGCGATTGTTTATAGCACAGTCCAGAAGACAAGAAAGGGAGGTTGGAGCATAGGAGAAGACCAGAGGATATGTTGGTCACAGAAGAGAGATTTAATGAAATTGTCATTGAGAAAGAGTATTAGCAAAAGGTGTAATCTCAAAACAAAGCCATGAGTTACCTATTGACTCCTTCTGAAAACCTGAGGCCTTAAATCCACCTGTTACCTCTACTTGACTGGCCGATGTGGCCCCAGTGGTAGTTCAACAGGGTGAATTCTAGTATCACTTCCAGCTCTACCTGTGGTGCTGTTAGCTCAGCAGGAGCTGCACTGCACATGGGACCATGAAAGAGAGTGTTTTGGCTTTTGTTTCTGTATGCCCTTTATGTCAAGTGAACTACATATCTGTATTTATTCTCTGAACATTTCAGAAGACATGGTCTCAGAACCCACATGAAGACTATGAGCAGCTGTCAGTGCCCCACAGGTCTTTTAGGAAAAACCTAGGAGATGGATTCTGGCCTCACCTCACGTCTAGATTAACAGAGAAATTGCAGATGTTTTTTGTCTGTGTCTTTTCAGGCTGTCACTTTGGGACGTTATATTTATAAACTCATCTTTAGAATGTGCCTCAGGAATTTATGAGCAGAGATTTTGTCTCTTCTCCTGCAGTGCTGCTGCGCCTGTGCAGTGTGGTTTGTAGAGCACTCCCATGTCTCTGGGCTCTGTACCTTTGTGTTTCAGTGTCCTGCTTTCTGCTCTAAAGTGCATCTGCCCTGGTAAGTGGCATGTACCTCAGCAGCACATTACTAAGCTTGCGCTTTTTCTGCTGTCTGTACAGAAAAGTCTGCCCTCCTCAGGCTTTGAGAAGGCCTGTTCCTTTCTCATATTTTGGGAGATTCAGTTTTTCAGCTTTATTCAGTTATTATTCAGTTATTATGTTATTATTAACAGCATTATTCAGTTTTTCAGCTTCTCTGCTGCCCAAAGTACACTTGTGATACCCTCTGGTAGGCTACCCATGTTGTTGGAAAGGGGACATCAGTCTCTTCACTTTTACATCACTGTGTTGGTGTTTATAGGAAGGGTATTGTCCTAAGCCAAAGCCTAGAGGAACTAAAATGTTCCTAAGATCATCTGAGAATAGGTGATTTCACTCACCTTTGAAGGTCCCTTTTTCCTTGCAGAACAGAGATAAAAATATTTTTCCTTTCTGGAAGACATGGTCCCCTTTATACCCAACTTTCCTTTTAACTACTTCTAATGGTCTTGACCAAAAGTACTCTTCGGCAAGGAAAGGTCTTGACTTAGTTATTTCTCTCACTGTCCACATAGAAAGTCCTTCTGTTTAAGGGGCAGAATCCCTTGCAGCTGGCCGTTGTCCACCAGTCGTTACTCAGGCACGAGTCAGCGGTTGCATGAAGCCAGCAGGAGCCCTTTCAGCAGCTTCAGACAGCCGCTGGATCAGTTGCTGCCTGAATGTGCTGGCTGAATAGCAGGGAGCAGGAAGCCTTTTGCTGCCTGTGCTGGCTGGAGCCTGACAAAGTGAGCCGACTTTCACAACCTACCTCCTTTTCTACCTCAAAAAATCTCTTGGAAAGCTATACTGGGCTGTCTATGTCAGAGTGTGCTAGGTACGTTTTGCTCAGCCTGTCCCTACAGCAGAGATGTCCTGCACACATGACAGACCAAGTTGGGTGGGTGTGAAGGGTGCAGTCAGGTGTCGCTGGGATGAAGCCATTCCCAAAAGCCTGTGAGAAACAAAGTGCCCCAGGTGTCATTCCCCCTCCTGCAGTTTGTTGATTCCTTTGTCAGATGTATTGTCCAAGCAGCATTTTCAAAGAAAATCTCCATGTATGATTAAAGATTTATAACATCCGTAGTCTATTGCCATTGTGGGTTGCAAGCTTCCTTTTTAATTAAGGTTTTTTCATCAGTTACAAATATCCAGCAATGACTAAATGCTTAAGAATGACTTTTTATTCTTACAAAAAGCCCATTTATATTCCTTAGAATTAATTAATACATGTGGAAACTACAGGGATCTTTTTTCCAAAGATCTCCATCACCATGGGCTGCTGACCTACAGAGCTAAGTTGAACACTGTCGTGTACACTAATTTGTTCCAGAAGCAAAATTGGGCAGGTGTGACAACTACTGCTCTGCACAATGCAGACCGTCACAGCAGAGGCAGCCTCCTTGGAATGACAGGCAGATCTCCCAAAGCAGGCAGCATCGCTTTGGCTGCACGCCTTGAACAGTTTGCAGCACAAGCACAGTACATGTTTGGTCAGAGCACAGGATGGGCACATCTCCCACTCACTCCCTGATGAGATTCCCACATCCACTCAGGAAGGGCTGTGGGATGAGTTGCCATAGGAACCTCAGGGAAGCAAGGAAAAATGCATACCTGAAACCCTGCTGCTTAATTTTAGCACCGCAGGGCTGTAGCCAAACACTGGGGGCAGAGTGTTGGACAGGTTGTTAGTGCTGGCCAGGCCCTTGGAAAGGCATCCCTATGGGTCTCATTGCACGGGAAGGCAGGAGTCAGTGCTGTGGGCTCCGATGTGTCTGGGCTGAGCAGCCCCTGATGATGGGATGTGGAACTGCAGCAGCACATGCCCAGGCGCCCACAGGTGTCTGCAGGCCCAGAGCATTCAGCTTGACCTGCCCTAGGGCTCACTTTTGGAGCACCGTTTGGCTGGTGGGAGCATCAAGCACCTCCTGAAAACCTACTTTGCACAGGCATGCAAAATACAGGGGTGTGCAATGAAAGTGCATAACCCCAAGTGGGCTGACTACTTCATCTCCATGCTTTTTGTTCCTCTGTCTTCCCGGAAAGGCAAATGCAGCTGCCCCTCTTTAATCCCTTTTGCTTTCCTTTGACAGCCTTGACAGTCATGGGGAGAGGCTCACTCTTTCCACTGTCATGGCCTCTCATTACCAACAAACAAGCATTTGCCTCACAGCTTTAGGGTGCAGGAGCAGGCTGACAACATTGACCAATGAAGCACGATAACCTGATGTGGGGAAGACATTAATTGAGCATGTGAAGTTCATGAGGCTGCTGTCTGCAGTCAGATGCTGCCACCTCATGCCCCCTGACTTAGGCCTGAGCTACAGCTGGTCTTAGCGTCCTGGGGATATTTTTCTCAACCTTCACTCTGGAATGCAAAATGGCAAAAAGCAATTTCTTATCATTTATAAACTGAAAAATAAATTTCTCATTACGGTTGCTATTTAAAGTCAGCTGTTAGAGGCCCCACATTGCTGCAGAGGGCTGTCACTAAGGTTAAGGTGGTCCAGGAGCTCCCAATGGCTTTCAGTACAGAGGAATGTACTACGGCTAAAGGTAAGAGCAGCATTAGGGTAAGCTGAAGAAAGAGGAAATCTGCAGTTTTCAGAGAGGGATGCCGTTTCAGAAAGGGAAGAAGACCTCTGAGAAATGCATACAATAGTCAATACAGAGAGGTATTCATAAGGCATGGGTAATCTCTCTCTTAAATGAGGAATTCATAAGGATGGCTCATTAAATTACTTGCTCTGTTGAGAAGCAGTAGCATTTTTCAGGGCTGACACTGAATTCATAGCAAAGTGCCTTGGATGCCTAATAAATAGGTTATGAAGGTGGATTTCTGCAGTTTGTTTACCCACCTCTTTATACTGGTTTTCTCTGCATGTAAAATAAACTCTGGAATGTACCACAAACTTCGTAATGAGCTTGCAGCTTGGTCTCAAAGAACAGACCAAAACTGCTCTGGTTCTTAGTCTTTGAGCATTAGGAAAATAAAGTTGTTTTAAAACTCTGTTTCTATTTTTTACAATAAAAAAAAATAGTCACTCCACAAATTTTCTGCATCCTATTTTGGTGGAATGCAGCTCTCTGAAGGACACTAAGAGATTGGCAGTGAACTAGAGTTAAAACAAAATGATGGAGTTTGCCCCCATGCCCTCAAGGAAGTGAATCACTGGGAGAGCTACTTTACTAAGATTAGAAAGCAGCTATTTTATTTTATTTTTTTTTTCCCCTGCAGGGCATGTTTCTTTTGGTCCTGCCAAAACCTATAAATGTATGTTGAAACCTAAAATGGTCCTGATAAAATCATGGGGTTTATGCCTATGTTTTGCCGTGTTTTTGTCACACAAATGTGCTGAATCACAGTGTGGATGAACAAAGTTCATGCGAGCTAGAAATGAGTAAGACCTTGGTCCCCACTCTTTCTCTCTCTGCTAGGTTGCTGTGTTTGACAATGCCTTATCAACAGTCCTTGGCTTGTTGATGACTCTTTATGGAGAAGGGAAGTATTTAACTGCTTGCGGTGAGCAAGAAGCTGTTCCCAGGGAACTGTACCCATTGACTCTGGTAATCCTTTGAGTGCCTGGTAGGCCTTCCCTTTTATCTGGCTGCTGCTGGTGCCAGCCCAGAATCTTGGCTTGTTACTTGCCCCAGTACTTCCTCAGTCTGCCTACATACAAATCACTGTGGGGAAAAGAGATGATGTGGATGTAGGAGAATTGGGGATGGACATAAACCTTGTTGTGGTTTAACCTGGCCGGCAGCTCAGCACTACACAGCCGTTCACTCACCCTCCCCCTGCAGTGGGATGGGGGAGAGAATCAGAAAAAAAGTAAAAGCTTGCGGGATGAGATAGACAGTTTATTAGGATAGAAAATAAAGAAAAAAGTAATAATTATAACAGTACTACTACTACTAATGTGTACAAAACAAGTGATGCACAATGCATTTGCTCACCTCTCGCTGACTGATACCCAGCCCATCCCCGAGCAGCCCCCCCACCCCAGCCAGCCACCCCATATTAGTTGTTCAGCATGACACCACATGGCATGGGACATCACTTTGGCCAGTTTGGGCCAGCTGTCCTCGTTCTGTCCCCTCCCATCTTCTTGGGCACCCCCAGCCTGCTCACTGGCAAGGTGGTATGGGAAGCTGAAAAGTCCTCAGCTTAGTGCAAGCACTGCTCTGCAACAATTAAAACATCAGCATGTTATCAACATTATTCTCATCCTAAATCCAAAACACAGCACCATACCAGCTACTAGGAGGAAAATTAACTCTATCCTAGCTGAAACCAGGACAAGCCTGCAGGAACTTTTGGTCTTATGATTGGCAAATGCAATTGCTTCAGCTCTTCTGCCCTGCTGTTATGCCATGGCATTACGGTTTGTGCACTGGTAGCCAGACTCCCCTGCATACTTTCCTTTGTTACAGGCACAGAGGTCAGGAGCTGTGAGACCTGTCCTGGATGAATGCCCAGATTTGAGCTCATCAAAGAAAGGAAAAAGCCAAGAACAATGAAAATCCACACCAAGCATAATGTCTGGCAAGGCGTGTTTCTTCCCTGGTATTACATTTCTCTTATATAAAACAGCTCCTCTGTAAAGAACACTGATAGTTATGAAGGACAGAGTACTGCATGCAAGTTCAGCCATGGTCAACCACTTGTTTCTGGAAGGACTCAGTGGGTCCTTTGGGCTCTTTCTTCAGTACTATCCCCCCCTGCCCCCCACTATTTCTTGTGCTGCTGTGTCATGAGATGATTCTGCCCCACCTGTAGCCTGATGCAGAAGAATTTCTGTTTGGGATTCTAGGTAGTCAAGAAGTCTCAAGGGGAAAGGTATTTAAAATCACTTGTCTGCGCTGTGTGATCAATGTTTCAGGAAATTTAACATATCTGAAATTTCCTCCCGAATATGCAATGCAACACCTTTTCCAGCAGTATTCTGGAATGGATTTTGAGATTGGAGAAAATGGATTTTGCATGTAACATATTTTTGAATATTATATACCAGTTGCATTGATGCATATACTTTAGGCTACAGCACACATCTGTAACAGTAACAGCTTTTGGTTAACAGAGAGTGCTGCAAGAAGGATGCATCACTCAGAAGGGAAAAGAAGAAACAGAAAGCACTCTGGTTAAGTGGCAAAGAGTAGGAATATATTCATACAAAAAAAAAAAAAGAGTTTAAGAAATGGAAATCTATCTCTTGTAATGCTAATGGAGTGGAAACTAATCTTCTTCTTATATCTTACCTGCCAGAGTGGAAGCAGGATAAAAGGAAATTTGAAGAGCAAGTAGCCAAGGATACGAAGGGTGCTAATAAATTATTTGAAGTATATAAAAAATATGAAGCTTGCAAGACAATCAGTGGTTGTACTAGATCATTAGAGTGTGAAATGGTCAGTCACATTTCAGGCAGGCTAAATGGTATTTTTGCCTCAGTCTTAAAGGCAAAAGTCATTGGAAAACATGTATTCTCAGTGTATATTTCTTTTCCTACAGCTAGTATCTAGAAAGGACGATCTATAGTAGTAAAGGTATCAGAAAACTCAACATATTCAAGTATTCAATTCAAGTATTACTAAAATGAGATTACTGAGGCAGGAGTGATAGGAAAAAAAAGGAAGAAAGGAAGAAGAAAAGGTAGATGACTGTAGCCCACCTATTGTTCCAGCAGTACCAGAAGATGTTGGAAAAGATCAGAACTGTACAACCTGAGCAGGCAAGAGAGAAGTGTTTTTATCTTCATTTTGCATCTGTGGAACTGACACAGAGAGAGAGAAAGCAGCTTGCCCCTGTGGGGAGCCAGCAGCAGGCTGGAGATGTGCGAGGGAGGTCTGCTGGTCCCCCAGCACCACACAGCCCTGCTCGCACCAGGCCTTTGGGTCTGATTGTCCTCTGCACGCCCAGCCCTGCCACCACCCTGTTGTGCAGTCAGCTGGGGTTGCAGCCTCTCTTCTCTTTGAAACTCCTTCTGCTCCTTTCCCAGTATTCAAAACAGCTTCCAAAACAACACATTTCCCTCCCACTTACCTAAACACCCCTGAAAAGCCCCACAAATCCTGACAAATTGGAATTGAGGTTTTTAAATATGGAAATGCCACTGATTTTTCAAATGCCTGACCAATTCTAATATAAATAGGCATGGGGAGTTCTTGGACATTTGAGGCTTCAGAATTACTCAAGGCAATTAAATTATTAGAGGTAAGAAGCCTCTCTACTTGTTACCATTTTCATGCATTATTGACTCATAAACCATACTTCCACATATAACATTTTCTCACATCAAGCCATTAACTAAAGCATGGCATTTTCTATTTCAAAACACAGCGGTGATGAACAGTGCACACGCTTGTTAAAAAGGATGCCCAGCATCGAACAGCGTGAGCTGAATTTCATACCAGGAGGAAGGCAAGAGAAAACACTAAAGACAGAATTAGAAAGCATCTAGATGTGCTTGTGGGAGCTGGGTAGGAAAGAGCCTGTGGCCTGCTGGGGTTCTTTGAAAGACCTAACATACCACAGGTGAAAGGAGAAGTAGCAGTGTTTTTTTACCAAGAATTTCAAAGGGCTTTGATCAGGGTTGTTAGAGGACTGGAGGTGAGGTGAAGGGTCTTGTCACAGATTAAAAAGTGGTTGAAAGGTAGGAAACAGAGCAAGCAAAAACGGCCAGTTTGCAGTACAGAGAGCAGCTGATAGCAAGGCACCCTAAGGAGAAGTACTATGGCAGGTGTTCCTCAGCTTGTTTAATAATGGCCCAGAAGAGCGGGGGAAGCAGTTAGGTTGCAAATTTGCTGATGGTGCAGAATGATTTAGATTAGTGAGGCACAGAGAGCATTATGAGAAACATCAAAAAGCCCCTAGGAAAACTAGGCAACCCTACTGCAGATTAAATTCAGTTTAGAGAAATGCATTGTAAATTGGCGGTGCACAATGAAAAGGATAGTTGAAGCAACATGAAAATACTGATGGGTTCTGATTAGTTACGACCACATCTCCTAGTCAGGGAGAAAAGGGAAGAGAAAACAGTTTTCACTGTGGACAGTCCATTTGGAAAAAGGGAAAAAACAATGATGTTAGGTATGTCAGGAACCGAATAGTAAGCAATCTGAAACCCATACACAGGCACATCTTCATTTTGAAGCCTTTATTGAGGTCTGGTCACTTTGTCTTGCTGAAGACATAAAAAGAAGAGATGCAGGTAAGAAAGCTGTTAGATATGACAGGAGAAGAAGGACTATCTTCTACAGGAGATTTAAAAATTGAGGGCTGTAAGACTACCTTCCCTTCTCCCTGTGGTAGAGGTGTGGTAAATAAAATAGAAGTACAGGGTGCACTGGAAAGATCTAGTTCTCAAGATGTCTCTTGGGTTTTCTTTCCCTGGCCAGAAGGGCTCATCACCCAACCCCATCTTGTCTGATCTGGGGAAGGCAACAGTGCTTGTTACCCAGGTACCCCACCACACATCTCCCACAGTGAAACCAAGTTCACCTTTGTAGGCCCTCAGGGCAGCACTCACCCTCTGCCAAGGGCTTGTCTGCAGGGCCACAGCTGTAGTTCTCATGTCCTTCAGCCTTCAGCAGCCCTGCTTCTTTGCACTGCCCTTCCAGAGAGCCTTCGTGACACAAGCTAGCTGGCATTGACTTAGAAAAGTCTAGTTTCTTCTTTCTGACATAAAGATCCATTTGGAGTCCTTCTTTGCAAAATCACTTGCCTCTGCCTGACCTGGATAGACTGGATCATTAAAATTGTTCAGTTTGGGTCCTGGGGACAGTCACTGTGTCTTCTTCCTGGCTTTTCACCATTCTGAACAAGACAAGTAAGCAATTTTCTCCTTATTGACACCTTTCTATATCTTCTCATTAAGCAGCACACTTAGGGCTGTGTTGTCACTGAAACACCCTCATTAGTCTGTATACCATGGAAGTGGTCAGACAGGCATGGGTGGTCTAAGATGGTTACAGGGCTCCTCAAGATGTTTCTCTGGGCTTCTGTTGTGGTGACAGGAGTCCAAGTAGATTCAGTTTATGTAAAGCAAGAAAGCTGGCTCCTCACTTCTGCCCCTGTGGCTAGCCCCAGAGCCTTTCTGGTTCAGCCAACAGGCTAGGCCCATCATGGAGTTCCCACCTCCAAAGAAATCATAAGCATAATCCATCCCAATGAAGGTGGTATGGTCTCAACTGAGGCAAAGATTTCAGCTGTTTTATATTTCTGAGAGTTCAATAAATAAGTTGTTAAATGTACTAAAAATATTTCAAGTGTATCATTAGAGTCCCTAGGCAGTCAACATGACAATGAAGATATTTTGTGGATGGTACTCTGCTTAGATGTCATAGTGAATGAACAGGTGAATGATGCTCTGCTTTCCTGCTTGTCCATAAAATGCTGAGTCTTCTGAGGGGATGTGATAGACTGACACTGAATTCATCCTGTGGATATGTTGTTTTGGTATGTCTTGGCTACATCACAGCTGTTAAGACTTTAGAGAGAAGCCTGGGGGCTTGTGCTGGTGATGTGGTATGACCACAGCCTGCAGCCAGTGCCAAGTCAGGCTGGGTATCCACAGTTCTGCTTGCTGCCTATTTAATTCTGCTTCTTTTCCTTTGACAACGCCTCCCAACCAAAACTGATAACTCTGTGAAATGGCTGGCTTTCCAGGAAGATGGGGGGCTGGACAGGGGGAGGAGGGGCAAAGCTTGTAATAGCAAGAAGACAATCAGATGGCAGGTCTGTTGTGCATCATTTTGTTGCAAAATACGTGATGCTCGCTGCATGAAGGTTTGCTAATGGGGTTCATAACTGTTGGCATACATTGACTCTAATAGTAAAAATTACTTCGGGGAAAAAATAAAAACAGAGGCAGGCACAGAGAAAGTAAACAAGATAAAGTGAGGTAAATAATGAGAAATATTTCAGGAAAGACTTTCCCCATGAGACGTCTGTTTTCAGAAGTGGCTGGATGCATCCCCCTGATGGTACCCCACACTAGACAAGCAGAGGCACAAATGTGAGGAGACTCTTCACCCTCCAGGAAAGGGCTGCAGTGGTGAAGTCACAGCTGGAAAAACATTCCCTCTTACTGGGGTTGAGGTCTGTGCCAAGAATGTGGCATGCACTGCAGGTCCTCCTCTCATGCTCTGCTAAGTAATCTGATCCCAATTAATTCCCTGCACCCAGAGCTGACCTTCACCCAGCAGAAGATGGGTGGTATGGGACCAGTTCCAAACACTGCTTTTTCTGGAATGATAAACTGACTATTTGAAAAGGTAGCCTCAGTTTAGGGTTCTTTTATGCTTTGGTCAAGCATCAGACACTAGCTTCTTTATAGTCTGTTGTGAAATTTGGTTCATTGCTGTTTATATTCTGATTTAGCTTTCTAGAGGGTCTGATCAGCTGCACTGTTCTCAGTGTTTTCCAAATATGTTTTATGATTAAATTTGCCTTTCCCTAAAGGAACACAGATGTTTTTGCTTTCTGCTGGGTCATATGAGGAAAATTTTCAGCACTTTGTACATTTAGTGATTTCTGAGGTCTGATTCTTGTTCAAGGGACTAGTAACTATCACATCTACTAACTACGTTTGTGACTGAAAACAGATTTACCAGTGGGTAGTATGATTCATTGCTACCTTCACTGCTGAGTGTATGAGAAGAAAATAGAGTTTCAAAAGCATATATCCCAACCCATCAAAATGATATTAAAAAATCAATAATAAAATAGGTATATTCTGAGCAAAGTTTCCCCAAAAAGGGTAGTCCTGCAGTTTTTATTCTAAAATAGAAAATAATAGCCTGTTTTTATTTTCTTCTGCTGTGCAAAAAGCAGCTATACTTTTCAGTAAGATGGAAAAGCCAACCAAGTAAAACATGGGAGAGAAAAGCAGCTCATCTTTATATTAAGCATGTCCCAGAGGTCTTTCACTGCCACTTTGCTGCTGACAGCCTTGGGGGACATCCTGGAGTGCTCCGAGTCCATCAACGTGGACATCTTCCAGGCTGCCCACCTGCACCTCGGTTGCCTGGGCGTCATGCTCATGGTCACCTTCCAGTGCATGCTCCAGTTCCACCTGCACGAGGTGGCCTTCCCTTCCACCCTCACCAAGGTATGCTGCTGGCCATGCTTCTGAAGCCACCTTGGTGATAATCATAGAATCATAGAATATCCCGAGTTGGAAGGGACCCATAAGGATCATCAAGTCCAACTCCTGGCACCGCACAGGTCTGCCCAAAAGTTTAGACCATGTGACTAAGTGCACAGTCCAATCGCTTCTTAAATTCAGACAGGCTTGGTGCAGTGACTACTTCCCTGGGAAGCCTGTTCCAGTGTGCAACCACCCTCTCGGTGAAGAACCTCTTCCTGATGTCCAGCCTAAACTTCCCCTGCCTCAGCTTCACACCGTTCCCGCGGGTCCTGTCACTGGTGATAACAGAGAATAGGTCATCTACCTCTCCACTCCCTCTCGCGAGGAAGCTGTAGACTGCAATGAGGTCCCCCCTCAGCCTCCTCTCCTCCAGGCTGAACAGGCCCAGTGACCTCACCCACTCCTCATACGTCTTCCCCTCTAGGCCCTTCACCATCTTCGTCGCCCTCCTCTGGACACTCTCCAACAGTTTAACGTCCTTTTTGTACTGTGGTGCCCAGAACTGCACACAGTGCTCGAGGTGAGGCCGCACCAGCGCAGAGTAGAGCAAGACAATCACTTCCCTCGACCGACCAGCAATGCTGTGCTTGATGCACCCCAGGGTACGGTTGGCCCTCCTGGCTGCCAGGGCACACGGCTGGCTCATATTCAGCTTGCTGTCAACCACAACCCCCAGATCCCTCTCTGCAGGGCTGCTCTCCAGCGTCTCATCGCCCAGTCTGTATGTATAGCCAGGGTTGCCCCATCCCAGGTGCAGGACCCGGCGCTTGCTTTTGTTAAACTTCATGTGGTTGGTGATCGCCCAGCTCTCCAATCTGTCCAGATCTCTCTGCAAGGCCTTTCCACCCTCATCCGAGTCCACGACTCCTCCAAGTTTGGTGTCGTCGGCAAATTTGCTCAGAACACCTTCCAGTCCTACATCCAAATCATTTCTAAAAACATTGAAGAGGACTGGCCCTAAAATGGAGCCTTGAGGGACCCTACTAGTGGCCATTGAGGGACCCCACTAGTGACCATAAGCAAAGTTCCAGGCAGGAGAAGTGGCCAGAGTGGTTCCCATGGGTGGGAACAGCCTCTTCTGTGGCCAGAGAGGTGCAGGCAGTGGGGTGGGGAGGAGCAGTGCTGGTGGGTGCCACTGCTGCACTATGTCAGGACCTGTAGCATAGTGTGCATTGTTTTGTGCAGCCCTGAGGGGCTGCAGCAGGAGCAATGTGGGTCTGGGGGTGCAACAACATCTCTGTGCCCAGCCTGAGGGAGCTGGGCAGAGGGGAGAGCTGCAAGGAAAGGCACGGGGATGAAACTGCTCAGCCTGGAGAAAAGGAGGCTGTGTCCTTGCCTCTTTGCAGCATCACTACGTGCTTGGGGCAGAGTGGCTGGAAAGCTGTGCAGAGGAAAAGCATCTAGGGGTGTTGATTGATGCGTGCCTCAACATGACGCAGCAGTGTGCCCAGATGGCCAAGAAGGCCAACGGCAACCTGGCTTGTATCAGGAATAGTGTAGCCAGCACGACCAGGGAGGTGATCGTCGCCCTGTACTCTGCTCTGGTGAGGCCACACCTCGAGTGCTGTGTTCAGCGTTGGGCCCTTCACTACAAGAAGGACATTGAGGCCCTGGAGCGTGTCCAGAGAAGGACACCGAAGTTGGTGAAGGGCCTGGAACACAAGTCCTGTGAGGAGTGGCTGAGGGCACTGGGGTTGTTTAGTCTGGAGAAGAGGAGGCTCAGGGGAGACCTCATTGCTCTCTGCAACTGTCCGAAAGGAAGGTGTGGGAAGCTGGGGGTCAGCCTCTTCTCACAGGTAACTAGTGAAAGGACTAGAAGGAATGGCCTCAAGTTGCACCAGGGGAGGTTCAGGTTGGAAATTTGGAGACATTTATTCTCAGAAAGAGCAGTCAGGCATTGGGATGGGTTGCCCAGGGAGGTGGTGGCGTCACCGTCCTTGGGGGTGTTCAAGGAAAGGTTGGACGTGGTGCTTAGGGACATGGTTTAGTGGGTGACATTGATGGCAGCGTGATGGTTGGACCAGATGATCTTGGAGGGCTTTTCCAACCTGAATGATTCTATGATTCATTGCAGTTACACTTTCTCATCATCATGGCTACTGGTGCAAAACCCACGACCTCATTCTGATTCAGTATATATTCTGAGAGAAGACATGAAGTGAGACAACATGAGCCTGCCCCGAGTATGGTGGGGGCATCTGGGGTATAAATCAGTTTTGGACTCTACCTCAGTCTCAGCCTTTCAGTTTGACACTCCTGCTTTTATTCTACCATCTGGGGTGGGGGGCACTGTAAAAGTGTCCTACCTGTAAAAATTGAACATCAGTGGATTCATAAAAAGTGTATAAGTCCAGAGATGTATTAGCTCCCTCAGATTGTGTTTAGGACAGGTTTCCCAGGAGACTGAGATATGCCACTGTCCCAGATCTATGCTCTTGACACAATGAACTTTGTGGGCTGAGGACACATCCCCTCTGCTCTGCTGTGAGCCTCTCACTTTCTGCCTGTGGCATGGGGCTTGCTCTGCTCTGGCTGCTCCTGCTCCCCGAGGCTCTTCCCTCTTCCTCATCTCCTCTGCTGACAATGGCCCTGGCCTCCCAATGGAAATTATCTCTTTAATGCAACACCTAACATTTCTTTCTAAGTTGTAGCAGATGTAGGATGAGTTTAAACCTGCCCTATGCAGCCTAGCTGAAGCTATCTATACTGACCTGTCTGACCACTGCACCTACTTAGCCTCTCTTCTTGTCCACCTGTGCATTCAACCCAGGATTAAGGACCAGAGTGAAATGTTTGCAATGGGTTCTGTTCTTCTCCTTCTCTTCCTTCACTGTTTTTGCTTGAGCTGGCTGCTTCTCCCTTGTCTTCTCCATGCCTGCCAAGCTCTTTGGGTCTAGTCTCAACCTCTGCAGTGAGGCATGGACTTCTGATGGAGCTCTAAGAGGGATTGTCCTCAGGGGACCACCGGAACTACATGCATCAATGGCATCAGGCATTCAGGGTTTCTCTGACTTCTCTGAGGCAGTATGGCAATAAATAGCAAAGAGGCTGAAAGTTCTGTCAGGGTCCTCTGCAGAAGCAGTGTCTGTCTGCCTGTAACAATCATTTTGGTTGCTTCACTGGGAAAAGGCCTCCCTGCCTCAAACACCCGCGACTCACTTGGGAGCACACTGAAAGCAATGAATTTGCTTTTGGTCAGCCTCAGTGAGCGCTTAGCTGCATTTCCAGTACAAAACCAGAGGCTCAGCTATTGTAAGATAGGCGGACTCTAACTCCATTACCTTCTAGGCATTCAGCCTGGACTATTCTTAGGATGAACCTGATCCTGTTTAAAGCCCACCAGGATGCTGGCTTGAGCTGTACCTTCAGTTCTATTATTGATCTTTACCTCAGCGACAGCCCACCTGTGGACGTGAGCTGCATCCACATATTCTGCTGCTTCTGTTTGTCCATAGGAAGCAGCACTTTGCTTGAGATCAAAATACCATGCTCTTTTTCAATATCCTCTACTTTTCTGGAGCCCTTTGATTTGGGCCCACTTCTTCGTGACCACATCACACAGAGCCCCCAGGATCACAGGTAAAGTAAAAAGGATAGAGGGTGCTGGAGAGGGGTAAATGAGCATGCTGGTTTTGATAACAATCAGTCACCAGGCATTGGTACAGCATCCATCAGATTACCCCCTCTTCTCCTTGCTGGATGCAGGTGGCAGGTTGTTGTCTCCATGTACTCAGGGAGTTGCATCACAGGCTAGAGCAGAGCAGGAAGAAATCTTCATTTCAATGCATACTAGTGTACACAGGGATAGGGGTTTCTGCCGTGTGGCCTCACCATCCTTCTGCATCACAGTCCAGACACCAGTTCTGTAGCTTTTGGAAAAAGTGAATGCATAAGAGATGTGAATTTGCCATGTCTTACCTTCCGGTTTGTCCCTACCTTACAGTGCATGTTTCAGCTCTGCAACTCAGTTCTTTATCCTCTCTTTCCACTTTCTCTGAACTAATTAAATGCAAGCAGCCCTCTTGGTGGTGCTACAGAAAGTGCATAGCAAATGAGTTGTACCATGAAAGAGTAAGCCATTATCAGCACTGGTTGCAGCACAGCAAAATGCTTTAACATTACAGCAGAGAACATTTTAGTTAATAAGTATTAAAATCAGATGGTTATCATAGTATTGACAGGCAATTATAATGCTGATCTCTGGTCTGGCTGGCAGTGACTGTCTCCAGACTATGGCATGGTTTTTGACCTCATTGAGTAGGTCACAGGAGAGCAAAGAAAAGCCTTTCACTGCCACAAGCAAATGACTGACTGTCCCAGAACTGCAGTGCTGAAGATACAGGAATCAGTCATCACAGGAAAAATTTCCTGATGGTTGAGAAACTGCATCTCTATTGTGTTAAGTAATATTGTGGTAAGTAACCAGTGACAAAATGCAAGCCAGATGAGCCAGAAATTTATTTATCAGTTTGTACACAGGTTTCTAATCAAGTAGATGTAGTGCTTTTGCTGTTTAATCTTTGAGGGTGAGACCCTTGTAAGTGAAGCTCTGTTCTCCCTGGGAAAAAAATAAAGAAACTGCTGGGAGAATGATAAATGCAATGTAGGAAGACTGCTTCTCAGCTGATTGAGGGTTATTTGTGCTTTTTTTTTCCCTTTCCTGCCTGCAGTGCTATTTTGAGTTGCAGAGTTCAAGTGCAGATAAACACTGTTTTGGAATCTTAAAATGGGGAATCGTTTGTCCTACGCTAAAGGCCTTCAAGCCTCCTGGTTCATTTGTTTCCTCTTGCTCCAAATGAATTGCACTAGCAATGCCTGGCAGTTTATTTCCCTGTTAGTGTTTAGTAACACAGTGCAGAGAATGTGCTCTGGTATTGCAGCTGCTCTGTTGGTTCAAGTAGCTGCTCAGAAGGATTCCCTGCACGGCCTTGCTGATGGAGGTCACAGCTTCACTCCTAGGAGATTCCCAGCACTGGTTTACACTACAGGTACAACAAGAAACTACACGGTAACCTCACTCTCTTCTTGCTTGCAAAGCATGCTGTGTTAAAGACAAACAAACAAACAAATCTGTCTCACAAGTCTATTCAGAGTTTTCATTTTGATCCTGGGACTTAGCTCATGTTGGAAGCTTTGCTCCCTTTCTAGGAACATCGGCATCGCAGGCAGGAAAACTTTGAATGGCCTGATGGGCTCTTTTCTCACCATCTCTTCTGTTAGACCGAGCAGAAGGGGTGGACAGAGGATCCACTGCTAATGATGTGGCATCTTCAGGAAGGTTTCGACTTTAGAGGAATGTATGCTGTTTAAATCTGTGTTTGAAGGTAAGAAGAGGAATTCATATGGAGGAAGCCCAAGTAAATGTATTTCCTTGGGCACATGCACATAAGGCCTAAATATGTTAGGTATGTGTGAGCCTAGACAATACTCCTTAAAAAACAACATCAGTCTGGATGAACATCTTTTGCCTAATACTGATTGTTCCAGCAAGTTATACCTCTGTTGTGCTGATTTGATAATCAAAACTAGATTACTTTCACAACCAACACTGCAAAATTAATCCTTTGTCTGAATAATCAAATTTGTCTTATCCTTGCTCCATACGTAAGCATCAACAATAACTGTTCTGGTCTTCAGGTGTAAGGAGCTGTTATACCAATGAGGAATGCAGCACAAACACACTGCCAGGGGAGACCTGAGTATGACCAACAAGCTCAAGTGCAACCACACAGCTCTGGAGGTAATGGTCAAGGGCATGGGGGTGCAGTGTCTCCTTGATCCTGGGAAGTGAGAAGCAAGGTTTTGAGAAATGGATGGATCCTGTAACAACAAGGTTTTGCTTTCTGACTTTGAGACCTTCTTTGAGGATTGAGGACAGCTTGGAAGAGATGGGGTCCTCCTAAGTGGGACAGAAACATGTTTGGCAACAGACTGGCCAATCTGTTGAGGAGTGCTTAAGCACTAAGGAAGGTGATGTTCCCCCAGTTAAATGAGGAAGTGGTGGACTGTGCTGGCCAGCAAACAATCCAGTGTGATGTGAACAGAAGAGATCAGCAAAACAGAATGGAATCGGGGTCACCCCAAACATATACACATGGAAAAAGAAGTGCCTACCAATCAGCATGATGGGGAAAGCTCTCACACCTCTTCTGAGACATCAGCACAATTCATGCCTCTGTGTGTGTACATGGGGAACAAACAGGAGCAATGAGTCAGCACACAGTTGCAAGGCTGTGATCTCAGTGGGATCACAGAAATTTGGTGCAGTAGCTCACACAACTGGAGTGCTGCTGTAGATGGATACAAGTTTTTTTATACGGGATACAGGAAAGCACAGGTGGGAAAGACAAGGAAAGGGAGTGGCCCTGAATGGGAGAGAGCAGCTTGAATGCGTAGAGCTCTGCCTCAGAATGGGTCAGGAGTCAGCTGAAAGCTAATGGGTCAGGATTAGTAAGCAGATCAATATTGGTGATGCTGTGGTGGGAGTCTGCTACCTGCCAGATCAGGAAGAGATAGGTGAGGCCTTCTGCACGCTATTTTAAGGCTTACATCCACAGGCCCTAATCCCCATGGAGAACTCAAACCACTCTTATATCTGCTGGAGGAACAACCCAGCAGGGCATGAGCAATCCAGGAGGTCTCTGGAGTGCACTTATAATAACTTCTTGAATCTGAAAAGGTTGGGCACCCTGCTGGACCTGATTCTTATAAACAAGGGAGAACTGGTAGAGGATCCAAGGACTGAGCAGCCTTGGTTGCAGTGACCAGAATGCTGGAGTCCAGGATCCTGTGAAGGCAAAAAGCAAAAAGGACAATAACAGCCATGGACTTCAGGAGAGTGGACTTCGGCCTGTTCAGGCAACTGCTTGGGAGAATCCCATAGGATATTGTCCTGGAGAAGAGTCTAGGAAAGCTGGTGAATTTTCAAGGATCGCTTCTTCCAAACTTAAGAATCAAACACTTAAGGATCACCTCTAAACTCAGAAGATTCAGAACTCAAACTGACAAGCAGGAAAGCAAACAAAGATGGTAGGAGGCCTGCACGAACTAAAAAGGTAGTAGTCCAGTGTCACTGTGAGATCACTGTTGATTACCTCTGAAAGGCCATAGTGGCTGGGGGAGGTGTCTGAGCACTGGAAGAAAGCAAATGTCACTCCTGTCTTCAAGAAGGGCAAGAAGGAGCATCAGTGAACTACAGGCTGGTGACCCTCACTTTTGCCACTGAGAAGATTGGTGAGCGTCTAATCCTAGAAATCATTTCCAAATATACAGGGGACCATAACATGATTGGGAGTGATCAGCACGGATTTACAAAGGGGAGGTTATACCTGATCAACCTCATAGCCTTCTATGATTAAAACTGATGCCATTGATGAGAGCAGGGTAGGGGATACTGTTCGTCTTGACTTTGACAAGGCTTTCAGAATTGTCTTCCTTAGCATCTTCATGAACGATCTGAGAAAGTATGGACTAGGTAAGTGGACAGAAAGGTGAACTGAAAACTGGATGAGCTGCCAAGCTCCAAGGATTGTGATCACTGACACAAAGTCCAGCTGGAGGTCAGTCACTGGTGAATGTCCCTGGGGGTCATCACTGTAGCTAATACTATTTAACATGTTCATGAATGACCTGCAGAAAGATACAGATAATAGCACAAAGTACACTGTCTGCAAGAAATTAGTAGGGATGGTTGAAATACCAGAAACTGAAAGGAGTGGCTGGTGCAACACATACTTGGGCTGTCATTCAGAGGGACCTTGTCACACTGAAGAAATGGGCTGACAGGATCTTCAGGAAGCTCAAAAAAGAAGATACAGGTCCTGGACCTGGGGAGGAACAACCACATACACTAAAACTATCTGGAAAGCAGCTTGCAGAGAAGGATCTCAAGAATCCTGGTCAATATCCCATCAGCCATCAGACAGCAATGTACCTTTGCAGGAAAACAGGCCAGGGACATCCTGGAACTCATTAAGCACAGCACTCTCAGCAGGTCAGGTGAAGTGATTCTCCCTCTCTACTCACCACTAGTGAGACACATCGGGAATACTCTGTCAATTGTTGGGCTACCTGATACAGGAGAGACACGAAGCAAGCCCTGTGAGTGGCCAGAGATTATTACAGTGCTGGAGCAGCTGACATACAAGGAGAGCCTTAGAGATCTGTGACTGTTTAGCCTGGAGAAGCCTGGCTCAGGAAGATCTTGCCAATGTGTATAACCACCTTATGCAGGGAGTAAGAAAACAGAGAGAGAAATTTGTTAGAGGTTCAATGACTGCCTCCCTTAGACAATGTCCAAAACATCAGCCATTAATTGTTTAACTGTGATTAGGATGGGATGCAGGTTCTATTCTTGTGTCTACGGCAGGGGTGGGAGCCTCCACCCCTTAGCAGTTTACTCTGTCTTTGCCCAGCGTCTCTACAGTCAAAGCGGGGGTGTGAAGAGCCTTATCAGGGGATCTGGAGGATGGATGCACTAAGAAAGAGAGCAGCATGATCCTTTTCTGACTTCAGTACATAAGTATTGCCTGCATACATTTTTCAGTCAGAGGTGATTGGAACACTTGACCTCGGGAAGAAGAGCTCCTTTGGCAAGTCTTCTGAAGGTACAGAGTCCTGCTTGGCTGAACTGTTTGCAATAGATAGGTAATTACATATCTGGGGAGATGATATGAGCTCATACTTGTCTCTGAAAAGGGTCAAGTATATTTGCCTTTAGTAGTTTGCTTAAAGAGATGATGAATGATTCATAGATTCATACAACGGTTTGGATTGGAAGGGACCTTAAAGATCATCTAGTCCACAATCCCTGCCACAGGCAGGGACACCTTCCACTAAAAATCTTGGGTACTGGTTATCAGAAACCTCTCACAGAGCTTCATTGAGAGTTCAGGTTGTCCCTTATACTGAGGATAAACTGTTCTTCATAAGCAGTCAGGTCATCCTTTACAAAGAGAATTAGGCTCTTTATCTAAACAACAATAACAACAAAGTGCCACTGAATATTCAGCAGTAATGGTCCCAATTGTCGTTCTTAACATTCTTATAACCATTAGTATTTAGCTTCATTATCACAAATTACTACTGTTTTGTTTTAACCCCCACCCAAATAGGTTGCTATAGACTGTCCAGCAATAAGTGAACATAATGGAACCAGTAAAGCGATTACTTATGTGTGAGGGCATGGTGGTCACATAAGGTAATGCCCAGAATCCTGCTGATTTCAGCAACGACAGGATTTTCACCCCATCATCCTCATTTCTGCATGTGCCTGGACCAGACTAGAGAATGTGTCTGGTGTACAGAAGCCCTGAGGAGACCTGCTGCACCCCTTCCAGCATGAGTGTGCAGCAGTCAGTCTCTCTCCCTGCCTGAGGCTGGTGAACTGCTCCCCAGCAGCTGCACAGCTGTGCATGGAGGCACGTATTGCCCAGGGAACAGCATGGCAGTGAGCGCTCCACCAGACATTGCATCCCTCAGAGTAAAGGGTATGAAAGGGACAGCCAGCAGTGATAGAAATGAAACTTCTCCTCTTTTGAATCCAAATCCAGGACATAATTTCAGGCTGAATGATATACCTCATATATTCTCTCCCTCTCCATCTTGGAGATGTATATATTCTTCCTGAAACCTTCTTCTGGCGTCTATGTGGCCATTGGCATGGCATGGGGAAGAACTTGGCCACTCACCAGGTTCCTTACAATTACTGCCTCAAGATCTGCTAAACATCACACCTGCTAAGCATCCTTCATGCTCGACAGCTCTGGGTTCCTCATGTCCTCCCCCTGCAGAATACATCTGCAGTAAATTGGCTGGCTCAGGCCAGGCTGGCTGTTCATCAGAAACAGCACTGGAGTTGCAAAGTGAAGTGGGAGCCATCATCTCTAGACCTTGCTCTGTCACACTGCTGTTAGCCTGTATGTGAGCATTTCTCTGTCATTCCAGGCCACTGTTTCTACTAAAAAAAGCCAGCAGAGCTCCCAAAACTTCACAGCTTTTGGACACTTTCACTAATTTCCCCTCAAGTTTAAGACATTTGACCACTCCAGCTTCCTTTAGATCTGGCAGAAGAACTGTAGGTGACTGAAGACCTGTATTTCTCCTTGTCAGTCTCAAACAGAGAATATTACTCCAGTAATATTCTCAAAGATACAGCAGTATCTCCTCCGTGAACGTCCTCAGCTCCTGCAGGCATTCCAGGGGTGGTCTGTGTGACTGGCAATAGCGGAGGACAACAGAAGTGGGTGTCAGGCTGTCCTCAGAGCAAAGCCTGTCTGAAAAGCCTTGTGCTTGTCATGTTGTCAGTCTGCAGCCAGGTCCATCCTGGAGCAGCTGTACTGTCCCATCCCTGATGGCACCAGAAAGCTGCTAATATGCAAGACCTCTCTGTACTCGTTCAGGAAAACCTCCACGTCTCTTGGCAGCCTTTCACCCAGTTGGAAGCTTTGAAAGTCATTTTATGACTTTTGTTTTATTTTGTATGTGTGTGTGACACTGAGAGTAAAGGAAAGCCTTCTAAAAACTCCAGCTGCATTTTGTATGCTGTGTTCATACTTTAAGGTGATTTTACTTGGTTATTAGAATCAGATCCTCGCTGTAGCTGAACATTCAGTACAAGGTCATCACATGAGGAATGGGTTCTTTTCTTTCTTAGCAAATATATGCTCCTCATATAAAATGCTCAAGAGAAAGATGTATCAATCTATACTTAGACAGATATACCAATAATACAGTCCAAATAATACAGTCACATTTGCCTTTCTGCACCCTGCTTGTAAGCTGATACATTTTTCAAAAGGACTATAACGGTGAATAGGTGAGAAGTTTTCTCTCAGCACTGTTGTCTTTAAGCAATTTCTCTTTTGTCCCTTCTTTCATCTGTAACTGGTTCAGTTATACAATATAACCTTAATTATCTGAATACAAAATTTATTTCAGATTCTCATGACTCAGTAAACACGAACATGCTGAGTCTGCAAACACTGCAAGACAAAGCTCAGATAGTCTTGGAAGCTGCATCAAAAATGGCTTTTTAAGGTTTTATTTATTATTATTATTTTCTATTTTTGGATTTGTTCGTGTTTCTCCTCAGAAGCTCTGCAACTCTAGTTAGCCAGAGCTTGGATAAGCGAAGTTTTCAAGTACACAGTGAGTGGGAGACTGTTTTTTATCATGGGACCTGCCCCCCCCCCCCCCCCCCCCGCCCAATATCAGCTCACAGAAATCTACTACAATGTTTAAAGGGTAAATGTCTCTTAAATTGGAAGGGAGGGGAAGGGAAGGGAAGGGAAGGGAAGGGAAGGGAAGGGAAGGGAAGGGAAGGGAAGGGAAGGGAAGGGAAGGGAAGGGAAGGGAAGGGAAGGGAAGGGACGGGAAGGGAAGGGAAGGGAAGGGAAGGGAAGGGAAGGGAAGGGAAGGGAAGGGAAGGGAAGGGAAGGGAAGGGAAGGGAAGGGAAGGGAAGGGAAGGGAAGGGAAGGGAAGGGAAAAGATACATTTTCATTGCTGTCTCACACAGCTATGCTTGTGCTGGAGACTGTGGTGGTTTTACCCTGCTCAGCAGCTGAACTCCACCACAACTACCCTTTCACTCCCCCTCCTCAAAGGACAAGGGGGAGAAAATTGGATAGAAAGGGCTAAGTGGTTGAGATAAGGACAGGGAGATTACTCACCAATTATCATAACAGCCAAAACAGACTCAGCATAGAGAGATTAATGTATTTTTTTGCTTATCACTAGTGGTGGAGGATCCTGGAGATAGGGGAGACTTCTGGAGATGAATGCAAGGAGACGACCAAGGAACTTGGCTGTTGATGCCTGAGTTGGGTAAGTGTGAGCAGCAGCCCAGTGCAAACCAACAAGATTCTCTGATCAAGCATCCTGAGCCAGTAGCAACCTTCCTGCAGGGAGGGAAGTTGAGACATTGTGGATGTAATGCTAGGAGAGCAACAGGTTGAGATATCAAGAAGGGCAAAAGCTTTAATATCCACAGTTTTTAAATAAACCCCAGCATCCAGATCCACTGCAGGTTGTCATTTACTCTGTCTCATCTGTGACTCATGGCAGCACAGAAGACCCACTGCGTCTCTGCTGTGGGCAATTCCCAGTTGCTAGAAAGGAGGCCAGAAGTTATATAGCATTGTCAAAGAGTTTTCGCTGGAGCAGGTGCCTTGCAGGCTGCCCACCTCACCGGCTGCCCGCTGCCCCTCTGCAAAGGCTTTGCAGTGGCAAATGCCAGACTCCTCCTTTTTAAAGATAGATGGGAATGTTTTGTGTGTTTCCAGCAGTCTTGCTAACCTGAAGAGGTATGACCACAGGAGTATATTCTTATCTCATACACGGAACATACTTAGCTTCTATTAGCATTTTTGGAAGTCAGCATTCTACTTCCCTGCACAGTCGGAAGATAACCACATATATCTCAGAATGCTTGAAACCACCACTCAGAGCAAAAATAGTAAATAGCTGCTTTTCTCTGCCCTGTGACTGAGAATGAAGCAGTTTCCAGTTTGTTTTCCCAGCTTCGTATCTTTTGTGTTTGGCAAAATATGCACATGCTTGCTGCACTAAATTGCCACAAGGTAATTCAGTCAGAAGCTCAACAGGCACAACTACTTTACAGTCTCATACCACACTTGATAAAAGCTGCGACATTATGGAGTCTGAAAGGCTATGTAGAAAGCAACAGATATTATCAGAAAACTATATAGGATTTTGGCTTCATGATTTGTATTATTTACAGTCTACCTAAAATGAGAGTCTTCAAGTTCCACAAACCCCTGAATTTCATGGGAGTTTGACATAAGCCTTGACATAAATACAGGGGAGCATGATTTGTGTTTTAAAGGAGCATACTGGTACACAGTTCTTGACAGATTTTGAAGGAGAAGAGAGGAGAGGAGAGGAGAGGAGAGGAGAGGAGAGGAGAGGAGAGGAGAGGAGAGGAGAGGAGAGGAGAGGAGAGGAGAGGAGAGGAGAGGAGAGGAGAGGAGAGGAGAGGAGAGGAGAGGAGAGGAGAGGAGAGGAGAGGAGAGGAGAGGAAGGGAGGGGAGGGGAGGGGAGGGGAGGGGAGGGGAGGAAAAGGGAGGAAAGAGGAGGGAGGGGAGGGGAGGTCTGCAGGTCTGCACTGATCTGGGTGTCTGCAAGGCTGTTTCTCGCTATTCTCTCCCAACTGCTGTTGTGCAGCATTTTTTGTTGTTTGTTTAATTTTTTCCCCTTTCTTCAGTCTCCCTGGCTCAGCTCTGGCCAGCAGTGGGTCCCTTTTGGAGCCATCTGGAGCTGGCCCTGGTCTGACATGGGGCAGCTGCTGGGCTCTGCTCACAGAGGCTGCCCCGCAGTCACCCTACTACCAAACCCTGGCCACATAAACCCAAGAAAAATCCAAAGTATTCAGAATGGCTTTGTACCACGAAGAAGCAAAGCTTCCTCTGCCGTACTGGCTCAGAGAAAGCCCTTCCCAAAGGATGCTTGTAAGGGAAGGGAATGTGAGTGCAGGACATCCCAATATTTTTGAGGACATCAAACACACGAAGTCTTTCTGTTTTCACTGATGTTTTCACTTCATGAAGCAAGTGAGACACAAATATCAGGTCTTCTAGAGAGGCTTTGCATGGATATGTAGATATCAAAGCAGAAATGTCAATGCTCTTTACCAGTCTGTAGGAAAGCTGACACAGCCCCGCTCGCCGGCACGGCCCTTGAATAGCAGGTGTGCTGCAGGCAAGTGGTGTTCAGATGAGCACAGATGTAGTTTTCTATTTAGTAGATGGCACTTGTTTTAGGCTTTTATTGCCCATAGAGATATTATTACTTCTATAGTTTAAAAGCAGTCCCTGCTTTGAAAATTGTGGGTGGTTGTGTTACACTGCTTTTGATTCTCTTTTCTGCAGGTCTCTTTTATTCTCCCCTTAGTGTCTCAACCTTGTCCTAGTGTAACATTTCTCCCAGAGGGGTGGGTAGACTATTCTTACTGCCTGAAGAAGCATTTGGCTGCTAGGAAACATAAATAACTACCCCTTCAGAATGCCACATACATTGTACTTTGATTTCAAAGTAGAACATTAATGTTGGTCTTTCATTTTTGATGAGGAAGCCTCAGTAATTGCTTCTGAGTATGGGACCTGAGTGTACATTTGAGACACTCTATCGATTACATCTCACTACAATGCAGTACAATCCGAAATAGACTTGACCATCCTATATTTGATAAAAAATGCATTAATACCAAGCTTCCTCATACTATATTAACCTGTTATCCATATCTCATCCTGTCCTCTCCTGTCCTCTCCCATCCTGTCCCTGTCCCTGTCCCTGTCCCTCTCCTCTCCCTCTCCCCTCCCTCTCCCTTCCTCTTCTCTCCTCTACCACTGGCCAGAGCCAAACCAGTGAGCACAGTTAGTTGGGCCTTTGGGAGAGCAGACTGAAGGAAGGGAAAAAGGTGCTGCACAACAGCTGCTGGGAGAGAGAGGAGTGAGAAGCAGCCCTGCAGCCCCCCAGGTGAGTGCAGCAGGAGGGCAGGAGGTGCTCCAGGCAGGCAGCAGCAGTTCCCCTGCGGCCTGTGCAGGGAGAGGCCCCTGGTGGAGCAGGCTGTCCCCCTGCAGCCCACGGGTCCCACACGGAGCAGATCTCCACGCTGCAGCCCCCCCGTGGAGGAGCCCCCGCTGGAGCAGGTGGATGTGGCCTGGAGGAGGCTGCGGCCCATGGAGAGCCCCCGCAGGAGCAGGCCCCGGGCCGGAGCTGCAGCCCGTGGAGAGGAGCCCCCGCAGCAGGAGCAGGGGGTCTGGGGGGAGCTGCCGCCCACCCGTGGGGGACCCGTGCTGGAGCAGTTTTTAGTTTGCTTTTAGTTTCTCACCGTGCTAGTCTGCTAGTGATAGGCGAAAAATTACATTAATCTCCCTATTCTGAGTCTGTTTTGCCTGTGAAAATAATTGGTGTGATCTCCCTGTCCTTATCTCAACCCCTGAGCCTTTTCCATTGTATTTGCTCCCCCTTGTCCTTTGAGGAGGGGAAGTGAAAGAGTAATTGTGATGGAGTTCAGCTTCTGAGCAGGGTAAAACCACCACAGCCTCCTAACAGGTGCTCCTGTCTCAGACGTCTCTGTATGAACTGAATGACTCACAATGTGCCACTTTTCTTCAGTGCGGCTATCACCAAATTTGCCTTCAGCCTGTCCAGCCAACTTCTTCCTGAGAGTTCAAAAGATCAATTGCAGTCTCTTAATATCCCCTTCTCCCCCACACTCACTTATTTGCCACTCCCAAGAATTTTCTATTTAAGATTATTTGCTTTTTTGTTTGTTTGTTTTGCCTCTGACTCTATGCTAACAGCTGTTCTTTTCGCACCACAGTGTAGCACCTATCTGACACACAGCTTCTGCACCAACAGCTCTTCATGGTGCTTGGTTTTTCTTGTGCATGTGAAAGGCCACTGTGGACCTCTGCCACTACCAGCTAGCAGTGAACAATTGGGCTCCAGTGTCATCCAGACACCTCCCTAGGCACTGCTGTCTCGCTGCAGTGCTCCCTGTCGTAAAATGCTGTTTGTCCTCCTTCTTGCCAACCTCCTGGAAATGCTGCTGAGGCAGAATTGTAGCTACTGGGAAGAGCAGTGCAGCATAGCAAGCACCACAGGAGCACAGTGCCACACAGCTCAGGCAGGTTTATGCTTTCTGTCATGAGACAGTGTAAGAAACAAGGTGGTGCTTTTTGTTTCCTCACACCACCACCACTTGTCATAACATTATACCCTGGAGAGAGCTGAGGATGAGCAGTGAACACAGAAACAATTCTCAAGAAGCTCAAAAGTTCCTTGGGGCTGAACCAAAGCCAAATACTCCCTCATAAAATAGAACTAGTGGACTGGATAGACACTGAGCAGTTGCCTAGATCATCCCATGCAACAGGTCAGGTCAGGATCAAATTTAATTAAATTAGTGCTGGCTAAACTGAGGATATAAATTTATGTATAACCTCTTCTTAAAGATCCTACATCATTCCCTAATAATTTTTTATTCCTAGTTGCCTAGTATACATTTTTCTTCTGCAATGTCACACGGTGAATTTTTATTCTATCCACCATGGATATGAAGAACAATTTTTTCTCTTTCTCTTTGCAGCACACTCATATGCTTTTATGCACTTTGTAGGATCTTTCTGTTCCACTGTCTGAAGGGGGTGGCCATCCTTCCATTCATTTTGTGAAAGACAGTAAGTGTCAAAATGACATTCTGAAAACTTTAATGGTACGAAGACTTTTGTTTTCCATGCATTTTGTGTGTAATTATTTCTTTATAAAACTACACAAGATACTCATTGTACTATTTTAACTGAACTTACATTTGGTATAAATATTAATATTAAACTTGCATTGTCATTATTCTCCAAGGCAATAAGTCTGTACAACTCCTTTCAGGTTGTTCGATACCTCTATAAGAATTGCTGAATAAAGCTTAGAATGAACCACTACAGCACAATAATTCTACATAAAGTCTCTGTCATTCCAGACAAAGAGCTTGGTTTGTCTGTAGGAGGAAAATAGTTTGTTGCAGGCTCTGCCCTCTGTTTTCTCCCATAGTTGTTCTTTGTGCATACAAAGTACAGCTTAGCCTTACAAACTTGGAAAATGAGATTAACCACCTCTTGTTTAGGACAGGTCATAGTGATTCAAGTTTGTGTAAGTCACCAAAGTGTTGTAACTGTATGTTTCTGACCATCAACTTCTGCATGGAGACATCTTCGGAGAGTGCTTTCTTCAGATTTAGGTTAACCCACTTCTCAACAGCATCCCCTTAATGCTCACAAAAAAAAGGCATAGTGGATGTCTGTTGTACAGTGAGTATTCACATTACAGATGCTGGACTTTGTCCCTTATATCATTCCTTTTTATAAACCTCAGCTCAAATATTCAGTTTTCCAGTTGGCCTAAATAAATAATGGACGAGAGTATGTGCTTCACCTTTTCTATTTCAGAATTTGGGATTAAATGTCAAAGAATTGACATGCAAGCTCAGAGTCAGATTTTCCACCATTCCTGAAAACTGATGATATGAACTCAATTACTGTTTTGGAAGCAAGCAGGAAAGAGTAAGGTACTTCTGACAGGTAACCAAATAAGTTACTATAATAACATTACAGCAATATGGTCATTTCAGTGCTATAACAGCTCTGACCTTGCTTTAGGAGTTCTTATTGTTGTATAGATCATGTCACCTCTAGACATGCTAAGCAGCACCTGATTCAGCTGTTGGCTGCATTGATTTCTAGGAAACAGACTACTGGGAAGGTGCTACTCTGTGTTAGTTGTTCAGATCTATTTACCCTGCAGAGCATGATAGAGAACCTGAATGCCATGGATGTGTCATCTGGCAACTGATTTGTCATGTGCTTGTTAATCATCTCAAGATTTGTCAGAATTTTGAATGTGTGGTTCTTCCAAGCCCTCAAAAAGAATGTGCTCTTTGCCTCCATTTGTGTTGGAGAGTCCAGAGAAAGATAAATTGGGAAACAGTGAAGTCAACATCCCCCCGGCACGAGGACATTTGCCTCACATCGAAATACTCTTTGAAGGTTAGAACCAGGGGAGGTGGTGGTGGAAGGAGAAGTGTCTGCTTTCAAGTCAGAAACAAAGTGCATGGCAGTGACGTGTTTCCTGTATGAGTCAGCACCGATTTCATGGGGCGTGTTTCAATACTTTGCTCCTACATTCCCAACAGCAACAGTCCTTCACAAAGGAAGGATTGTTTGCACATGTATAGAATGAAGAACAAATAGGTTTGGGGCACAACTGCAGAGAAGACTTCCAGAGCTGCCATGCAATCAGGACAATATGACAGGAAAGCACTCTTGTAGAAGTACCTAGCTCCCTTGGCAGGAATACAAGAAGAGTGAGTGTTATGTGCAAACCAGCAGAGGTAGCATTGTCCTTTCTCTTCAGCTTTGGCACAACTTCAACTGGTTATAACTTCAAGGCCTCTGCACATCACAAAAGATGAAGAATTGTGTAAAGATCACAGAAGAGAAACCAGGGAAGTAAGTTATATAGGAAATATGAGCCACAAAGGATTTGGCATTCTTAGTTTTGAAAAAAAAAAAGAAAAAAAAAGAATAATGCTGGACCACTTCTGTGGAAGTTTCTAAAAGAGGGTTAGGTAAATACTTGTTAAAATTCAATCAATATTGCCTGGGAAATAAATTACCTCTTGGTGGATCTTCCAGGCTTAGATTTCCTTCAGCACCCGAGATATTTTGGAAACCCCAGTCTTGAAGAGCCTCTGTGGGAACAGATCATCTGGATCAACATTTAAATGCAACTCCCAACAGCAGATCGTACTATCCTAGTGCCAGCCTCTCTTCCTCGTTCTTGAAGGACAAACATGCAGAATGACAAAGGCCAACCTTCAGACTTGACAGTGTAACCTAACTTCCAGGCACTTTTTCTCAGCTTTAATGAAAACACAAGTCAAAGATTAGATTTTGTCCTCTCTTAGTCATTGTCTCTCTGCTCTGTATCTGCTTTCCTGCAGATGCAGTGTACCTGCTGCAACTGACAGGTTGTCCAAACTCCTTGTGCAGACAGCGCTTCAAGCAACATGGATGTTGAGGCCATCTTTCATGTCACAGAGAGAAGCAGTACATGCATCCCCACCACCAATATGGTACATCTGGGCCCAGGTACAGTGCAGAGATTCTGTGCAGGGGATGTGTTTGTGGACAAGCAGTGAAGAAAGCAGAGTTTGCTTTCTCAGAAGGACATGTAGATGCTGTTTCTCATCAGCCTTTGTATCTTTTCCAGCAAGTTTCATGGAGAGGATGCTGGATCAGAGAGTTTCAGGAGATGGCAGTCTAAATGCTGGCAGACTGCAATCTGAAGACACTGCTTTATGATAAGTGCGTGCCTCTGCATTTGATCTTCATTGTGACTTTCATCTCCAAGCCTCCCCAGGACAGTCTCAAATGACTGGTTGCATGAGCAAATTGGATGGATAATTGAAATAGTAATTAAAAAGCAGGACCTGGTTCTTCTCACATTCACAGCTGTGCAAATCAAGAGGAACTCCAAGGAAGTCAGTGCAATTACTCCTATTTAAATGCTGCGGAAGTGATTTAAGAATCAAGTCTACTGTATCTAGGCCTTTCTACATCTGAAAAGGAGCAGTGTAACACTTAGAGGTTTTCATGACTCTAAGAGATCTTTGACAAAAATGCAGAATCACAGAAAATGGAAACTGTGGAAACCACAACAAGCCTTCAGAATCAGAGAAAAGCCCAGCAACCAGTGCTACAACTGTGTTTTTCAAGTGGATGGTAAAAGTGCCACTAGCGTTTAGAACAGGAAGATTTGATACACTGCATATCTTTTTCCCTTTTTGATATACATATAATGTCATTTCTAAGCACATGTTGATGAAGGGGGAATTTTTTGTGTGTGTGTGTGATTTTTATATCAGATTTGTCCAAATTGCTAGTTTTTTCTGCCCCATCTTTTGTGGAGAAAATGTTTATGGATTATTTGGCAATGACACTGAATGTCATCCATCTTTTTGTTGTTTCCCTTTCTGTCTGTATAGTGTCATGCATATGCATTTCAAGTTCTGCTTTTCAGGTGCACAGAAAGCTAAGAAGGACAGTTTCAACTATAAATAGAGTTGGGCTGCATTAATCCCTTGTGTGGAGGTTGCACTTCAGAAATGTGCATAAGTGTACTCAACTTGTACTATGCAAACAGCCAGTAAGATTGTCCATGCATGTAAAGATTAGCAAATGCTATAGATATTTCTGAATTCAGCTTGTAATTACTACAGTCAGTCATAAGCATGGATTGTTCAAAGAGTAACAGAGGAAGAAAGAATGCTTCTGAAATATTTGCTGTGAGATTTCAGTTTTGTGTAATACAGCTAGGGATCAATTTGTTGAAAGGGGAATCCATCCAGCTGGTCTCCAAAGACAAAGCAGTATCTGAAGGCTGCGAAGAGAGGCAGCAGCTGGGAAAGAGAGGAGGAAAAAGAAAAAAAGAAGAATAATAAATACGTTTCAGAAAAAAAGTTTTTTCTGCCAACATTTCTGTGATCTTCTTTTTAAGAATTTAACATGTGATCATGTTAAACTTTCACCAGCCTTTCACCTGGATTGTGTGTGTTATATCCAAGCAAGAAAACAGTGGGGAGCTTTGTAAGAGCCACCAGCAATTTGTTTCAACTAACAGAAAGTTCATGTTTCAGTGCAAAGCAGGTGGAAGGGGGAGGTCAGGGACTTTTCTCCCTAATTTCTCATTGGTTTCCATTCAGTCTTAGCAAGCTCTCAGCAGCCCTGGAAAGCACAGAAACTGAGACTGCACTTCTAAAGCAGAGCAAATCACAAAATCATCACAGAATCACAAAATATCAGAATGGTTAAGGCTGGAAGGGAACTCTGGAAGCCATCTGGTCCGTCCCCTCTGTTCAGCCAGGGTCATCTACGTTCAGTTTCCCAGAACCATGTCCAGACAGCTTTTGAAGATCTCCAAGCATGGAGAATCCACATCACCTCTGGGCAACCTGTGCAGATAGTGAGTCAACCTCACAGTAAAGAAGGGTCTGCTGATGTTCAGAGGCAACCTACTGCTTTTCAGCTTATGCATGTTGCCTCTTGTCCTGTCACTAAACACCATTGAAAAGAGCCTAGCTCCATTCCCTTTGCATCCCTTCAGGTATTTATAGTCATTGGTTGGCCCCCCCCCCCCCCCCCAAGCCTTCTCTTCTCCAGCCTGAACAGTCCGAGCTCTCTCAACCTTTCCTCATTGAAGAGATGCTTCTGTCCCTTCATCAGCTTCATGGACCTTCCCAGGACTTTCTCAATAGATCTATGTCTTTCTTGTACTGGAGAGCACAGAACTGGACACAGTACTCACAGTACTGCCGGTACTTCATGGCCTCGCCAAGGCTTGCTAACCCACCCTCGCAGACCCCCACCCCCAGCCCCAACCTGCAGGCTACTTTGCCTATTGGAGCCCAGGATGCATTGCAACAAGGACACATTGATGACTTACAGTGAACTTGGTGCCCAGCAGGACCCCAAGGTCCTTTTCTGAAAAGCTACTTTCCAGCTGGGTGGCCCCCAGAATATACTGGTGCTTGAGGTTGTTCCTCCCCAGCTTCAAGATTTTGCACTGCTCCTTGTTGAGCTTCATGAGGTTCATGTGAGCCCGTTTCTCCAGCTTGTTGAGCCATTTCAGCTCTGGATGGCAGCATGACCCTCTGGTATACGAGCCACTCCTCCCAGTTTTTTGTCATCTGCAGACTTGCTGAATCTACCCCATCATCTATTAATGAAGATGTTGAACAGTACTGGACCCAGCATTAGCTCCTGGAGCACTTGGCTACCTACTGGCCTTCAGCGGCACTCTGCACCACTGATCACCTCCATCTGAGCCTGGCTGTTCAGTCTGTTTTCAATCCACCTCACTGTCTGCCTATCCAAATAATTTTCATGAGAACTTCAGTGCATGAGGATGTCAGGAGAAGCATTGGGTGAGTGCTGCCTAAGGCTCTGTGGATCCCCCCCAGATCATGGTGAGCAATGCTCCTGTACAGCCATTTGTGGTCAGCGTGCAAACATTCACACCTATAAAAGACTGCACATTTGTAATTTTCAAACATTAATTGTAAGTCTGATCAAATGAGTCTGATCAACAGCACAATTTTTGCACTGAAAGAGAAAACTCTAACATGAACTAAATAATAGATGTTAATAAAGGACAAAAATGAAACCTTGGTATTTCAATCAACAGTCACAACAGGTACATCTCTATTTTCACAGCAATAATAGGCTTTCATGGTGATATAAGTGGTTTGCCTCAAAGGGCTGATTGCATATTTTAAGAATAGGTAGATCAGACCTGCAGAGAGCGAGGGCACATTATGCTTGAGTCAGAAACAGCATTTCTTGAAAAGGAAGACTCTGATCTCAAGTCAAATTCACTGTTGAAGAGAAGCTAAGTGATTGTGGCAACTTGCCTTATTTCTACGGAAAATTGTAGAAAAGAAAAGTCCTAGAACTTCATTGAGCAGATTGGACCTGACTGGGAGGTGGCTGCCTGCAGACTAACCATGAAACAGCTCCTACATAAACAACAACTTTCCAGTCAAAATGTATGCAGCAGAAGCCCCATATATTAAGCAAACAGCGTATGTTTCCAACTGGATGTTGGTTCTGGAAAGTAAAAATTAAACTCTTTCACATATTTCTAAAAAGCAATTTCCATCAAGGTAGTGCTTTAAGCTGAAATATATATTGCAGTTCATACTGCTTTTGCACTCAGATGGGCACCAGAAATATTGTTGAGTTGTGTGGGTTCTATAGAACACAGCAGTATGGCTGAATGATCTATAAGGTCTATGACTTTTGCTCTTGACACTAACATTACTTTGTTAGACGATTTTAGTTATTTCACACGCAACTCCATAACTTTATAGCCTATTATGCCCTTTGTTTATATTGCAGGCTGTCGAAAGACCCAATGAACATCATCCAGTAGTCAGAGATTCTCCCTGCCAACTGGCTGATCTTCACTGGTTCATAAGTTAGGGAGGACCTTGTCTAGTTTTGTGCATGGTTATGGACTCCACATACACCCATGACACAAGTTATATTAGTTTAAATAGCTCAGTTAAGGGCACCGAATTGTCAGTTGTAGTCAAACCTTCCCCAGTAATACAACGTGTGTTTGCCAGCTCGTCCAATTTCTTCTATATAAAATGTTTTCAGATGACAACCAACATAATGTTCCTACAGTTAATTAAATATCTGTAGAAAGTAGTAATTCTTGAATTCAGGCCCGTTAAGGAACTTTTGAGCGACCACCTCTACCTGCTACTCAAGAACTAAAAGGCTTTGTTCAAGACAAAACAGGTGCCAGCTTTCTTGGGTGAAACACATTTAGTAAGATTTCGTCTTAATTAAGAACTTTCAAATGGAACGATGGAGCTAGAGGCCCACAAACCTGTGTTTCTGCTTGGCATTGCGTCCACTTCCCAGGGCTTGTCAGACATTGTAGAGGCTCACACTGAACACGCTAAGTAAGAAGTTGGCTTATCCCAAGCCACATGGGGAGACCAAAAATCATATTGGTGATGCAATTCATAATGGCAGGAGAAGATACAAGAATTATTTGCCATCCCTTCCCTATATATCCTTTAGCTTTAGAGGACAGCATCTTAATTATTTCATATATTTACGGCCTTTGCTAAAAGAACATTTGGTAGCATTTTTAATCGAGTGAGGCATGCTAATACAATTGCTGTGAATGAAGGTGCAGCAATTCTATTCCTCTCATGTTTATGGACAGCATGACATACCTCTCATACCCACAGCTTACCTTTGGGTCTGATGTTTCTTCCTGTAAATAGACTGAAGGCATCATGGTGCAGCTGCAGGACTGGGAAGAGAGTGAGATTCTGCCATTTGCACATGCAGTGATCTCAGTAACTGCAGTTACAGGGATGGCAGATGGCTGCTTTCTCAGTGCTTTGTGCTGAACCCCAAAGAACAGTCGTATGAGACAGCTGCAGTACACCGTTAGTAGGAATTTCTGTGCTTACTCTCATCAGACAGTCCAACTTGCCTTGGATTTTCACTGTGACAGCTGTCACTGCTGTAAATTGCTCAGAACAGCACAGGGCCATTGCACTGTGACAGTCGTGGATTATCTGCCTAGCACAGGATTCTTCCTAACTGATTATGGTAAGATTGGTTTAAGTCTTAAAACATGGTGTTTAATGTCCCTGTGCTCCCCCTACTCTGTCACAGTCATTAGCTGGAACAACTACAGATGTAAATTATGTAACTGCCACCTATCTGATAAAATTACATAGAATTTATCTCTATTGGCAATGCTTAGTACTAGTAATGACATCTTTATGTTGCTCTTCATCCAAACATTTTGAATTTTGCTGTCTGTGACTGCTGCACAGAAATTAATCACATAGAAATATGTTTTTATGGGTATGAATTTATCTATACCAAGAAGAATGAATGCTCTGTATAGAATGTCTTGGAAACATTAAAAATGCTTTAGAAAAATAAAAACTTCATCCTTTAAAAAAGTGACGGATGACATTATGTATTCCAAAGTATTCTGTCTTCATATTTCCATGGTCTTTCATCCCAGATGTATAGTTAACTACATCTATAACAGTACCAAATAACCTTTAGAGACATTTTGAAGGATCTGCAGGACATTCAGGGTTCCTGGTGTCATACAAGGTTTTCATTATGGGAACTTGTGTCCAACTTGAGGACTTCTTTCTGATAGCGTTTGGAATGTTTTTCTGAGGAGAGAAAATGTGTCAGAATGTTACCGAGGAAGCTGCTTTGTTCTATAGTGTTTGGTACTCACTGTGCTAGAGCAGTGGTG
This sequence comes from Cygnus olor, assembly GCF_009769625.2. Taxonomy (NCBI): domain Eukaryota; kingdom Metazoa; phylum Chordata; class Aves; order Anseriformes; family Anatidae; genus Cygnus; species Cygnus olor. The sequence goes on from NC_049198.1 coordinate 52,081,565, forward strand.
GAGTATATCCACTCCTGGGCATCTCATCCCAGTCAGAAGAGAGAAAACAACTGCTTAAGAGCTGACTGGTAGTCAGATCCTGTTCAACCTGCCCTGGAGATCTTCCTCTCCCTTCATGTCACATACAAGCAAACTTAGCTGGAGCTGGCATTTCCTAAGTCATGTGTCTGAGCCATGATTTGTTTCTCTGTAACTAGTGCTGGCATTACCAGGATTGCTTGTAGATGATGTTGATCAAACAAAAGATGTCTGTGTCTGGAAGCAGTACCCTCAAGGAACCTGCTGTCAGTGACACTGAATTGAGAACAGTATTGGACAACTGTCCTTTCCTCTGACAGGGGAACTGCAGAAGACATTGCACTCTTTAGTCACCAAGGGTTTTTGATTTTATACTTCCTTTCTTTGAGACATGCTGGGGCAGAAGGTGAACTGTCAGATTAACAATGTCACTGCAGAGACAATAAGGTTTGGTAAAAATGAAACAGCCCATATAGGGACTGACAGTACATTTTTGAAAAGGCTTTTTTTTTTAAAGACTACAAAGAACATCAAAAGCATCTTAGAAAACTCCTGAGGCATTTGACTTGAAGAACAGCTCCAAAGAGAACAGCAATATCCAGCCATTACTAGTGTGACTAGAAAGCAAAATGGACTTTGTAAAAAGCTTTCTTTCTACTCCCATGAAGAGTCTGAACCAAACTCAGTTACCTTCAAGGAGGAATATTACCACATGATGTAGGCAACTCACTGGGAAATGTATTCTCTGTGTGGAAAGGCATGGTCCCAGTGCTGGATTAGATTAGAATAAGATGGATAGGATAGGATAGGATAGGATAGAACAGAACAGAACAGAACAGAACAGAACAGAACAGAACAGAACAGAATAGAATAGAATAGAATAGAATAAAAAATGAATAGAATAGGATAGAATACAAAAAAGGAAAGGAAAGGAAAGGAAAGGAAAGGAAAGGAAAGGAAAGGAAAGGAAAGGAAAGGAAAGGAAAGGAAAGGAAAGGAAAGGAAAGGAAAGGAAAGGAAAGGAAAGGAAAGGAAAGGAAAGGAAAGGAAAGGGAAAGGAAAGGAGAAAGAAAAGAAAAGAAAAGAAAAGAAAAGAAAAGAAAAGAAAAGAAAAGAAAAGAAAAGAAAAGAAAAGAAAAGAAAAGAAAAGAAAAGAAAAAAGAAAAAAGAAAAGAAGAGAAGAGAAGAGAAGAGAAGAGAAGAGAAGAGAAGAGGAAAAGAAAAAGAAAAGAAAAAAAGAAAAAAAGAAAAGAAAAGAAAAGAGAAAAGAAGAGAAAAGAACAGAAAAAAGAAAAGAGAAAAGAAGAGAAGAGAAGAGAAGAGAGAAGAGAAGAGAAGAGAAGAGAAGAGAAAAGAAAAGAAAAGAAAAGAAAAGAAAAGAAAAGAAAAAAGAAAAGAAAAGAAAAGAAAAGAAAAGAAAAGGAAAAGAAAAGAAAAGAAAAGAAAAGAAAAGAAAAGAAAAGGAAAGGAAAGGAAAGGAAGGAAAGGAAAGGAAAAGAAAAGAAAAGAAAAGAAAAGAAAGGAAAAGAAAAGAAAAGAAAAGAAAAGAAAAGAAAAGAAAAGAAAAGAAAAGAAAAGAAAAGAAAAGAAAAGAAAAGAAAAAAAAGAAAAGAAAAGAAAAGAAAAGAAAGGAAAAGAAAAAAAAAGAAAAGAAGAAGTTCAGTTAGAAGAGATTTACAAAGATCAGGTCCAACTGCCTGACCATGTCAGGGCTAACCAAAGGTTAAAGCATATCATTGTGCATAAAAAGCACAGCATTATCCAAATGCCTCTTGAACACTGACAGGCTTGGGGCATCAGCCACCTTGCTAGGAAGTTCCTTACAGTGTTTGATTACCCTTATGGTAAAGAAATTTTTCCTAATATCCAGTCTGAACCTCCGCTAGATCAGCTTTGTACCTTTCCCTTGCATCCCATCACTGAATACCAGGGAGAAGAGATCAGCACCTTCTTCTCCATTTCTCCTCCTCAGCAAGTTGTAGAGAAAGCCTCTTAGCCTTTTCTCCAGAGTGGACAGCCCAAGTGTCCTCTGCCTCTCCTCACAGTACATGCCTTCCAGCCCTTTTACCAGCTTTGTTGCCATCCTCTGGACACATTCAAGTAACTTAACATCGATTTTATATTGTGGAGCCCAGAACTGTACATGATATTCAAGGTGAGGCTGCGCAAACACTAATTAAAGCAGGAGAATCACTTCTTTTGATCATCTGGGTATGCTGTGTTCAATGCACCCCACAACATGGTTTACCATCTGTGTATGCTGTGTTTAATGCACTGCACAAAGCAGTTTGCCCTCTTGGCTGCCAGGGCATGCTGCTGGCTTATGCTGGGCACGCTGTCGCCTGGTCTCTTTCTGCTGAGCTGCCCTCCAGCCACTCGTCTCCATCTGTACCTGTGTCTGGCATTACTCTGTCCCACGTGCAGCACCTGGCTGTTGATGATTGTCCAATTCTCCAAGGTATCTAGATCCTTTGGCAAAGCCTCTCATTCTTCCAGAGAGTCAACAGCATCTCCCAGTTTAGTATTGCAGGGAACTTGTTAAGGATGCATTCAACTCCTGCATCCAGATCACTGATAAAAATGTTGAACAGAACTGCTCCTAGAATTATGTCCTGGGGAACACTGGTAGTTACTGTTCAACCAGTTCTCTACTCGGCATAGTGTGTACCTGTTCATCTCACAGTAGAACAATTTGTCCAGAGGGATGATGTGACAGTATCAAAGGCCTTACTAAAATTGAGAAAGATTACATCCACCCCCTTCCCTTCATCCACTAAGTGGATGACCTTATCATAGAAGATCAAATTCCTAAGGCAGGACTTTCCCTTGATGAACTCTTGTTGACTATGTCTGATAACAGCTTTGTTCTTTAAGTGCCTTTCAATAGGGATAAACTTCTCTAAAACTTTTCCAGGTACTGAAGTTAGAATAACTAACTGCTCTCCCTGGAGAAAGAGCCCCACATACAGGTATTTTCACAGCACTGAGGATGCAGCCAACAGCTAGTCCATCAGCTGATATGTTGATTAGTAGTGAACAGCTCAGGAAGAAGCTCTACCACAAGGACCTATCAGTAAGGCAACTGAGATCCTGCTGCTAGCAGGGAGAGCCACAGTAGTCAGAGGAGCAACCACAGATATGCTTATATCCACATATTCTCATGAGAGCTGACTAGTGTGTGAACTAAAACTTTGAAGCAGAAAGGCTGGAAACCTACCCTAATTTAGTACTTTCGGCCTGCTAAATTTAAGATCCACTCTCACAATAAGATTCTTGGGAATATTGGTTATTTATTTGAAATGTTATGAATATGTCAAAACCAGTGAGGTAAATTCCCTAAGAAGGAACTTCTTGCTTGTGTTAAGAACACAGTAGGTAGAGTTACACAGTATAATAGCTTCACTACTTGAGTGCCTCTTTCACTTCTGCTTTATCAGTGGTGATATTCACCAAGGATCCTCAGAAATCCTTTCTCAGTCCAAGCACCAGAAATGTTGGCCAGATCACTGAGACAAAATTGTTGTGTGATGCCACGTTTTTCACAGGCTATTCAAGACCACGTCAGTTTTAGTTCACACACTAGTCAGCTCTCATGAGCTACAACTACAGTGAAGTTTTATTTTAGTAGATGTATTATTTCTTAAATTTTCCTAACTATCTGTCTATCCATATACAAATATATGCTTATATCCACAGCAGGGATACAGATTGAGCAGAGGCAGTAAACTGCCTGACAAGACTCTCTGCAAGCAGGTCTCTGTGCTTTAAAGAGCTTCTTTATCATTACATATATATATATATATATATATATATATTCTCTATCTCTCTGCCCCCCTATACATATATATATATATATATATATATATATATATATATATATATGCTCCTCTGCAGCCATCTGAGCAGGTTTGGAGAAGCAATGTGGTAAAACCCTGTTTGAACCTTGGCCCATGGGCATGTTGGTGGTGCTGGCTGTGGCCCCGATCTCTTGCTGGTACTGGAGCAGCACTGCTGGAGTGAGTGGAGCTGTGTCAGTTTATATCAGCTGGGCACACAGGTAAAGGTATCTTGGTATGGAGAGAAGTCAGAGAGACCAGGGGACTTGTAACACACTCTCAATAAGTTTCAGCCCCTCTCTTTAGTGCTTGAGTTACGTATCTTAAAAAGCTGATAGATCTGAAGCTTTGTTACAGGTTCAGCAGTCCCCTCTAGGAAGGAGAATTTTCCAAAATTCATCAGTCCCTGGGAAGCAGAATTTGCTATTTTTTTTTTATTATTTCCTTTCACCCACCTCATCTTGCTGCTGCTGAAGCCATCTGGCAGATGGATTGTTGCTGCCCATGGTGAGGCAGGACTGCATGGACTGAAATGGTGAAGGTCCACCAACCAGATGTGAAGGCCAAGAGAGCAGCCTTACCATGTAGCACTGACATGACCTGTTCAAGGCCTCTGTCCTCCCAGAATAAGATAGCAAATGTCTCCAGAGTGAAAAGCAGGGAGGATGGGGAGGATGGCCTAATCCAGTCCAGCAGTGCCCCTGGTTCCGAAAAGCCAGCTACATCGCTGCTCTGTCTGAGAAGCTGCTCCTGAGCCTCCCACTGCATCTACGGGAGGATTTTAGCAATGTAGAAAATGTCCCTTCTTCTCTCAATTTCTCTCTGCTCAGTCTTTGTTTCTCTCCTTGACACAAGGCATGATCAATATTTAATTTCTCTGCTTATTACACTCTCCACTGCAGTTCTGGCTTTGTTGCCATTGTTCCTATCTATTACTCCTGGTCAAAAATCAGCAGATATTTTGCAAAAGACATTTCTGAAGTCCACTCTCCCATTACCCTTCTTCTTTCCTTGAAGGTTTAGAAAAGCTCCATCTCTGCCTACATAGCCCCCTCCCAGCACCTCAGCGAGCTGCACTGTTTTTCTCGTGGCGAAGCCCAGATAATGAATCGTGAGGGTGAGAACTGGAGTAACAAAAGCACCAGTGCCAGTTTGTGTCAATTGCAGGCGCCGTCTGAAAAAACAAACGGCACTTCCCAGGTGAGGGGAGCGATGGGTGGAAACATTCGTCTGACACAAGCCAGCCTGCTATCTGCGTGTTGGGCTAATCGTCTGGTGTGCTACAAGGAGGATCATTATTTATAAAAACAGCACAGCACTGTGACAAAAGGGAAGCCTGTCAGAGCTTGTGTGATTCCAGGTGGCCTGCTGTGTGTCAGGCTCTGCTTTGTGCTCCGCTAAAGCGTCCTGCCACCTAAAGATGGTGTTGACTCAGCCCCTTCCCCAGAGCACCAACACCAAGAAACAAAAGTGAGCTGTGGAGCTTTCTTATTTCCTCCCACTTCTGATTTCTTTGAACCTTGCTAGGTGGTTTCACTAGTCATGCTCTGCAGTTAGGGCTTCATAAACACCTGTTCATATAAAAGCATGTTTTTCCTTTCGTTCCTTCATGCAGAGGCTTTTTGCACGCTGTGATTTCAGTGATTTCATACACAGACACACACACGTGTTTTTCCAGGGCTTATCTCTGGATGAAATGAGCTGTGGGGAGACGAACAGTTTATTTTGCAAAAGCTTAAAAGAGTTCAGTTAATCTTATTGTAGGCTTTTAATGGCCTTTTTGAATCAACATGATGATTTAATGGCGCAGCTAAGCTCCATGTAGTTCTTTGTCAGTTCTGAAATATCTGAAGCTTCTTTATTTAACGAGGAAGAAATTATGTTAGCAATATGGAATAAAGGAAGTGAATCCAAAACTCTACATGGTATTCTGGTCTTGGGGAGGTGCAGATCAGAAGACACAATGATTTACAACAACTAAACCGTTTGCTCTGTTGAATGTCTCCTTGCCGAGATGAAGGCTCAGAAAAATGAATTCAGGGAATTCAGAAAATAAAAAAAAAAAAATGGGGGGCGGGGGAAGGAGGAGAAACCTGACTGGAGAGAAGATGTTTAAGAATAACCATTCTGATACATTGGGAAGGAACTAAAGGAGAGATTGGTGGTAGTGTCTACTGAGCAGTGCAAACAGTTGTGGACCGGAATGGTGGCGAGAGTGTGTTACATGACCAACTGTCACGGACCTGCAGGCTTCACTGGTTGCCTTCCTATTTTTTTTCACAGTTTCCTTGGGCTGCCAGTGTGTATCTCACTTCCTCTTAGTGCACTGCAAGCACATTTCCCTCTCTGTCCCCTCACTCCCTGCAATCTGACCATGAAGAGGTAGGAAATTGTGACTGCGCAGCTGACAAATGTCTGCTGCACCAGAAACATTTCAAAGACATCGTCCAAACAGAGAAGACACAAACACAAACCCCTTGTCACCTTTCTCAGCTGTAAAGCTTTTTTTTGCCTCTGTTCTTCACAACTTTGTCATCATCTGTATTCTCTAATTCTCTCCCTTTCTGGAAATCTGCCTCTTTTCGCTCATATCATACTCATCAGCCACTCATTTTATGTTGCTGAAGGGCTTGCTTGTCAGTTTACTTCTTCCTATATCTTCTATTCCACTTGATATACACATTTGGCAATAGCATTAAAAAACATTCTATGTGATGAGAATCTGAGACTCTTAGGGCTGAAAAAATAACAAAAATGAAAAAAAAATATATTAATATAACATATAATAATTAATCACATTTCAGGTTGCATATGCTGTTACCTTTCTCCTTCCAGAGGCCCACTGGACCTCCTACAAAATGGCTTGTGCAGGATGGCACCTGTGGTACTCCTTGCTACAGGATATTGTGGGATCTCATCATGGTGTGAGGCCATGAGTCTGATTATTTATGGCTTAGGTTTTCAAATGTATGTCAGGCATCTAGAGAGATATCATACTTTTATTTCAGTTGGAGGGAAGTGTTGAAATTCTCCAAGTCAGAATTTACCTTTTTGAATTTCATTTTGTAGACCACTAATTTTTTCCAGTGGAATTGAACAATTTTTGAAATTTCACATATTTCAACCAATGTGTAACTATATTCTGTCTCCTGATGATATTGACACCCTGGGATTATTTTGATTTTAAAACATCATAGAGAGCTCTCACAGCCTGGTATTTTGGGAGCTGGTTCATCGATTCCAAAGAAATGGCTTAGATTGCTCTTTTGAAATTTGAGTTGTCTCAAAGGAAGTTTCAGTTGCAGGTTGTCTTCAGGATCCAGGATAAGACAGTATTTCTTCTCCACTTAACATTCAGTGAAATATGTGTGAATTGTGAATTCAAGATTCAGTCCTGCATTAGTAGATCACTGAAGTAATTGTTCAGCTGTCACACTGGAGCCAGCATTGTCATGTCTGTAAATGGTTTTTGTAAGCACTTATTTCAATTGCTTATTTCAGGAACGTGCTGGTGAACCTTATTTTTGGGCTCTGACAGATGTTCCTGTATTCTCCCTGTTAGAGATCCAGGATCTAACATCTCATTTTCAGCCACAGACTGGTCCTGGGTTCACAGTGTGTCAGGACCATGTCTTACTTGAGAAACGCAAAGTTGGGGGATGTTGAGAAAAAAAATAGTTTTGACATGTTCATTGAAAGCTCTTAGGTTCATTCCAGATCATTAAGTCTTGGGAAGTCTCAGGAAGATAAACAGTTTGAACCTGTTTTAGAATTATAGAGAATGAGGAGGTCAGCACAGCAGCACTACAGGCAGGAATATGATACCAGCTGCCAGACTGACCATCACTCTGGCAGTGAGGCCAGAAAGGTGTTGTATGCCTCATTCATACTTTTACTATAATAATACATAGTATATATATTTGTATATATATATTTACGTATACACATATTACATACATGCTTATATATTTTTACCATAATAATAAATAGTAAATATATATAAAATATAGTAAATTATATATGTATGTATTATAATAACATATATATTGTAATATGTATATTATATATAATAAATATATATTATAAATATATAATATATATACTTTTACTATTTTCTGTTACTATTTGACAGCTTTTACCTTGAAGAAGAGGATGAACTTTGAAGACCAGAGGACTTCAGGTGTTTGAGTAGCCATGGGACTCTTCATTGTCAGGTGGGGCTTCTCTTAAAATAGGTGTGAGGGCTTCTATATATTTTGGGCAGGAAGCCTAATGGATATGAAATATAGGATCTCCTGCAGTTTGAGGGATGTCACACAGGTGAACTTTTGGTTCCTAGTCATCTTTCACGTGCTTTCAGGGATCCCCATAGTCCTGCAGCCTCCAGTCCTTCAGCAGGTTAAAACATCTACATGGTGAAGACCATGGCAGCTAGCGACAGTGCTCGCTGAGTGTCAGTACAGGTGCATCAAGTGCTAACATATTAGCTTCTGATGGTGAAGAAGACAGACTTGTGCCAGAGGAGTAACCATCCTGGGCAGGAAAATCACAGACTTTATTCAGTCTTCTTGACACAGCAAGGTCAGCAGTTTCTCAGGTCAAAAGTTCCTCAGGGGAATTCTCAGGAAAAAGCGGTGAAATCAGTGGTAACAGTGCAGCATTTCCATGCTAACTATAACATGACTTGGATAGCTGAGATACAAGTAGGTCTGCATCATCAAAGCACCAGGTGAAGTTTGTGCTTCTGCCAGAAAAGTAGAATAGATTTTACTTCCAGAGATGCACATGGTCCATTACTAAAATTTCTGCCGCTCTATTATTTTACATTTTCTTTTGCTATGTAATAGCGCTAGCACCTTGAAAAGTTAGGTAGCTTAGCCCTGCAAATGTGCTTCAGATGTGCGTTGAGTTTCAGCTACAGATTCATGGGGAATTTATGCTTCTAAATCTGTCACAACTTGGGAAAATCTGACCTGCACTTTGTGGGAAGGTCTCAGCAGAAGGAACTACAGGCAGCCACAGACAGCTAGGGCAGAACAGCGTAGATGCTCTGCTCCTTGAAATGTCTGTTCAGTTTATGGATGCTCCAGGCCTGGCTTAGGCCAGGGATCCCATCCCTGGGGGAGCAGTGAGTAGATCCTTGCACCCCTGCAGTTTCGTTGCTAATCAGTAGAGACTTCTTATCCCCAGAGTTTGCAGTCTGTCCCTGGAGAGAATAGCAGCCAGTGGGATTTTAGAAGCACAGGCACTTGCTTTACCCTCCTGCCACTGAAATCACTGAGTGTTTTACCCTTGGGATCAGTAGGAAGAGAATTAGGCCAATAGTGAGCTCTTTTGAAAATCCCACTCTTTAATGAAGAGAAAAATGGGATGTTGATGACTGTGTTCTAAAAGCTCTTCAGAGGAGATATAATTTAAAATGCACTGAAGAGAACAAACAGAGTGCTGCTGTTGTCTGCCTGACCTGCCATTTCATCCCCAGATGATAGTTTTTCCTCTGAAAATGATATTTTTAATTGCCTGTGAGATACTATGCCTCATCTAGTGAACATTAATGTGACAGAGCAGGGACTATGGAAGAGTTGCGGTAACTGAATTTAGGTATTGTGACGTTCTCCTTGTGTTGCAGCATGGTAACAGGAAAAAATAGGCCTATTTACTGATTAACACAGAGACAGAGTAATAACATCTATTCATTTACTTGCTATTTTTGCATGAAGATAGTGGTTAAGCAAACAGTCATAGCTACAACAACAGAAAATAATTTTAAAAGAGAACGTTATCTTTTAAAATTCACTCAGGTGAAGCACATGCTACATACTAATTGAGACAACACCTGTGTAGGTGAAAATGGTTAGTTTTCTTTCTACAAGAATATAGGCTAACCCATCATACAAATTGGAAAATGTGATGATATCCTGGTCTTCTGTTATAAAACGAAAGAAAACAGATGATAGCTACCCTTTGAGAAGCCAGTACTCAAGATGGTTGAGGATAATACAGCCAGCCCTCCACCCCCTGAAGTTTTGCTGATAATAACTTCAGAGAAATTCAAAGGTACAGAGCCCTGTGTCACCACTAGTTCAATAGTGTTTTGGGATTAGAGGCACTTCACATTGACTCAGGGTTTTGCTCATTTTCACCCTCCTGTGTGGCCTTCTAGTTAATAGTGCTGTCACTTAAAGCTTTGTTTGGACTGCCTTTTCCCATTTCTTGATCTTCCTTGCTCTCACCTCTGCACATGGTCAGAAGATCGCTGCATGAGAAACTGTTTCACTCCTAGCAAAGAGTAAAGAGAAGTTCCTCCTCAGTGGAGAAAGCCCAAAGCTTCCTGGTGTCTTCCATATTCCATTTGTTGTTAGTGAATAGAGGAGGAAGTTAAGCAAATCTTGTGCCTGACTTCTGTTTCATTCTTCAGACAGGTCAACATCCACCCTGGAGAAAGATTTATTACCATTGGTGATGTAGCAACACGATTCCAAGGTTAAAAAACTCTTTAAAAACTTTCAGCCCATCTCTGGCTAATCCTGGACTCCAGTTTGTAGAAGAAGGTCTGAGAAGCACCTCTGCCCCCCAGCATGGTGAGCTGGTGTCTAGCTGTGCTTTAAGTACTTTATGAGTCAAGACCTCCTTCTTACTTTTTAGATAAGGTTACAGTATTTGCAAAAGCCCTTGGTGCAGGTGTCACAGTAATGTTTTTTAGCTGGCAGAGTTCTCAAACAATTTTTTTATAGGAAATTTGTGAAAGAAAGCGTGAGTGTGCACATGCAGACGCATGCATACTTGTACACTGCAATGAAGGTTTAAGAAAAAAAAAAAGGAATCAAGAACAGTACAGGTTATTCATTATCAATGAATGCACTCTCTCAATGCAAAAATATTTAGTTGCCATCTGTTGGAAGAATAAAAAATGGCCATGAGCACGTATAAAAGACCTCGTAGCTTTGTGCTGCACACTTCTCATGCTCAGCCTAATGTGCCATTCGCCCTTCTCTGTGGGCTCAGAGACAAACCAACAAAATCCCCTCTATACAGATATCCAAAGGCATGAAGAGCTGTACAGTGCAGCAAAGATTTAATTTAAAAAAATGACTTGTAAACTTGTAATAATTCATAATGATTTGTTCCTTGTAATTTGTTAACAACCAGTGATTTCTCAGACTATGCTCAAGCTTTATAGTGACATGCAGGTAACCACCTTGGGGTGAGTGTTAAAGAGGTATGCCAGAAAAAAACTTACACAGCTCTTTACATGGGCTTTTTCTATTTTTACTATTTTCCTATGTAGAGCAACTAGTTTTCTTGTCTTGGTAATATCATTTTGATAATTAATTTCCTGTACTACTCTTGGTTTGTACCATGAGTTCTCTTAAACCTGCTGTGCCACCCCACCACTTCATGCCATTAAGAAGATAAAGAAAGGTTTTAGCAATAATTGTAAAGTTTGGTCCGGATGGTCCCCACAAACCTCAAGGAAAGGGACAGTCAATATTGTGTGTAAACTGTGGCACAAGAGCCATCAGGAAGCCCATGAATATCTTCCAAGGAGGAGAAAGACAAATTTGGGTTTTGGTTTTAAAGGAAGTCAAAGCCTATGACAGAAGTCTGTGTGTATGCAGTGACAAGAGCATCAGCCCGAGGAGGGAAGGGATCCTACTGGTATCAGGGTGAGGCTTGTGAAAGAGAAGGCTCAGGCAAAGAACAAAATTAGTATGATCTCAGTACACCTTTGGTCTTCATCCTTTCCTTCTCATTACATCTTTTGAATTTGTCTCATTTTATATTTTATATTTTATATTTTTTATTATTTTATTTTATTTTATTTTATTTTATATTTTATTTTATTTTATTTTATTTTATTTTATTTTATTTTATTTTATTTTATTTTATTTTATTTTATTTTATTTTATTAATTTTAATTTTCATTGTTTATTTTTTACCTTTCAGTTGTTGCCATGATCCAGCCAAAACGGGTTATCTGGAGTGGAGCGCATGGAGAGGCGGGACCATATTAACCCAGATGTGATTTTGATTTCCAACACTCGAGGGCAGTGTTGGTTTAGTTTTATGGCAGTCACGGTCCCCTGCTGGTAAACCCCTCTCTGGAGCCTTCTCGCGGCAGCTGTGGCCTCCTTTGGGATATGGATCTTCTGGTGCTCCTGCTCATCCACAGGACTCCGGCCTGGGTCCTGATCCCTGAGCCGGTATGTGGCCTTCCGTGAGGCATGGTGTCAACAGCTCCGAGCGTAGAATAAGAGCTTGACAAATACTGTTGCAAAATTGGTCACATTTCAGTGTTTTCCAGCTATTATGGGTGCTTCACTTTGAATACCTAAACAGGGATTTCAGAACAAAATCTCAGCACTTCTGGTTTTGATGTCTGAAACTTTAAAATTTCTTCATTTGCCCTGTGGAATATAGGATGTATTTATTTATTTATTTATTTATTTATCTTACCCAAGCACGGACATGTTTTAGATAAGGATTTCCCACTTTTCAGTGCTTGAGTCTGCCATTTTAATCTTGTATTTTGGCTTTTATGGAGGGAGATGTGGCAGCTCTTTGCATCGGGAGGAATGAAAACATTCTCATGTGCAGTGGGACATTTTCAAAGACTTTGAACATTGATGAGTTTAAAGCAGGTAAAGCAGATTCAAAAGTAACAGGGCCTTTATTCTTTTCTTTTTTATTATTTTATTTATTTATTTTATTTTTATTTTTATTTTATTTTTATGGAGACTGGCAATCAGCTTTGAAGGAGCACTAGGCAATTTTGAAGATGTTGGGTTTATGTTGTCCCAGAATAAATACTTAGGAACAATTATTGCTTGCTTGGGTAACTTAAACTAATCAAAACAGTCATACCACATTTCCTTGGCTGATCTTAACATTAAGTGACAAAAACCATTCTCAGAAATGTGTTTACTGGGCGTTGGGGACCACTGAATTGTTTCTGTCTTTATTCTGTCTTTATTACTTCTTGTGGTCTTTGATTTGTATTTGAAACCATCTGGATGGCTTTATACCAGCACACCATGTTACTTAGTATTATTCTTAGAGATGTATTAACATATTTCTAGCAGTCAAGGAGGACAGCTGAAGACAAGGTAATTGTTGCACTTACGGATGGCTTACTAGCTTCAAGCAACAGAAACCACAGCATGAGACATGTGCTGCATCTCTGCTACCGCTGAAATAGGCTGAGCAACATCTGGTGTTGGGTTGAAAGATGGCAGATTAGCCAGACATTGTTAGGAACAGCAGTACAGCAAAAACTTAGAGCTATTAACAGCACTTTGACACTTCCACTCTTTCCTGAAGCTGTTTACAAAATATATATATAATTTTACAAATTTAAAGTGGAACTGAAGGTCCAGCTAAAAATTATATGGTCAAGTGGACCAGTCTGCTTTAAAATCTGAAGACTAAATTTCCGTTCTGCATACTGGCTTGGGACTTTTCAATGGTGGGAAGACAGCTGGATGACTACTTACCTTGAGAAGGTCTAGAACTTTTGCAGGAAAAGACCAAACTTAGGGTTTTTATTTATTTATTCATTTATTTATTTATTGCCAAGGAATCAATTCCTCAGCCTTGGCCATTTCTAAGACCAGAAGGTGACAATACCAGATAACAGCTATGGTATTTAAGAATGTGTCAGCCTTGTTGCACGAGTAAAAATGAACAATTAATCCAATATCAAGTGTGTTGTGTTTTCTTTTTTTTTTTGCCCCCTCTGGTACCCAGGAGGAAAAAGAAAATAAATAAATAAAAGATTCTTTCTGTTGTTGGTTGTTCATGCCTTTTTTTTTTTTTTTTTTTTTTTTTTTTTAAGAAATCAGGGTTTTGCTGTTTTGAATTTATCGGAAAATTTTGGCCCAAACCTTGTGCATAATATAGCCAAGAGTCTGACTCCTCACGACTCCAAAGGGCAGGGAAGGAGGATCATTTTGATGTCCTACTTATCAAAGGTTCTTTGATTTCCCCTCCCTCCTCTTCTCTGTAGTATCAAAGGAGACCTTGATGCTTCTGTACTCCTGAACTCCCAGCAGAGTTGCTCTCTACTGTCACTTCCATTTTATGGATTGGAACTGAACTCAGTTTGGACTTGCTGACATTTCTGAAGGAGCAGGGTGCTGAAGCTGCCTTGCCTGGTGTCTGGCTCAGCACACGAGCCTTCCTCTGAAAGCTCATTACTTCGTGCCGCTCACTCTGTGCAATTACATCATTCCTCCTGCAGAGCACAAAGACACTTTTTAAACAATTTCGTCAGACTTTGTACTGATAATGTGATACTGCTTTTCAGACATCAGAATTGATTTTGCCGAACACTGAGCTAACGACATGATCTGAGATGAGCAGCATGTCCAGCAGTTTCTAGTTCCAGTGCACTCAGTTTTCTCTGAGTTTCTCTTTTTTGCACAGCCTTCTCTCTTCCAGGAACTGGGGGATACCTGGGACATCCATTCCCTTTGGAGTCAAGTGCACATTTATGGAAGAAGAGGGGAAAAGAGTAGCCTAAAGGGGTGTTAGGCCTCTGATCATGATGCAATGCAGAAAAGCTTGCCCGATGTCAGCCCACCTGATATAAAATCTGTTGGTTAAAACCCCACAGGAGGCAGGACTGAGTAGACAAGACCATGGCACTGAAGACCTTACCGAGTCTCCCACTTTTTATGTCACTTCCCTCAACAGTTTCTGCTGCAATTTTTGTCCAACAAGGGAGTAATTTCCCGTCAGCCTGGAGGAGCGCCGAAATCATCATACAAGAGACAGGTGAGACATCCTCCAGAAGGCTGTGTAAAACTGCCAGTGTTTGGGAAAGCTGAGTCCTTCTTGCACAAGTGTTGAGGGAAGCTGTAGGAACAAGGAGCATCTCATCCAAGAGGAGTGCTTAGCTTGTTTTGCCTAGCAAAATGAAGGCTTGGAGAAATCATATTTAGCAGTGAATACACGAGGAAATATGCAGAGAAAAAAGAGCTGTTCAAGTCAAAGGGCAACACTACCAACTGTAAAAATGGCCTAGTCTGTCCCAGGATACAACAAAGGCAACAGTGTAAATTTTCTTGGTCTCAGAGGAAAGAACAAAGTGGGAGAAGAAAGGACAAGAAGTTTCTATATTGCTACCTGTACCGCTCAATCCATTCCTCTATAACTTCATAAAACTGCAGAATTCTTCAGATCCAGAACACCTCCTTGGACGTTTGCTTCCCAATAGTGTGAATTCTTGACAGCAATATTGACTGGGGCTACCTACTGCTCTTTCACTTTAGATGTCAGAACTACACATGAATGGTTTTGAACAGACCTGGCTACTCCAGCTGAAAATATCAATTTATCAAGACTAAGCAATTCTAATGAATGTCAGTGGGGGAAGCAGGAAACATACAAATGATGAGAGAAGCTGAAAATCTGATCTGGTGGAATGTTTCAATGGAAACTCTAGGTCCTGTAAAATGTCTTTTCATGTACCAAGACTAATTAAGGATGTTGGTAGAAGACTAACTGTTACAGAAACTAAAAATGATCTTATTTCTCAGAGTCCTACTAGGAAATACAGCCATAATTAAGTTGTTACTTCCACCCTGTATGTACATAAACAGTCTGAACCCTCTTTTATATAACATGGGGGAGACTTAAACATTACTAAAACTCTAGTGTTATCAAGGAAAACTTGAACTGAAAAATTATCATCAGAATTCCAGATTTATATCACAGCCTCGAGGAAGAAAAAGAATTGCAAGTATATGTTCTCTGGTTTAAATGGTCAAAAATGGTCACCTGATTTTACTTCTCGCAAAGCAAGCCATATTATTTACCTGTATTCACACCTGCCTGAAGTTCAGAATCTTTGCTTAAATAGGCATATACTCAGTACGGTCTTTCTTGGACCATCTCAGTGGTTGATAGCTGCTCTCTGTCAAAAAGCTTACATTTCCAGTTCTAATGAGTCTCCATTCAGCTTCCATGCTGCCATATTGTCCTCCATCCTGGGCCTCTGCGAGCTCAGAGACAGCTGGCTATGACCAAGTTTCTCATGGAGGCAATGTGAGGTTGCTGATCAATCCCTTCTGCCCTTTATGGCCGTGGAGTCTCTTACTTTAACGCTTTTCAACTTCTGATTGTTCACATAGTTCATAGAAGCCTTCACAACCGAGTGGTTGTCTACTGGAAACAGTTTTCCCTGAGTTGCTGCCCACCTTTTTTTCATTTGTTGCATGTTTTTGAACTTGCTTAGGGTGGCTATGGCTTCTTTTGGCACAAGACTGGAAGAGCAATATGGATTTCATTGGGGAAGACTGCCTCTGGAGTTCAAGGGCACTTTTCTTCTTCCTTTGGTCTACTGTCTATTTATTTATTTTTTGGTGACCCTTGACAAATCTTGTTTTATATTTATTTATTTATTTATTTATTTATTACAAATTTGTGCTACCTTATGCAGTTTTCACATCCCAATCCTCCCCATGCAGAAGATAATTTTTCTAGAGCATCCATCAGCTTTTGACCTTGTTGACGGGCCCAATGCTCTACAGAGCGTGGTACATTTGGGTGCAGCACAAGGAAAATGAGCAGCCCCACCTGTCTGAATCCCTAATCTTTCCTGCTTCAAGGCCATACCTTCATACCTGTTCTTTGTGACCAGTCTCCCTTACAGTCAACCCTTCTCTGTTCCCAGAGTCATGCATAAAATGATTGTTTTCTTACCACGTACTTTCATAATGCCTAACCCCAGAGTCATCACATATCCTCTCTTCCTTCTCTGGCTTGATCCAGGTCCTCTGAGCGCATGGTAATGCTTTCAGAGATACAGACACAAAAGCCGTCTTCAGCATTTTCTTGTACCACACAAAAGTTTGCTGTATTCTTCCTTCCAGCTCTCCTTTTTGGACTATTTCTCCTCGAGGAGCCCTCCATTTCCAAAGCAGCTCCCCTCGTTGTTAGGGACACTTCCTAACAGGTGAATGAAAGGAGACGGTGTCCTGTGTGTCCTGAGAGTGAAGTGGGGAGTGTGGGTTGCTTGTGCAAGGACACGAGGGAGAGGCAACCAGCACGCTGAGGGCGGAACATTGCTCTGAGTCTGACTTGTTCATTTTTGCATCAATATGCTGTTTGTGTACTCACAACTGCCCTGGAAAGCCGTGGTTTCCATGTTCAGCACAGTGCAGTAGCAGTCCCTTAAAGGGAGAAGGACCTGGGAGCCTAAGTGTCAGTCCCTGCAGGTGAGTGATCAGTAATTTAAACAGCTCTGACCTCTTCCTAGAACGTGGTATTCCCCTTTCTGCCATGTAGCCATTACTTTTTCCCTTGGTATTAAGCAAGCTCAGGGTACCATTTGTGGTCTGAGGTGCATTACATTTGCAGTCTCCTGAGAAAGACTGTAGACCATGAGAGCAGCGATCATAGTGGGGGTGCTAACTCTTGGGGAGAAGTGAGATGAGGAGCAAGTGGGTCTCTGAGGGGGGCTCCTTGAATGAAGTACACCTGGAGAGGAGGTCTGTATCCTTACTTAAAACTTTTGTCCAATCTCAGGACTGAAAGTTGCTGGTGCAGAATCTGAAGCAATCCTGCCAGGCTCAGAGATCTGTTAACCTTACGTTCTTGTAAGCATCTGCACAGAATAAGTAGCTCCAAGTCTTGCAAGAACCATTGGAAAGCACAGTTCCCTGCAGCTTTCCCCAAAGAGACTGAATTCAGAAGTCTTCCAGACAGCACCAAGAAAACCAAAAATGACAGAATGACATAGTTTGGCCTTGGGGGTAATCTTATAAGTTCATAAATGTTCTTTTACCTGAAAAGGCTCCAGACAGGCTGGGCAGTCAGCTGAGGTGTCTAGGTGCATGGTGCAGCTCACCAGTGGATTCAAAAGCCCTGTTGAGATGTTAACTAATATGCACGAGCATGGTGCTCTGCAGAAAGGCCATAAGCCTTTGTTTGTATGTTGAGACGTGGTGGTTTCCCTGACCTGGTGGAATTAGGAGGTCATGCCACAGCCTGGCAGCTGCTGTTATGTCTATTATGAAATACCCTGGGAGCTGAGTTTGCAGGATTCCTTGGTGCGCTTGTCGATCTGCTCGAGGGCAGGAAGGCTCTGCAGGAGGATCTGGATAGGCTGGACCGATGGGCTGAGGCCAACTGTGTGAAGTTCAACAAGGCCGAGTGCCGGGTCCTGCACCTGGGGTGTAACAACCCCAAGCAGCGCTACAGGCTGGGAGATGAGTGGTTGGAAAGCTGCCTGGCAGAGAAGGACCTGGGAGTACTGGTTGATAGTTGGCTGAATATGAGCCAGCAGTGTGCTCAGCTGGCCAAGAAGGCCAACAGCATCCTGGCTGGCATAAGAAACAGTGTGGCCAGCAGGGCTAGGGAAGTCATTGTCCCCCTTTACTCGGCTCTGGTGAGGCCACACCTCGAGTGCTGTGTTCAGTTTTGGGCCCCTCGTTATAAGAAGGACGTTGAGGTGCTTGAGTGAGTCCAGAGAAGGGCAACGAAGCTGGTGAGGGGTCTGGAGAACAAGTCTTACGAGGAACGGCTGAGGGAGCTGGGGTTGTTCAGCCTGGAGAAGAGGAGGCTCAGGGGCGACCTTATCGCTCTCTATAGGTACCTTAAAGGAGGCTGTAGCGAGGTGGGGGTTGGTCTATTCTCCCACGTGCCTGGTGACAGGACGAGGGGGAATGGGCTAAAGTTGCACCAGGGGAGGTTTAGGTTGGATATTAGGAAGAACTTCTTTATGGAAAAGGTTGTTAGGCATTGGAATGGGCTGCCCAGGGAGGTGGTTGAGTCACCATCCCTGGAGGTCTTTAAAAGATGTTTAGATTTAGAGCTTAGTGATATGGTTTAGTGGAGGACTTGTTAGTGTTCAGTCAGAGGTTGGACTAGGTGATCTTGGAGGTCTCTCCCAACCTAGATGATTCCGTGATTCTCTGATTCTATTGTGGCTGCTTCCTGGCTTGCTTCCATGAGGAAGAGTAACCACATGCACAGTATTTGTTAGAGGGCAAGCACCTGGCAAGCAGCTTTGCAGAAAAGGACCTGGGGAGGTCCTGGTGGACACCAAGCTGAACATGAGCCAGCAATGTGCCCTTGCTGCAAAGAAGGGAAATGCCATCCTGGGCTGCATTAGGCAAAAAGTTGCCTGCAAGTCAAGAGAGGCGATCCTTCCCCTCTCTTCAGCATTGGCAAGGCCATGCCTGGAGTACTGTGTCCAGGTTTGGGCTCCCCAGTACAAGAGAGACATGGGCACACTGGAGAGAGTCCAATGTAGGGCCACCAAGATGGTCACAGGACTGAAACACCTCTCCTCTGAGGAGGGGCTGAGAGAGCTGGGACTGTTCAGCCTGGAGAAGAGAAAGTTCAGGAAGATCTTATCAATGACTATAAATACCTAAAGGGAGGTTGTAAAGAAGATGAAGCCAGGCTCTTTTCAGTGGTGCCCAGTGATGGGGCAAGAGGCAATAGGCACAACCTAAAACACAGGAGGTTCCCTCTGAACACAGGAAGCACTTCTGTACTGTGCAGGTGACCAAGCACTGGCACAGGTTGCCCAGAGAGGTTGTGCAGTTTCCCTCCATGGAGATCTTCAAACGCCACCTGGAGATGGTCCTGGGCAGCCTGCTGCAAGTGTCCCTGCTTGGGCAGGAGGGTTGGACCAGGTGACTTCCAAATGTCCCTTCCAACCTCAACATTCTGTGATTCTGTGAGATATAGTCTGGCTGAAATCAGTGTTTTTATTTTTGAAATATTTACTTTTTGACTACTGGTATAATTATGTTACGGAAATGTTCTACCTGAAAGGTTCAGGCTGCTCCGATATGAGCACATCACATGTGTAGCATGTGTGCACTGGTATGAAGTTCATGCTGCATGTCATCCTAAGGAAAGTACAGGACAAAAGACATTCCTGATATTTGATGCAACGAATACATTATTGAAGCTAACCTACTGTCCTTAAAATAAAAGAGGGAAAATAAAGTCATTGGCAATGTCTTTCTAAAGATATCTTCAGCAAAAAGTTAACAATTTTCTAGCATTAAATATTTATAGGCATATGGGAACACTAGTATTGCCCTTCTTCAAGATGGCTTTGAAAGAAGTTATTTGAGGTGACAAATCTGAAAGTTGGTGCGTGCGATATGACAGGACCCAGGAAAATGACATAACCAAATGAGGCGAAGCACATTTAAAATTATTGAAAGGATTTACTACAGCATGTAATAGAGCTGTCAGGCAGCCTAGATCTCTCACTCGGTTGTTACTGCTGCCTCACTGCATTTTCATGTGATGGGGCTCTCTGCTTTCTCTGAGGTGACTGGCTGCTGTATCCTGACTGCATTGGATTCCATGATAACCATCCGTCCTGCAAGGCAAGAAACAGCTGGATGGTGGCAGAGAAAATCTGAGTCTCACTTAACTTGAAAGACTTAACTTGTCTTACAGGGATGTGACCATTCAAATGACCCTTGCAACATAAATAAATCTGCAGCAACAAGGTGATGGAGAAAGGCCTTGGTACAAATACAAAGATGGGCCCTTACTTTCCAAAACAGCTTCTTTAATGGTTTGGTGAGATGCTGAGCTTGTTCAGCTGATGAAGGCAGTAGGAAACTCTCAGACCAGAGAGCTGCAACACGTAAGCTATTCATAGCACAGCACATACTTCATTGGTCCTGCAGGGCCCAAGGACTGTGCTGCACTTTCTGGAGCTCCATCCATCAGGACTATTTAAGTGCACAGAAGCAACGAGGGCTCCTATAACAATGACATTTTTCACTGGTGACAGATTTAGCCACAGTGTGGACTTTCTTCTATTGTAAAGCAGTCGGATACCATGGGGATAAGCATAGTGTTAACAACACCAAGACAGACTACAGCAAAACAGATGGTTTGGAAAGGGCTGGACCATGGCCAGGCAATACATAGCCGTGCCGGGGGGTGGCTGGCTCCCTTCACGCCAGCCAGTGCCCCGTTGGAATTGCTGAACTTTGCCTTTGCCCTCACCAGGGCAGAGCATCTCCATCGCACGGCACTGGGCTGAGCCTCATCCCTGTGATGCAGCAGGCAGCGGAGCACCCGCCTTGCCTCTGCTCTGCAGAAACCGCCTGACAGACCATGCTGGGAGCCAGGCAGCTGCTGAATTTTTCGTTCCATTAAGTGTTCACGCTTTTTCCCCCTGTCTTGCTGTTGTTGTTTCTAAACATGACAGACAATAATCAGAAAACAAAAGCATTTAAGTTCTCTCTAAGCAGCATATTCACAACCAACATCAAAGGTGGGGTTTAGCAATCATTAGTGCAATGCCACACTTCAACATGATCAAAGCAATCAGTGCCCAGGCACAATAAAGAAGATGGAGCTCTGATTCAACAGCTCCATAAAAGGCAACAATAAAGAGATCTGGGGAGAGGGTGAGAGCACGGTAAGTGTATGAGGGCATGCGGCTGCGATATCCTTTTACCTCAAAACCAATTCTCATTTCATATCCAATTATACCTCTGAGCTGTGCAGCCCAACATTGCTGTCATCTCTAGCTTTCAATTGACATTGCAAATTGTGGAATAGAAACAGCTACCACAAAGCATGTCTCAGCTGAAATTTTTCCTGAAGTTTGTGACTGCAGATGGATAAACATCTACCACAGAGCATGTCTCAGTTGAAATTCCTCCTGATGTTTGTTACTGCATATGGATAGCTCTTTGACAGCTGGGATACTCACTCTGGCCTTATTGATGCTGCCTACCAGCATTGATTCACATTTGGGTGAGGGACTCAATTTGGGGGACTCCCAATTTAAACAACTTTTTTGCTTATTGTCTGCTACAGAGTAGAAAGCTCGGAATGTATGGGTGCTGCATTTTGTGTAGTTGGGTGTCAATAGCCAGAAGAATGAATATGGCGGAAGGCAAGTATAAAGGTGTCATTCACCAGGCCACCATAAGGGAGTGATCCTTTTTTTTCCTCTAACATCTATAGCTCAGGCTTCAAAACTGCACTTGGAAAATCCTGTAGGAATCCCTCACCTTCCTTCTGAAGGGAGGCAGCTCTGAAATACCAGCTGTGTCTTAAAATCCTTGAGACATACAGATTCTGTGTGCCAGAGACATCATCCCAGTGATAGATCACAGCAGTCACGTTTGTGCTCTGTTCTCTGCATTTGGGTTCAAGCATATTGATTTGGGGTGAGAGGAAAGCTAAGAGAGCTTGCGGTTTGGAACTTGGAGAGGTGGGAGTTTGGGGGAGTTTCTTTGGGTTAACAAGACCTCAAACTCGGACAGTCTGCTCCCCAAGTATATATAGCCCAGAAGTGCAACTGAGTAGCTCTGTCTTCTCTTGTGTAAGCTAAAGTGACTGAGCTTCTTAAGTCTTTCTCTGGAAGACAGATTTTCCACACTGAATGACTTGTAAAGAAAATGTTACAGAAAGCATCTCAGGAGGAGAATACAAACAAAGGATCAGACCTAGTAAAAAGGAAGACATTGAGTGATACTTAGCAGGGCATTAAACATGTATAGAAGCAGCAAAGCATCAAGAAATATCGGCATGTGGTGTAGACAGGAATTTAAAAATTAGTTTGTCAACTCTAGGGAAGTTAAGGAATGGAAGTTACTGTTTAAATTGTGTGTTAGGGAGCCATGGCAAGTCACAGAAGATAAAGAACGGTTCAGTAACAGATTGGGCATGTTGGGTAGGGGAAGAAAGCTGTTTTGCTTAAAAGGGTAGGATGGGTAATTAAGCTTGAGGCAGAGAGCTGCTTGTGTGTGTTGGCAGTTGCTGCTGCTTCATTCATTCCCACAAAGCTTCATCACTGTACACAGCTGAGCAATGCAGCTCTTCATCCATATCATGAAATGGCTTCAACTGGATCACTTTCATATTTAGCTTTATAAATACCCACTCTATCTTATGGATAACAGCAGCATAAGCTGTTCTACCTACGGGGACCTCTCCAACTTCATCTACCTCCAATTTCAGAAATAAAGTACATTTCTTTCCTGAAAGCTCTGAAGTCACACAGTGTGGGAATACAATTGCCTGTGCCTCTTCAACAGGGAGTCGACAACCTCTGTAATTCCTGGAGACAGCTGGTATGCAGGTGCAGGATCTGCAGGTACTGGTACATGGAGCGGAGGGTATAGGCAGCAAGAAGGAAATGCTCACAGACTTAACCAAAAGACACCCGGGCACTTTTTGCTGCTCTGGTTTTCAGCTGTGAGCCTCCTCATCTGTCCCAGTAGACTTTGTCCTTTCTTTTTTAAATGTAAAATAGCAAACATCTGCTTGTGACCTTCCACCTTACAGGCAGGGCATCCGCTTGGGTGACCCTTACTTCCATGGAACAGGAGATGACCATGCTGGACAAGGAACTGTCATGAGTTTTGACTTCAAGTTCAGGTTTCAAACAATAGGGTGTTAAGTTTGAAAACTGATCTCCATCTCACCTCAGGATGACTAGCACCTGTGCACACCAGTACCTGGCCAAGCTGTGTGCAGGTTGGTTCTGATTCTGCCTATAGCTGCTGCTGAGACCAGTGGAACTTGGCACCAAAGGCTGGAGGGAGGTGTGAATCGCCGGTGTGTGTAGCTTCATTGGGAGTCAGCTTCAAGGACTTGGGAAGCAGACTGCAGGCCAGGTGTAGTGTCCCTCCAGAAAGCATTCTGCTCACATTATTCACTGGGAATCATCCCTTCCACTGTGCTCTCCTTTTCAGGAAATATACAGTTAATAGTTTTTTATCATCATCTCGGATGACTCTTTGACATTTACAGCAAGGCAGGGTTGTGCCTAGGACTTGATTTCTGTGCAAAACAGTAACATGTCACCACCTGGGTCAGCCCCTCTGCATTTTCTGCTTAGATCCTGTGTCCAGGCAAAGGGAATTAAAGGAAGATTACTGTCTCCTTGCTGCAAGATAGGGAGGAATGGGAGGAGTACTGGTGCTGATAATGGCTCCTCTTCCCCTTCCTTCACAGCCATGGTAGCTGAGCCCAAGTGGACTGGACTTATGTTGGGTAACGGTAAAGTAATACAACTTAAAAGAAAGGACAAGCAGTTTTCCATTTTCCAGGAGGTGACAGTTCAGTGACTACTTGCTTAGTACTGTACCTAAAGCCACCTTCAAATTCAGAGTTTGCACATGGTCTGGTCCATGCCCAGAGGCAATACAGGATGTTTCCTTACCTGCTGACCATTTCTGTGAACCTCAGCACCATCTGAGAAGAGATGCAGCAGCTCTGGGACAGCTCACACTTGCAAAGCAAGTGCTTACAGACAAACATTTCTAATGGTCCTGTCACTACATTAAAGGAGTATCTTCCTCGAGGAAGGTTCACACATGATTACGTGTTCCTCACACCACAGTGGACAGGAACTGCTCCTGTCACTCACCAGCATGTGAGTTTGAGCAGTGTAGGTAGTTTTACCCAGCAAAGGTGTGCAGAGCTTGACTCCAGCTTGTGCACACATAGTGCCTGAGGTGGTGTGAGCACTCCTGTCAGTGCCCTGGGACAGCAGGAAGCCTTGAGGGAAAGTATTCCAGCCTACACATATCCCCAGGCAGATTTTTGAGTTCTCTGTGAGTGCCAGGATATCTAAATAAACTCATGTTTATTTACACTGTTAGCCAAAGATGCAAAGCACCTGTCAGTGCCTCCACTGCCCCACAGGGGCTGAAGCCCTGTCCTGAGGTTGCTTTCATGTGCAGAGCTGGCTCTGTGACTCAGTTCTAAGCGCGCGGCTGTACGCAGTGTGGGGAAAGGCAGGTCCCATCACTCCTGCTCTTTCACGTGCCTTTCTTTTCTCTGGCAGATACAGGGATCCCAGTGCCCAACTGATGGATAAGGCATTTGCCTGGAACATGTGCTATTCAAGGAGTTTTTTTCCAACATCCCAAGGAGGAGCCTTGCAGACTTGCGGAGAACAGAGACAACATGAGAGGAGACACTGAGAGCGGTAGTGATGGAGGGTTTGCAGAATAAACCTCATACTGTGGTGTCTGCCACTCCTCTGATGAAGAAATGGAGGGACCTGCCCAGTCTTTGTGCACTGCTTACATTATGATTTTCCTCTCATCAGCTGGATAACTCTCTTTAGTTTCCCACTGGTCTCCACTGTCTTTCTTCAGTGTTATGCCTGAACGGCTGACCTCTTCCTTGAGCACTGACAGTTTCTTGCTTGATTTATGGAGTAACTCAGAAATCCATCACAAAACTTGGTGAATGCAGACAAGGACTGCACAGGCTATCACCTCTCTCAGCCTGCTATGGGACCACCATAAGCAGAGCTCCCCAGCACTGAGGGGACGAGGAGAACACAGCAGAGGCAGACATTGCATGATCACTGTGCATGTCATCAAATGCAGGCCAAAGGGCTAGGTCCTGCTGTGGCAGGAGGGAGGGTGGAGAGACCACAGGGAACTGCGTGTGAGTGTGATGCACAGTGGGCCTTTGAGCCAACCAGTCATTCAAGGGGGAGATGTGAGCCAGCAGCAGTGGTCCTGCTGGAGAACAAGACCGCTTTCCAGACAGAAGAAGCAGGCGCCAGCTGGGAATTCCTGGGAGGCAGATGCACCGCGATGGGAGGATGACATCACCAACCACAGCCGTGCATTATCTTTCAGAGCAGTGGTTTATTTGAAACCTGTTTCCAACTGACCTGACAAATTCATTTCCAAGGCAACAACAGATGGCAGCAGACAGATGGCTCAGTAATTTCAAAGCCTCTCCAGAGAAAGGAAGTGTCACTATAAGCCTGCACTGTCTTGGCATTAAGAAAGAATGAGATCTTAACATCTGCATTAGCTGAAAACGGTTTTAGGAAGACGCGGTGTAGACTGGACCTTTGTAGCTGTTTTCATGGTCTCCATTGGTATAGCTCCATGATTCTCAGACTTCCACTTTATCTCAAAATGGTATTTTGAGGCAACGTTAAATGACTTGCATTATAACTGTAGATATTTTCTGTGCATCGTCTTGCTCAAATCATGTCATTGCTTGGTGCTTCAGTTTCTTGTCTTCAAAATGTAGATTAAAATCCTTCACTGGTCCTGTGCTTTTAGACAGTAGATTCATTGACAGAGAATTTTTCTCTATATGTATTTGCATGGTGGTGGATTCTACTTTCACTGGAACCTCACACAGTTGCAAGAAACAAAAGTAGGAGAGCTGGATTCCTTTGCTAGTCACTGATGAGTAGAGGGACTTTAGTTCAGACTGCCTTTTTGTTACCTTTGCTTTGCTTCACTCTTTTTTTTTTTTTTTTTTTTTTTAAATGCTGGTAAAGATTTTGTTTTCCCTGCAGAAGTTTTACTTCTGCTGTCCCCTCCCAAGGTTGAACTGGCTATTGTGATGGTTTCTTCATATTGACTGTCTCTTTTGTATTTTGTTGTTGTAGCTTTTTGAAATAAAAATCATTGTCAATGCATGGTATAAGTCCCATCAAATGCTAGAATCAATAGAAACAAACAAACAAACAAACAAAACCATTCATTTTGTTTACCAGAAGAAATCTCTTCTTACAGAAGCCAGGTTGCCTTCTCAGCTCTGACCTGTCCTCAATAGCACCTGTAAATTTCTTCTCTTCTGCGAAGATACTTGAATATGACCAAAAAGAATCGAAGGACTGGATCTGAGTTTTCATCTACTGCAAAGCTAAAAAGCAGACTCAGAAGATGGGGGGCTTGTCCCATGGAGTAAATTAAGTTTGAGGTGAAATGGAGAAATGAAGTCATGGGCATGGATAAACATCTCATTTTCTCACCTGAGTTAAATCACTTCATCTTCATCTTCATCTTCAGGGGAGATATATGATCATAAATTTTGTGTAATTGCAAGGAGCATCAGGTCTGTTTTCCTTTTTCCAGGAAGGCCAGTCCCCCCATAGCACTGTAGTTGTACTTCAGGAGTTGAAAGGCAGCTGGTTTTCCTGAACTTTCAGATCTCCCTTGCAAGAACAAGCTTGGCCACTCAGAGCTGCTGGAGTTATAGAGAGAGTAGAGATTTATCTGGTGGTGGTGGGGCTGGGCTGAGCTCAGGGCAGGAACTTCATCAAAGTTTCAAAGGTGGAAAGGGTGTGGGGTGCTAGCTTGTGGTACTCTGCAGTCAGAGGGAAAGGTATGGTAAGAAAAGATATACAAAATGGAGGTGAGAAGGTACTTATGGAGATCCAGGCAAGAAGACCAGAAAATTATGAAAGAGAGAAAAATAAACAAACTAACTAAAACTAATGAGATTTGTTGTCCTGTGGGGAGATATAGATAGGGCAAGGAAAAAACAAGTCGTTAGGATGAAACCTGTCAGTAGTCATAAACACTGAACAAAGCAAGGGAGTGCCCATTGAAACTAGCATGAAGAAAATGACCCACATCATTGAACATCATCAGTTACCAGAGGGCTGTTTGCTGATCAGAAGATATTTGGGTAGGTGTAGTAACACAGGCCCTGCAGGCACAAAAAGGCAGAGTACCCTGAAAGGAGGCACTACTAGTATATGTATGCAAAGACGTGTTTGGCACGGCTGTGACACAAAGCAGCTGTTATGCTAGGATAGAAACAACAGGCCACTGCAGGCCTCCCATGCTGTGGAAGGGGATTATATCTGCCTTTTGAGATACAGAGTTCTGGGAAAACCTGCTCTGCTTGCCGTTGCAGAGTATATACACAGACTTAGAAGGCAGGAGATGCTGGGAGCATCTGGCTTTTATCAAAGTATTCTTGCTTGCCCCAGCAAGCACCTGCCCAGCTCAACAACTTATCCCATCAGAGCTCAACAGTAAGAGGTACCCTGCTGGGTGACATACCCAGGGAACACAGCACAGACTGTGTCCTAAGAACATGCAATGTGTGGGGGCTGATGGATGTCATAATGTCCCCTCTAGCACTGGGCTGGACTCAGGCCTTCCAGTGGACAGCCAAGTGATAGTTTGAGTCCTGGGATAAGGTGGGTGGATAAGGTGGGTGGATAAGGTGAGTGGGCTTTCGCTGAGAGCAATAGTGCCCCCTACACAACAGAGATTGCCTTGCCAGGTGAAGGAAGGACCTGTAGGAATAGATATTACTGTCTGTGGGACACTGCTGTCATGCGCTACTGCAGATGGAAAACGCACCAGGATTTAAGTGGAATTAAACCCAAACAAAGAAGGAAAGGGACTGAAGAGCACTGTTTGTGGACTAGGTGGCAGAGGAAAAAGCAGTGCAGTGTGACCTTCTGGGAAACCAGTACTGCATAAATTGCAGCCTCAGCTCTGGCAAATGTTCATCTGCCTTCATGCAAGCTGTGAAATCAGACAATTAACTGCTGGATAAATTGGAGTGATTTGGAGTAAAATGGAGACATCCTGCAAATATTCAATAAAGCCAAATGCGGGGTGTCGATGCAAATAGGGCTTCCATCATCAGCAACAATGCAGGGGAGCCCAGTAACTGCTCCAAGACATTGGCAAAAATGATGCAGCTGAAGCCAAGCTATTTTTCTAAAGTAAGATATAGACTTGTTGTCCCCTGGAAATGAGATTTTCCACCAGCAGTCTACCTCCAGCCAGGAGCCTTCCCTCAGCACTCAGGGAGCAGGCACCAGGCTCAGCAGGCACCTGGCTATGAGGATAATTGAACAGTGCAGCAGAGCAGGTTTGGGACTCACCAGTGGTCAAGGGCTTTAAAACGAGATTAGATCGTTCTTTAAAACTCAGCTGTAATCCAGCCTCAGAGGAAAAAGCTATTACTGGATGATTTTTTTTTTTTCCTAGGTGTTTCACAGGCAGGGAAGGTGAAGCAAATACATTGTCTCTGCCACGTAATGTGGTATTGGCAAGTGTTGCCCATGTGTTTGGGGGCCTGGTGACTTTCACTGCTGGGAAAATGAATGATTTCACATTACATGCCGTTCATGACCTCCCATTAAAGCTTTCTTAGGCAAGTCTTTAAAGTTTCCAGGTGCCAGAGTGAAAATCAGACAAGAGCTGGACTTGATAAAACATTCATCTATATTTACAGAGGTACCAGTGGTCCTGCACGCTGTCGTGAGATCTGAGCTCTTCCCATTTGGGAAAAAGCAATTAGCTCTCTCTCTTCTTTCCTGGCTGGTGAAAGTGAGTGGCTGGTAGTATGTTTTATGCATATGTCCTGAGCTTGACCTCAGCCTTGTGAGTCTGCCTTTTAATTCTGATTAGTCGGGATCAGATAGTGCATTGGAAGGAGAATTATCATGGTAGATCAAACTTGCTGATGAAGGTAGGCCTGCTAAATTCTTCAAAATACTCGTGAGAGGCATTTTAAATGTGGGAACAGAGACTCTGAACTGGGTTTTGTGTCAAGAGAAAGCCAATGTATGCTTGTTTCAACCAGCGCTCTCAAAGGGATGGGCTGCAGCCATCAATAATTTTAGGCCCGCTTTGGAAGAGGGGAGCTGAGGCCAGGCTGTTGCAATTGTTTGGGGACACAGGACACAGCATGGACAAACCAGCACATGCACAGTTGGGCTGTAATGTGTCATGCAAACCCACCTCTGACCCCTGTGGCGTAAAATGGCACTGAAGTGAGGCTCAGAGGGACTGTGTGCAATGCCCACAATCACACAGAACTTGTGTCTGGGCTGGAAACGGTGCCCAAATCCCCCTGGGACACCACCTCTCCACAATACCTTCCGCCCTGCTGCCTTTAGCCTGGCTTTTCTCTCCTTAAACACTAGCACTTCTTCCTATTTCCCCTGTAATTAATTAGCACAAAAAGTATTTACTCTCTTTGAGAAAAACCATTTTTCTCAGCCTGCTGTGTGTTTAGACAACTGTAGGTCTCCTGAATAAATTGTTACAATGTCTGTGCTGAATTTTTAAATCCTTATGGAAAATAACTATTACAGCTCTGATGTATGTGTGTCTCTGCGGGTCTATTTACTCAACACCTCCCCAGGAAAGCTGGGAACTGTTGGCCTGGAGCAGGCGCTGGACTGCCAGGCAGTGAGAGACAGAGGCACTGGTGCCTTACTGGCATCGTGCATTTCTCTACCACCTTGCAAGTGAGGAACTTTTTATCTGGAGCATGCTGCCTTGCACTGCCCAGGCCATACGCTCATCCTCATCCCACGGTTACCTGCAACACTATTCAGGAGGGAGACCTGGTGCCCTTGGGCAGGTGACTGACCTGCAAGGAGTGGGTTTGAGGAGTGTGGGCCATAATCCTGCCATGCAGCCATCCCCGTGGTGTACAGAGGAAGGCTGCCCTTACGTGCTTTTATATCATCTATGGCTATGCAGCTTTAAAAGCTGGCGCATCTTCACTCTTTTGAAGGCATGGTATTTATGTGTTGATCCTGCTCTGCTAAGCTGTTGTGGCCAGCTGCAGTAAGGCCAGAGCTGGTGGCCTAGGACCGTTAAGCTCTTGCTGTGAAAGCTCAGTTGCTTGTGAGCTGCTGTTGTCCTAACCACAAAAAAAGAATCAGTGAAACAGGTGGTGCCATCTACTGGGAAATGGGATTTTTGCTTTTGTTTGATTCCCACGCGGGACCATGGAGCAGGAAAGCAGTCAGATTGCATTAGAGCTGTATCAGAAATGCATACTTGTTGAGACTCTCTTCTGGCCTTTTTGGCATCTTTGCAGCAAGGTGTCCACTGGCAGGAGGCAAAAGCCATTCCCTCTGGCACTGGTACAAGTTAGGAAGAGCTGCATTCAGTTTGTTTTAGAAATCTCTGTGGGACTCTGGTGTGGTGTCTCCCCAACGCCAGTAACTGCTGCAAGGGCACGTGGAAGGGCCAGAAAGAATTGCTTCAGGCTTTTGAGCCCGGGGTACATATTTTGGACCTGGAAGTAAATAATTCACCCTGCTGTGGCAAAATAGAAATTAAATGTCCTGCAGCTGTGACAGCCTGCAGGGTGATCTGGAGGGCTGGTAGCAGGGGAGAGCACTGAGCTCACAGAGCAGCTTTTGGAGAGATTCTCCGCTGTGTTTTACTCAAGCTATTTTCCAAAAACTTGATAGAACACTCATAAAACACTGTGTAATTTTGCCACTAAAATCTGCCTCAGACCCTAAAGCATCTGAGAAGCAGGGAGCTCTGGAGCCTGAGGAGAGACCTTTTGGAGTCCCCCACAGCCAAACACCTGGGATATTGGATGTGGCCATAGTTTTGGTTATGAATCAGCTCAGTTCAGAGTGCTCAGCAGCCTCTGTGTCCTGGTGAGCACCAATTTCTCTTCTGTGTTCAATGTCACATACATTTTCTGGTCCGTAATACACTTAGCCAAACACTGAGTAAGGCTTTGCTGCAGCACACTGCCATTTTATCAGATGACTAAGTTTATAGAAGCTTTAACAAACCATTTGCTGCTGGACTAATTCTGCCCCCATTTAATTCAACGGGAGTTTCTTCACTGAAATCTGTGGGAGAATTATGGTAAATGCGTTAGAAACATCCCTTCATCCCTTCATTACTTTCTTTGTAATGTTTGGAGCCTCTCTCCATGCCTTCATATATCACTTACACCATTTGCCTAACAAGCAAGAAAGCAACTAGTTCCTAAGATTTTAAATGCTGTCTCCAGAAATGAGTTTAGATGAGCCCTCTGTTTTGCACTTTTTAAAAAATCAGTAGCTAATCAGGCTGGCTTAGACACAAGACTTCATCAGGGCCATATAAATGCTTAAATGCCCTACAGAAAAGACCTGGGAGACTTTTAGAAACACAGAATAATATGTAAGTTGGATCCTGGCTGGACGTGCAAGGCCAATATGTCATGGAGGCTTGGAGGTGCCCTCCAAACACTAAGCATAGTGAACTTCTGCTTAAATGAAATGCAGTCCTATTAACGGGAAGGGCCTGAAAGCAGCTCTTCCCAAGTTACTCTGCTGTGAGCTGGGATGCGTGGGCTTCTCAAGATGTTCAGTGTCACATTGCCAGAGAAACTTGAAGCTGGATTTGCTGTTTGGACAGGAAAAACAAAAACAAAAACTACATTGAATTCCTTTGACTCCTGGTGTGTTTTTTTTTAATCCTCTTGGAGACAAACAACACATATTCAACAGCCATAATGAAAACCTAACAACCTCCTGGTCTGTAAATCTTTCAGCCTTGTGACTTTTATAAGTATAGGTGGAAAAAGTACCCTTTTGAAATTTCTTACCTCAAATTCCCAGCCTGGAAAATTACTGTTCCTGGAAGGAGCCAAAAGCATCTGATGGAAAATTGCCTTTGGATCTCCTTTGCAAGTTGTTTGATGTGAACAGACGGTTAACAGGAAGAAGACAATATTGTCCTGATTCCTCTGCCTCCAGGTCTCTCTGAGAGCTTTAGGGATTTCAATACCTAAGACTGGTTTTCCTCAAAAATACTGTGACTTCTAGCCCCCCTCTTACGGAATGCCCCAGTGCACACTCCAGTATGCATAAAACTCCTTAATGTTCTTCCTGCTCTTAATCCTTGACTTTGAGAGAGTTTAAATGCCCCCTTGGAAGGGAGAGCTGGAAAAAAAAATAAAAATAAAATCTTAATTTGGCGAAGAAATGTAGCATTCCCAGCATTAGGAAGCGCAAATATACTGCTTTTCTGAAAACCTTGTGTAAAAGGAGTGGGGACAAGGGTGTGAGGAAGCCAAGGGGGTGAGAGGGCTGAACAAGGCAAGTGGGGACACGATACCTAAAATGAGTTCCTGCTGAACCATGATGTCAGTCTGTGTGTCACGAGGCCTCTTTGAACAGAATTTTAAGTGACAACATGTCTGAGTAATTTGTGTTTTTTCTTTCAAGAGGATAAGGAAACCCAGAAAAAAAACAACTGTTTCTGCCAGAAGTGGTTTATTTTCAGATTGTGAGGCCTGATGCCATTCTTGTTTATGTTGCTTTCGCATTCATGAAAAATACTTGTGCTGGCTATGATGTTGCTGATGATTTGCACCAGTGTCAAGCATCCTACCCAAAAGAGATTGAGAAGACTTAGGGGGGAGGAGCGGGTGGGAGCCCAGCGCCAAATGTGAATGTCCCCACGGACTTCAGATTTGAAGCTTAAAGCAATGTAAAGCATATGTCATATCCCTAGTTCTGTGAGCCAGTGACCTCAGAAACTTCAGTTTATACACCTTCACCCTTCGTTTGTTAAAAGGAAAAGGAAAAGATTGTCATGGTACATTAACATGAAGGCTGTGTGTGCAAGTGGCTCCAGGGAGATTTATAACCATGGAGCTTTCTTTACAAATAGCCCTTGAAATAGTGCTTTGGGAGGGGAGAAGTCAAATGTTCCTCTAGCACCAGATGGAAAACAAGCAGCTGAGATTTTTTTTCCCTTCTTTTTGTGTTCAAAGGAGAGTGAAGTTGGACTCCTCTGAGTTGGCTCACAGAGGCAGTGGTAATACTTACCACTGATACTAGTTTATTTCTATGCATTCCTGGAGGATCTGCTGGGGGCAGAGAGGGTATTGCCTCCTCCTCCTCTGCGAGGAACAACTTTTATTAAATGTTTCTGAGGGGGTGGCAGATCAGCTCAGAAAAACATGGTAAAGGGCATAAGTAGCAATGGAGAAACCTGTGCTGGTTTCAAGTGCTTTGCAGCAAAGGACATAATTCAGCCCAGCAGAGGCTGAATTTTACACGTATGCTGAAGCCCTGCCAGTGTGGCTGGCAGCAGAGCTTTTCAGCAGCTGCCTGGATATAAACATGTGCTAACAAAGCCCTTGTGCCCTAACTCCAGGGAGTGACTAACTCTGCCTCTTTCTGGACATGTGGACCCTATGCCTTTGCCAGCTGGTGCTCCCAGCGCTGTGGGGGACAGGAGCATGGGTATTGATCTCCTCCATGTGACATCTTTTGGTGGAGCCCAGCATCACCCTCCCTTTCCCCAGCAGCCCATCCTCCACAGTACCCACAGGACTCTGAGATTTGGTTTCTGGATGGACTGGGTGAGTTGGGTGCTTTGGAAATTGAAATTCAGGCTGGCAGCATTGCAGGACCAATCTGTAAGTGTTACATTCATGTGGCAAATAAGCCAAGTCTCAAATTCAGTGGCTTATTGTCTCATTTGGCTGTGAAGATCCCTAAACAAGGATCTCCACCTTCATGTGAAGCCTTTCTTCCTCCACTAACTGTTTGGTCCTGTCTCCCTGGTGGTCCCTCTGTGTAGCAATATCTCTGCTGCTTCCCCCATCTTCAGGTCAGCTTCTGGACCTCAATGCCTGCCTATGTCACTGGGGACAAGGGGGAGCTAGACACATTTGTAAGGATGCCATAACTCCCTCTTGTAAGTGCAAAATACCCTTCTTTGGTCGTGAGGGCTGCGCTGCCTTTCACTGCATAC
This sequence comes from Cygnus olor, assembly GCF_009769625.2. NCBI lineage: Eukaryota > Metazoa > Chordata > Aves > Anseriformes > Anatidae > Cygnus > Cygnus olor. The sequence goes on from NC_049198.1 coordinate 52,115,682, forward strand.
CCGACTCGTCCATATGGGGCCATAGCTGGTCTGGTGATGGCAATGCAAAGGGCTCAGCTTCCTAACATGTCCCACACTTCTTCCCTGCAGCGCCTCCAGCTTCTGGGACAAATTTTCCTCGTGCACAGTCTGTACCTCAAACAGGACCGAACAGCTTCTTGCCTTTGTTCTCTCGCCCTCCCCGTGTGGGGTGTAGCAGCCTAGGTTGGTTGTACAGGTCTGAACCTACTGCAGGAGTCCTGAGGAAGTGGTCAGTGAGACTGCAGTACCACAGCATCACGTTCCTGACTGCCTCAGCACCTTTGTCCAGCTTTTCAGCACATGAAAACACCTGTTGGCTACTCTGTGTATCTAAGGAATATGGAGAGAAAAGGCCAAAACAAGGTAAAGCAAGAGGATTTTCTGTACTTTTTAGGTCTGTGAATTAAAGAGTGCCCATCAAGAACCTGTTTCCTTTCTGGGATGACAGCTCCATGGTTGCATCCTGATTCATGCCATCAGGTCTGTGTGCTACGAGGTCCAACAGTTTGGAAATAGATCTGTTTTCACTCTTACTGTGGAGGCAAAACTCCTGCCACCAAACCCTATGAAGTGATTTTTGCAGAGGCTGGGAGGACCTTGTACCCTGGTGGGTATGCTTCTGTAGGGATTGATTGTCTTGAGGTTTGTCAATCTGAGAGTACCACACAGCATGTATATGCACTGGGTGTTTTCATCTCCTGCTCTGAGATCATAGGAAGGTGTGGAATCAGAGGCCTAAGACATCCCCTCCTATTCTAAATCCCTTTCTATTTCACTCTGATCTCATGTACCTGCACTCCCTTAAGTATTTTTTGTGTCTTCTTTATTAAATGATACATTTTCATCCAAAAGTCTGTGTATGTATGTCACACTCTGCTTTTTTTTTTTTTTTTTTTTTTTTTTTTTTTTTAAGGGCCTTAATTGTGCAGCTCTAGAAGTAACAACAGAAGAAAGGGGAAATTTCTGTAAAAGAGGTAAACCATTGCATCAGTTATACCTCATCTGCCTGCTCCAAAAATGTGTGGTATTTACTTAAACAGTAGTCCTTAAATGTGCAGTACTGGTTCTGAAGCCTGTGCTTTGGGGAGACTTTCCCAGTGCTTTCCTGTACCCATGACTGTTGTTTCGACATCCACTGCTCCTGTCCCAAGCACTGAACAATGTGAGACTATTGCCTAAGTGATACAGCCACAGAACTGCTTATCATCTGCGTATGACCACTGTGGGTAAGATGAAATGTCAAAAAAGACAAGAAGAAGCACTGAGCACTTCAGGACTCCATGTAAAATTTGAAGTGGTGGAGATGTGGCTGCTCATCACCCTCACCGGATATGTTCCACAGTTAAGGACTATTGACACTTCAGCAGTTCCTGTGGGACATCTCTGCAGTGAACTGGCCAGGTCTGATGGTAAGCAAGCAATCAAATGCTACTGAGTAAGAAAAGACAATGACTTGGTCTCTCCATACACTGTCAAAAGGAGATTACCCAACAGTTCTTTGAAAATGTTTAATATCTACGTGGTAATGTGAATCAAGGTGTGAGGGCTGAAGATCAGCTTCACTTCCATGAACTGATGGTGGCCTTTGGCTGCACCTGGTTGTGTCAGGAAAGGCAGGTTTGGCTTTGGGAGGTAGCTGTCTGAGATGGACATACTGCATGTTTGAAGGAGAAACACAAGATGAATCATTTCCCTCAATGCCACTTTGACTGCTTCAGTGGGGTCCAATGTTGCCTGGTTTTGACCCTTGAAAGCAGGGAAGGGCAAGAGTTGAATTTGTTGTTTTCTGAGTTTGCTGAGTGTGACATGTCAGGGAGGCCAACAGTCTGCCAGTCATAGGATCATAGAATGGTTTGGGTTGGAAGGGATCTCAAAGATCACCCAGTTCCAACCCCCTGCCATGGGCAGGGACACCTCCCACCAGACCAGGTTGCACAAGGCCCATCCAGTCTGGCCTTGAACACCTCCAGGGATGGGGCATCCACAGCTTCTCTGGGCAACCTGTGCCAGTGCCTCACCACCCTCAGTGTAAAGAATTTCTTATATCTAATCTAAACCTACATTGTTTTAGTTTAAAGCCATTACCCCTTGTCCTGTCACTACACCCCCTGACAAAGAGTCCCTCCCCAGCTTTCCCGTAGGCCCCCTTTAGGTACTGGGAGGCCGCTGTAAGGTCTGCCCAGAGACTTCTCTTCTCCAGGCTGAACAACCCCAACTCCCTCAGCCTGTCTTCATATGAGAGGTGCTCCAGTCCTCTGATCATCCTCATGGCCCTCCTCTGGACTTGTCCTAATACGTCCATGTCCTTCTTGTGCTGGGGGTCCCAGAGCAGAACGCAGTGCTCCAGGTGGGGTCTCACGAGAGCAGAGCAGAGGGGGACAATCACCTCCCCAGCCCTGCTGGCCACACCGCTTTTGATGCAGCCAGGATACAGCTGGCTTTCTGGGCTGCAAGCGCACAGTGCTGGCTCATGTAGAGCTTCTCATCAACCACCACTCCCAGGTCCTTCTCCTAAGGGCTGCTCTCAATCCATTCTCTGCCCAGCCTCTATTTGTGTTTGGGATTGCCCTGGCCCAGATACAGGGCATTGCACTTGGCTTTGTTGAACTTCATAAGCTTCACACAGTCAGGGAATGGAAACAGTGTAGGAAATACACTGCTTGAGGCATCTGAAACCATCACTGTCCCTGCTGCTAGTGGGGATTGCCGTTCCCTCCAACAGGCAAATAGTTTTGACAACTGTGATCATGAAGAACAATGTGAAAACTAGACTCATCCAGCCTTCATACCCAAAAACAAATAAAATGAATTACACCTCTATTCTTCTATCTGTTATTTTGGGCCCATCCTGTGATTTTCCATGAATCAGAACTGATGGTGCAGATATCAATGCTAAACAAGCGAGTTTAGTGCTTGCAATACTACTGCCTGGCTGGTGGTGTGTGTCGCCCCAGCTGCAGCCCTGAGTGCTGCTGCCTCTTGAGCCCACAGCCCCTTGGACGTGCTCTCCAGTGGGCTGGCTGATTCTCCCTGCTGCATGAAGAAACCAGTTTAGCAGCTGTGACTTTGATTTCAAATACAGCCTTCAGTGCTGGCAGTAGTCAAAGGTGCCTTTTGAAACGCTAAAACAAAGCTTCCCATGCTTCAGAAATGGCTTCAGGGATTTTCATTTCAAAGGAGCAACTTCCACAATGCATCCAACTGCAAAACCCAGCCATCCTCACTGAGCTCCACGTTGCTTTCCACAGGAGAATGCTGCTGCAGCTGACCAAGAGTAAGAGGAATAAATTTGTTTGCAGAGGATGGAGCGAGTTCTTTCTTTTTGCAACATCTGTGAATGATCAGCGTCAGGATTCTGTCTGATTGCTGGATAGCTAAAAACTCCAAGCTGAAACATCTGTGCATCAGATACGCATCGCTGCTGATCCATCTGCAAAACACATCAGATGGCAGTTGATTGACTTGCATCTGATTGGGCTGGGTGACCGACCAGCAGGAGAAGAAAAACTACATAGCAGAGTCAGAGCTGTTCCCCCTCATTCCTCCTTCTTTTTGGCTCTATATTTTTATTCCTCCATTCACGTTTTTGCAATTGTTTTTCTTACATGGTACAGTTGTGGTGCTGAATACGGATAGGAGAGTGCAAGCCCACATTTCAGAAAGGCAGGAACACAGCTGTTCCTAGCAAAAATAACTGCATCTGCATTACCATCACTAGGAGCATAAATTAAATATGTTACAAAATCTTCCAGACACTGATGTGGGATTTAGTAGGAACACTGGAGAGTTTTTTTGGTGTGTTTCTGTACTACAGATTTTTAAAGTTTGGGGTTTCTCCTCTAACTTTTCCTTTGGCATTTAAATCACATTGAATCAAACATAGTTTTGGTACCGGAATTAGTTGTTTGAGGATGAATTCATATCTTCTGTCTTGTTAATCCCTGTTTGTGTTTATGCAGATCACGCCTGCTCCCTGTGCTTCCTACTGCCCAGTTCCCTGGGTATATGCCGTTTGTTGCGGCCTCCATCAGTAATACCCTTGTCCTTCTGACTGCTCGCTTAGCGACCTCTGAAAGTGCAGGCACTCATGATGATGATGATGAAATAGATTCTTTCTGAATATGATGTGCAAGGTGGTAAGGCCTGGCTCATAACTTTTATAAACCTGTCATAGTAACCACAGTATTCCCACATACTGCAAAGTCAGCCTGGACCACATACTGGCAAAGTCAGCATACCTTTGCCCTTCCTTAGAGAAGGATTCAGCCATTTTCAATTTAGTAGGTCTCCTAACAGCACCTGAGAGTACAAAATAAAAATCTGTCTCTCTTGCTTATCTCTGTGCTGCTTCTGTATCACTGTGGGAATTGATATCTATGTGTTTCCATGAGGTCTTCAGGCAGATGTGATCACACAGGCATGGTATGGACAGCAGGCAGTAAGTTAGAAGGTGACAGATTTATACAGGCATCTTTCTGACTGTAGCTGCTCTTATCTGCCATATCTGGAGAACTAGCAACCAAATCCTCTGCTGAGGTCATGTCATGCTCTTGTTCCTTGTGCTGCTCTGAGAGCAATGGGAACGTAGTGTTTCTGCACAGGCAGTATTGGTAAGGCCCCAGTATTTCTGAGACAGAGGGAGATGAAGGCTTGCTTTAACACCCTGCTGGGACTCTGTGGCTATTATAGCTGAGAGAGGGGATCTGCCACACAGTTTAAAATCAGAACCATCACCCCTTTAATGATCTTTCTGCAACTCAAAGGTAGCTTGTTAGCACAGTATTTCAAGCTTCTCAGGATGACTGTGATGTCTAGGTAAGCACTTTGCAGACTGTCTTTGATTCCTGGTAGGAGCAGAGCAGTCATCCAGCAGCTGGCTGTCTTAGCAAATGATGCCTACTCCTTTTCTGTAGGCATCCCCTGTGTGAGCTTACAAATATCTTCAACAGAGGAAATCTTCCCATCTAAGGCAGTGGTTCAGGTTAATGTGCATGATCTGTTTAGTACAATCGTGTTAGCTGAAGGAAGAAGTAGCCTTTGGAGGAAAGATCTTCCTGCTTTAAAAACCATCAGCGAAGCACAAATGAGGAGAATAGCATGGCTCTCACCAAAGTGTACAAATACATTAAAGTAAGGTGCAAAGAGGATGCAGCCAGGCTGTTTTTAGCCATGCCCATTGCCAGGACAAGAGGCAGTGGGCACACACTGGAGCACAGGAGGTTCCCTCTGAACACAGGAAGCAATTCTGTGCTGTGTGGATGACTGAGCACTGGCACAGGTTGCCCAGGGAGGTGGTGCCATCTCCCTCCTTGGAGGTATTCAAAAACTTCCTGGACATGGTCCTGGTCAACCTGTTCTGGGTGTCCCTGCTTGGGCAGGAGGGTTGCACCAGATGACTTTCAAATGTCCCTTCCAACCTCAACTTTCTGTGATTCTGTAATGGTGAGTGAGGGCATTGCTTCAGACCTGTGTGATGTGGAGCATGATCCCCATCCAGGTCGTGGTATCAGAGTCTGTCAGCATAGTGGCATGTGGCAATGAAAAGCTTTAGACAAGATACTGTGTTAGTAGTGATGCTCACTCTTCTGCAGCTCCTTGCTGTTAGAAACATGGAAGCACATTAACCACATTTAACAGACAAGGAAAACTGAAGCACTGGAAAGGTGAAACTGCTGACCTGGAGTCACCTAGATCTAAGACAGCTTCCCAGGCCAATGCAGTAGGCAATGCCACCTTGTGCATGAGGTAGTTTTACAACACTCTCCTTGGGAATAAAGAGGAAATGTGTTTCAGCATTTTCTCCCAGAAAACAAAACAAACAAACAAACAAAAACACTCTGAGATATCTTCCTTTTGCTTCTACAGTTTATGCTTGGAGGCAGTTTGTCTAGTGCCTGACAAACTGTCGATTGCTAGAAGAAAGAGCAGCTCAGATCCAATATATCACCTAGAAGTAGAAGAGGAACACAACTGGAAATATTCACAAGTAATCAGCAGTAGTAACAACCTGTTACAATCTATTACACCTGAAACACAAGCAGAGATTTGTTCTGTTTTCTTTCAGAACTAAGTAATTCTGTGACACGAACAGCACGCAAAGCCAGTAAGAACGTTTTTCTTGTACAATGTGAGGGAAATGTGCTCCAGATGGTTGCACAGTCTGTTGGTAGCAAACAGTAATCCAGTGGACTGAATATATTTTAAAATGATGCCTTTAACTGATTGAAAGAATAAGTAATGACAATGTGTCCAGCAACTGCCTGGCTGGAAATAAAAAATGGAAGATAACAACAGCCTCAGAGATGGCTCTTACTGTGCTTCATTTGGGGGTAATTTTTGGAAGCTAAGCCCCAAGCACAGCCCTGATATTGAATGATTCATTCTCTAGGTATGCTGATGGGGCAGTTTTCCTATGCCTCTCTGGGTTAAATCCTACTCACTGTTTTGAACACGCAGCACAGGAAATGAAGAAGAGCGGTGTTACAACCAAGACAGTTTGCTGCTGGTGGAAGCCAGCCTTGGTTCTGTGACAGTTTTGGGGATCTTCACCACCACTAACAAGGTATTCTTGAAGAAGAACACAGACACTGAGAAGAACAGTGAAAAGCATCCAAAGACATGGAGTTTCTGAAGCTGACCCAAAGGTGAATTTTGCCTCAGAGCACCTGTTACATGAGACACAAATACCATTTTAGAGGGGTCTTCTCCTGTCTGCAGACATGGCAAATCTAATTTGAGCCATGGCCAGCCTAGCCTGTGCATAACCAGTTGCATAGCTAGGCCCTACATGAGATCCCATGTTCTCACTCTTGGTAGCTACGGACTGCCTTCAAGATAACCATGCCCCAGACTTAGCAGAGCCTTTATGGCTAAAAGAGATGTAAATGTGCACATGAGCAGCATGGTGACTTTGGCTGAATAAAGACCCTCTTAATACTCAGGTGACCACTACAGCATGGTTTCTGTGGGGGGTGACCTCTGTTATTCGTGCTTGTGGAGGTGTAGCCATGGTTTTTACAGATGAAGGAATTTTGTTGGTACTGTAGTAACCACCTAATGATTTTGCTGGGCACTGGGGGAATGCTGGGAAGACAATGGAAGACACAATGGTACAAGAGAGAGAGTTTGTCTTGCAACTTTTAACAACTAAAAGTCAATCTTCTTGTGTGAGCTAATGTGAGCCACTGGGATACTTTATACACAGTGCAGACAAGCAGACAGTGCCAGAAGATGATTCCTGTCATCCAAAGATTTCTTCCTGAAACAAGATCTTCTTCTCTGTCCTTGTCCTTGCTAAATTAAATGGGTGTTAACCTGCTCCAGTGAAAGCTATGTGAGCTCCAGTGAGCCTGGTACATCCTCTGCCTGCCTAGGTTGGCTTGAAGTACTGCTTCAATTAGGGAAGAGTTTTCTCTTGTAGGAGGGGGTTTCAGACAGTCTCCGGGGGTAAAATAAATGGGCTGACTTTGATGAGAGTGTATGTTCTCTGAATTGAGATGAGGGCTTTAAAAGACTCTTTGCTCAGTGGTGAACTCCAGTTTTAGTGAATGTGACCATACAAGTTGAGAGCAGCTCTGCAATGTGTCTCAGCTGAATGAAGGATCATTCAAGGCATTTAGAAATGCATAACCCTTGTCTTGGAAAAGTCATTGCAGAGCAGGAGGCGGTAGGCAGAGAAGATCAGCCTTCAAGAAGTTTGAAAACAGCAGTTTTCTTCAGTTCCTTTCGGAAGAAAAATCTCAGTAAAACTGGACACAAGAAAGGAGCCACCTGCCTTGCACTACTCCAGTGAGCAATGTGCCACTAACAGGTGAGTAAGTGCAGTTGCCATCAGCTTTGCAATAGCACTGGCCCTTCTTCTTGACAGGCAGAAGAGTGATGTGTCTTTAGGGGCAGGAACTAATTAGCTGACAAATGAGGCATAATGCAGAGAGAATATTGAATGTAGCAGTGGGAATTTCTGCATGAAGGAACTGAAGGGTGTTCAAGTCAGACTAAATGGATATACTTTTCTGGATTTATTCCTGTTTTATTTAAGCCAAGCGAAAATAGCATTCTAAGAATTGAGTTGCCCTTGTGTCTTTGTGTAATCAGTTTAAAAGGATATCTTAATGTAAGCTGAAGCTAGTCTGTTTGGGGGAAAGACTTCAATATAAAATTGGATCAGGCAGTAATTCAGCAACGTTGATTTCAGGTTCAATATTTGCAGGGAGAGGTGACCTCTTCTGTCACAACTGGTGACAACAGCTAGGGCAAACGGTCCTAGGCTTGGGTGTAGTGGGTTTATGTGGCAAGGTCTGGGTAGCAGGGGGCCATTGGGATGGCTTCTGTGTGAAGAATCCAGAAGCTGCCCCATGTTAGATAAGGGGCCCGCCACTGGCCAGAGCCAGGCCAATAAGCTATGTTGTTTGTGCTTCTGTGAGAGCACATTTAAGAAAGGGAAAAAAAAATGTCAGGCAACAGCTGCTGGGAGAGCGAGGATTGAGAAAGTATGGGAGAAGCAGCCCTGCAGCCCCCCAGGTGAGTGCAGCAGGAGGGCAGGAGGTGCTCCAGGCAGGCAGCAGCAGTTCCCCTGCGGCCTGTGCAGGGAGAGGCCCCTGGTGGAGCAGGCTGTCCCCCTGCAGCCCACGGGTCCCACACGGAGCAGATCTCCACGCTGCAGCCCCCCCGTGGAGGAGCCCCCGCTGGAGCAGGTGGATGTGGCCTGGAGGAGGCTGCGGCCCATGGAGAGCCCCCGCAGGAGCAGGCCCCGGGCCGGAGCTGCAGCCTGTGGACAGGAGCCCCCGCAGCAGGAGCAGGGGGTCTGGGGGGAGCTGCCGCCCACCCGTGGGGGACCCGTGCTGGAGCAGTTTGCTCCTGGGGGATGGATGGACCCCGTGGTACGGAGCCGTGTGGGAACAGGTCTTGAGGAGCTGCTGCCCGCGGGCAGCCCCCGCAGGCTCAGTTCGGGAAGGACGGCATCCCGTGGGAGGGACCCCGCGTGGAGCAGGGGCAGGGAGGGACCGAGAAGGAGTGGTGGAGCCGAAGTGCTGTAGACTGACCACAACCCCCATTCCCCCGTTCTCCTGCGCTGCTTGGGGGGAGGAGGTGGAAGAGGTCAGATGGGGGGAAGGCCTTTTTGCTTTCTTTCCTTTGTTTCTCACTTCTCTAGCTTGTTCGTAATAGGTAATAAGTTTTGCTATCTCCCTACTCTGAGTCTGTTTTGCCCATCATGATAATTGTTAAGCGATCTCTTAATTCTTATCTCAACCCTTGAGCCCTTTGCATTGTATTTTCTCCCCCTTCCCTTTTGAGGAGGGGGAAGGAGAGAGTGGCCGTGGTGGAGCTCGGCTGCCCACCCAAGTAAAACCACCACATTCAGTACACAGACTTTTGAACTAGTTATCTCAGTAAGGTGGCTTGTTTACTAGAACATAATAAGAAATTATTACAGATAGTTTCTGTATATTCCTGACTATTGGCTGTAACTAGAACATTCTGTCTCTTGCTGATATTTCAGTGAGTTTACTAAAGAAGCAGCTACTTATTGTATAAACAGAGACAGGTCTTGGATTCAATCATAAACCTCCAAGGAAACACTCCCATCCTCTCTCTCAAGCTGCCCAGTTTTGAGGGCAGGTTGTCTCCATTAGGTCTGTAAGGCACCTACCATAGGCAAGTCTTAGTCCTAGACTCCTGTTCTGCTTTCTCCAATAATGAATAGTATCATTTGTGACAGTGGTGACTGTTATAGATATATCAGCATTCTTGATTGCAGTGCTTTACCCTGGGGACACTTTGCCCTCAGTCGTCTTGGCTCTGTGACCCTGACCACCAAAGCAGAGTGCAGATGACAGAAGCAGGTCCACTAGTAGCATAGATCCTTCAGCACAATGCCGTATGGACACGGCTATGCAACCTGATCCCTGAATATGATGCAGTGTCGAGGCTTGCAGCCCTACCGTCCTTTGAACTGACTTGGTTATCTCAGCATGACATTACACTTAACAGTCTATTTATCCCTCTGTGCACCGGGGACCCTGAACCCCTGTGGCTTTCAAGGAAAATTGAACATTAGTGTGTCAAGCTGCATCCCTTAACTTTCCTGGAAACCCAGACCATAAAGATGTTATCCGATTTCTTCCATAGGGTGTGATCTGGTGATTAAAGCAAGGTGACAAATCCCAAAAGCTGTCTAGACTGTTGTGACACATGAAACAGGTTGCTTCAGCTTTTCACTATCTGCAAACAAGACCTTCTTTCAGGATTCAGAAAAGGTGTCTGAGGAAAGATGGGTGAAAACATGTCAGCCCTTCTGGAGAGCTGAGCCTACCCTAGGTGTGGAGGCACTGCTTTATGATTAGAAAACAAGGTGTAAATCCACATTAATTCTCCATTCCTACATTGCAAAGTTCCTCAAAGATGGCCAGAGGGAGCAGGCCCGTAAAGTCCTCTGGAGCCCAACAAGAAACTGGCCCCTGGGTAGGGACTGGGGATAGAGGAGGGCTCATTAAAGCTAGAAGAACTCGACCCATACATAGGGCAGGAAGTAACAAGTTATAATTGTGTCCTCTGGATCTGTGGGGAGAATCCCAGGAAGCATGGTATAAGTCCTCTCGTTTCCTCCTCTGGGGTTTTGCCAAGGATTAACATCCCTGTTTGCTTAGGAAAGGTCTCGTGGTGCCATTCATACCAGCGAGGGCCCATGTGCTGCCAGAAGCTCATGCAGATGAAGGAAACTTCTAAGCAACTGTCATGAATCAGCACTGGCCCACGCTCTGCAGGAAACACAAATAGTCAGCCCTCTAACCTCCATCGAGGGTGTCTCTGTAATTTATGGGGGCCCAGGAGCATGCTTCATGTGGAAGTGCAATCTCCTCCCTGCGTTTAGGGTTACAGCCTGCGAGCCATTTTTAGACCCAGTGGGGAGCTTGCTGTGCCAGCACAGGAAGAACAAGTCGTGGTGAAACAGAGCCCTGTGGTGGCTGCCACTACAGGCCACTAGCTGTGCCTGGTGTGCCAGCTGGGGGAGCTTCCTTGCAGGCTGTTTTTTAGCACAGGCTGGGAACCACTACCACTGAAGTAGCCCTTGTGATTCCAACATCACCACCTCAGAGATTGAATTCATCATGGGCACAGTTACCTTTTGCTATCCTGAGACACCTAGGAGACACCATCAAAAACAGAGTGGTGGTATCTTCCTGCTACATCCTAAGGCACTGGGCTCACCCTCATTCCCCACCAGATGCCTGCCCTTTAAACGACGGTGCTTTTTGAAAGTGACTTTCTTAGATGGAGATGTTGACTAATTTGTGAAAAAATGATGGATGCAACACACACTAAGGAAAGCCCTTTCAGTACAAAGCTATGCTCCAATGTCCACTATGGCTTAGTCAGTTTGCAGCTAAACCCTGCTGGTGAGCAGTCACGTCAGGGGGTCCCGCATGACCAGCATGGGACCAGAAGTGATTTTGCTGGGTTTGCAAGCCCTGCCAGGCCAGAGTTGGCATGCTGGCAGAATTGCCAGGCAGGATGAAGGAGCAAGAGGCTGGGAGAAAAAAGTCCTTATTAGCAGAGTAACCTGGGGGCATGCTAAGTGCAAACAGACAGAAAGCTTCTCCCTCGGCAGCTCAGTCCAGGAGAGAAGTTGTGCAGGCGATGCAAAGACAGAGAGGCAATGCAAAGACTGAAGGCAGAGAAGCAGCAAGGCTGCAGTGTGTGCAGCAATTAGGGGGGTTAAGAGGTGGCAAACACAGCCGTGTTCCGGCACCACAGGTTTTGTGACTTGCAGGAAAACTTTCATGCCCTGGTCCCAAAGTGCAATACAGGTATGTTGGTCTCATTCCCCCTTCCTTAGCAGGAACTGCAATTCTGCTACAGTGCACTTGCCTGGATTCTCATTTTTGTGGATGGCTTCCTACTTCAGCCTGCATATGGCTTTAAGAGAACCAACTTTGTGGAATCGGTAATGAAATTTTGATACAGACAATAGCCATCTCTTCCCAAAATCTTGCAGTCTTTGGAACACAATATCTGTTTGTTGATATTAAAACATTATCTGTCCATCTGGATGCTTCAGTTGCATGAATGTCACTCCATCTCATTGCTGTACCTGTCCAGAGACAGCCTGACACATCTAGATACTGATCATTCTTGCTTTGCCTCTATATTGTTTTGACAATGAAAAGAGATACAATCAGGAAGAGAACAGAGGAATTAAACATTCTCTTACAGGTTTTAAAAAGCTATCTGCAACTTTCCTACATGCTCTGTGCTGAAGAGTCTGGCATTTATAAATGGGACCATATAGGTCATATAGGACCAGAATAAAAACCTGGTATATTTCTTATTCCTGCTAATCAATTATGGCAAGATTGCTTCCCATGCTGCACTGTATTGGTTTCACCTGAGCATATGGCCCTCCTTCCTTTCTGTGCAGAGCTGTGAGAGCCAGCTTTCTGTGGCGCTGAATATTTGCTACCCCTCTGCATGCTTTGTGCAGACTCTATACCTTGCCCTGCTACCGGCCTGTGATGTTGGCAGCTACTGAGCAGAAGGACCCGGGGGTAGGTGGTTCATAATGTCTTCAAGATACTGGGCCACTCAGTGAAGTCTGAAGTCTGCTGAAATGGCCTGATTCTCATGATGATGCATAGGGGTGAAAATACCAGCCTGGGAAAAGTATGATCCTATCCTTTAGAAAGCACCCACAGAAATCACGATGCCATGTTCTGCTCAAGCTGTCTGTCTGTATCAGAAGAGGAGCAGGGGCAAAGAACATATCCCAAGTCTCCTTTTCTTCAAATGACTATTGGGCTCAGAGAAGGGAGACTGGAGTCAATGTGGAGTGCTCTTTTAAAGTCCCCCTCAGTATCTTGTGCGGATCTGGCTTGCACATGGGTATGTACTTAGGATGCAGTCCTGTGCAGTCTGAATCAGGAAAGTGACTCAGACCCTTTGTGTGCTGTTTCATGAAACCACATGAGATAAGCCTGTGGTTTGGCTCCTGTCACTGACAAAAGCCAACACTCAGTGGCACGGAGAGAACAAGGACTGTGTATGACAGGAGCAGCAGCTAGCTTGACTACTTCTCACTGAGGAGATGAGGACACCTGGGAAATTCAAGAAAGTCTTTTATTAAAACTTCTTGCATTATTTATATATGGGCATGTGTTCCTGCCTGGCTGAAAGAAGAGTTACATAAGACCCACAGGTCCTCCTGCTTCTGTTTCCTATGTCAAAATTGGGCTTTTCACACTAGGAAGTGTGTAAGCCTGTGGCTCATCCTAGCAAATGCCTCTGAAGTTTAAAAGAGGTGGTTTTCATTTGATATAGTTGCAGATAGCCGATAGTTGAAATAGTAACTAAATAGGAGTCCTGTCCACTGCTGCAAGGTGAAGAACCGGGGTGAAGTCGCTTTAGAGGAAGGGCCTAGGGGTCAGAATGGGCTTGCTTGCTAATGTTTTGGTACAGATGGCTTGGAACCGTTGCCTTCACATGATGAGGAGAGATCCTTGGGGAAGAAGTGTCTACCCATGAACTTCCCTCCTAAATGGTTTTACATGTATTCAGTGTTAGCCGCACAGAGCTATGGTGGCTCCAGCTTCCTTTGATTGCTGTGTTTTCGGTTTGTTTTCTGCACAACAACCTGTTTGGCTAGATCTCAGCCTCGAAGAGGAGATGTGGTTCAGATGTGGTACTGCCCATCTCCTTCAAATTAAGCATGCAATCAAGAACCCTCCTGACTGGAGCTTGTACATCTTCCTGTTACTTCAGTGTGTCTGGCAACTCATTCCCTAGAAAGACTTAACTTTAACACAGACACAACTTTAACTCAGGACGTAGGGGTCACTGAAGTACTGGACAGAGCTCTCAGTGAAGAGAGTGCAAATCGGGTCTAGACTAGTTAGCAGTTTACATTACATTACACAGCATACCCAGTAGAAATCATCACCCTACCTGATAAGGTTTGGAAACTGTTCTAGCTTCTCATGATTACCTGTTCTGAAAAAACTAGGTGCTATGTCTGAAGGGCAACTATTAGCACCCTCACCTTGAAGTGATATTTCAGCAAATAAATTCAGAATTAAAAGTTGCAAGCACTGTATGTCAAGCTACAGTTGTGCCATTTCCTGGAACAAGTAGAAAGTGTATATTGGCTCTTTTTCTTTCTTTCTTTCTTTCTTTTTTCTTTTTTATTTTTCCCCTCTGATGAGAAACTGAAGTAATTTTCCTCAATATTTAGTGGGGAGAAAGAAAATTCCCACTTGGCTGAAAGTAAAGCAAGTACTGACTTAAAGAAAATTACCAATGAAAATAAAGCTGGAATAGAAACTTAATTTCAGCTCTGCTGCACTGATGGGCTGTCATGAAAGAAGTATCTTTACAGTCGCACAGAGGATAATCACTGACAGGCTCATATCCAGCTATGTGGTCTCCTGAGAGAGCTCAAGGCTAAACCCAAATTGCTTGAAACATTTTCACCATGTTGTTTCCTTATTTTTCCTGGGACATTTTGCAGTATGTGAAGCAAGCCGTCTATGTAAATCTTTGCATTATCTGAGCTCCAAGTGTCTTGAGGCAGGGACAGTCATCTTCTGGGCATGTGTGTATAGCAAATAAGCTGGGAGGATCACCAGTAGCTTGCTGCCGTGCAAATCAATGGCCACGAGGAGGACATGTTCAGGTACTTCTCAGAAGTCAGGTCTGAGTGTTTTTGCACATACAGGGGAATTTCCTGATGCTACAAATTGCCTGAGCTGACAGCTGACCACCACCACTGCAAGAAAAATCCCAGCCTCACTGAAGTTGGTATCCTGAAGCTTCACTTCCATCATATCCCATGAGTCTGTTTCTGCCTTAGTAACAACAGGGAGATGTTCACTGCATATTTATCTGTTCGTACAAAAAAAAAAAAAAAAAAAAAAAAGCCACCTTAGTCAATGCTAAGATTACATTTTATAACAAGTTACAGCATTGCCTACACAGTGTCTTCAACCTGACAGCTTTGCTAACGTTTTTCAGAGCCAATTAGAAAACTAGGACAAAATAAGTGTTTTCACTCAGAAAACTCCTTCCTTCTTTGCAGAAATCTTTAATTACAGCTTTTTTTTTTTTTCCCTCTTCTTCCCCCCCAACCCCCCTCCCCCGCCCCCCCTCCGCTCCCCCCCTCCTTCCCGAAGACATCCTGGAAGAAATCACACTAATTCAGTGAATAAGCTGAATTCAACACATTTGTACCCATTTCAGATTTTCTTCAGTTATACCACAGACTAATTCTCCTGATATTCCCTGGAAGACATCAGACATCTACCTCTGTAAACAGAAGGTTTTACACATTGTGCATCCCTCCTGGGGGGATCAGACTTCCCAACTGCTTCCTGGATCGATGCCTATGTACACAGCACCAGGATCCACCTGGTGTTTCCAGGACTGATTGTTCCTGCATCTTTCCTTCTAGCCCAGAGAAGGGCTTGAGAAGGAAGTGGGATGAGAAGAGGGACTGCTGCATCCCCCCTTTCCATTGCCTAAGCAGCTGTTTTTCAGCCAGCAGGGCTGAGGGCTGTGCATGGGCTAGTGGTGGTGCTGTGGTTCTCAGAGGAAGAGCCAAATTAGCCGTTGGAAACCTGTGTTTCCCCTCCAACACTGCAGAGCCAGTTTTGGCACCTCGCTCACTGTCCAGGGTGTGATTTCACGATACAGCCGTGCTGAATGCAGAGGAGTGGGTGAGAGGCTAAGCCATGGACTGACCATGATGGGACGGACATGCCTTCTGTCGGAGAAAATCAGTTAAATTCACTCAGACCACTTGAGCTTTACCATGGAGCTGTACTCCTTTTCTGCTTCCTCAGCTGCAGTATTATGACTACGTGGACTAGTCACCATTTAAAATGCTCCATATACATAATACTTTCTATCTGCATAAGATATGGGTCCTTATTTACTGCATTTCATAAAATAATGCATCAATATTTATTTAGACAGTCATCTGTATTTTTTCCTCCTAAAATCATGAATTAATACCTGAATAATCCACTCCGTTTATGCTATCTTGTTAACACCTTATTCTTGCCTTCTGAACAGTTCACTTTATTCCCCCATTTTATGAGAGAAATGGGTTTATAAGCTGCCCTTTAACTCTTTCCAGACTGGCTTCAAATGATCCTCTGCTTTATTTCTGAAGTGCTGGGGCCTAGTGCAATTCAGAACCCCCTGTTCTGGTCATGTAGTTTTTCTTTGCCTCCTTTCAGTGCCCTGGAGATTTATTTTTGTTTAGCTTTCTCTCCCCATTCAAATTGAGATTGCTATTATTAAGGTGTGTTTAGAGAACAGAATTCCACTCTTTACTCTTTATTTTTGGCTTCTGGCTGACTATGCTTGATAATTACATGTAACCACTTCACTTTGTAATATATTCCCCATATTTCCCTTCCAGCTGACCTAACACTTTCATACAGTAACATACTACAAAGTTCACTAACCCTTTTTATCTTGAGGCATAATTGGGGCTCTGTGTTTCTGAATCTCTGAAGTCCACATCAATCCTTCTAAGCAAACTTCCTTTCAAATGCAGATAAAGTAGAGTACTTTTTCTCAACTCAATGAAGAAAGCTCCTTTGCCTTCTTTCTTATCTGCTTTATGATATCTGTTTCATAATTTTAAGTGGTGAGAAATCCTCATGTTATCTTCCATGGTATTTAAAATGTGCATTGAATTGAAAAGTAGTGTTTGATAGTGGGTGAATCAGCTGAACTGCCTGTTAACAGAATTGAATATATTCTGCCCCCCAAAAAATCTGTGCAAATTTCCTTTGTACTAGCTTATTTCACTCATGACCGGCTGTGTTTGGCTGTACGAGGTCGCTTTGTTTCACATTGCCAGTTAATATTAGATAGCAAAGACACATGCACAAGCTCTAGAGGTCTCTCAGAAGTGGTCATACTGTACGCAGGCTGTGCTGCATGCACAGATGGATGTGAGAGCTCTGGGCTGTACTCCTCTGAAGATGTGCTGGCAGGAACACCCACTCCAGGAGTCTCCCGCCTCTGATGTCCTGTTGGCCATCTCCATGTAACTGCTCCTATGGCTTGGGAAACTGATTAGATTAAACATCAGCTGTCTCCTCAAAATGACAAAAAGTAGCTAATTTTGTGTACAGCCCAGTCCACTACTTGGCCTCAGGTGTGCTGCAGCCAAGGGCTGCGATGCCAGTATGAGCAATTGCCTGTGCACGGCAGCTGCTTGAACCAGCACACCATTGTAAGAGAGGTGGTCACAGAGCCCCCTGGTTACCTTGATGGTACTGCCAAACCGACAACTGAGGTTGCGAGCTCTCCATGACCTTAAGGCCCCGATCCAGGAAAGCATGAAGGATATGCTTCAGTTTGCCTTTTCCGTGCAAAGTACAGAAGCATGTCCTTAACATTAATCACATGTTGAACTTCTGTTGAAATCATTTTGCAAGGGATGAGGACAAACCCAGCAACTCTACAAATGGATCTTTATTAAATAAAAATGCAGTTTTTATCTCTTAGGTCTCCGTTAATAGGTCTAGGATGTGGCTTTCTACTGAAATGTTTCAGTGAAAGTATAAATTACTTTGAAAGTCTCTGTGAAATATTCCCTTTGTCCTTCCTCTTTTGCTATTTTCCATCAGCAATTCACCACAAAGAATGCATTTCCCACCAATTTGAAAATACAGCCAAGCAGCATCTTAATCTGCATTGTCTGTATGCCTGCGAGCCATGTGTTTCAGAAAGTGTTGCTACTATTTTCCACTTTAGATCTGAAAGAAACTAAAAATAGCCAGACAGAAGGTACCTAATCAGCTTGGCAGCACATCTCTGTGCCATGGAAGATTTATTCTTATTCTTTGCAACTTGATCTGGGCACTTTAAGAATAAATGCTATCTAGCTTCCATGCCCAGAAATACATACAACCAAACATGGGTCTGGCTTATTGCATTCCAGGGCAGAAACATTTTGTTGCTGTGTTTTACACCTGTCTCCTAAGAGTTACAGTTGTTTGGAAAGGCTACCTGTCTGCTGGGCAAACTCATTGTTTGTACCCCCATTGATCGAATCAGGCATATTCTGAGAAGATGATGAAGAAAGATGTCATAAACTCAGTTCTTGCTATGATAGGTACAGATTTTTCTGCAGGGCTGGCAAATGGCACATAGTATTCTCCCTCCCTGTCAAAAACAACAACAACAACCAAACAAACAAAAAAAAAATTAAAAAAAAAAGAATTAAAATAGGTGTGGATTACAACTACCATATATTGCATAAATGCAATTTTCTTTTCCAGATAATGTTTTTTGTTCTAAATGGTTAGCATGACCTAATGAAAGAAGATGCATTTAATATATTATCAGTATCATTCTCCTCATCAAAGGCAGAAATACAGTAATGCACATAAAAGGCAAAACAATGAAGGATTTTGGCTCTTGCTACCTTCTTTGGGAGGAATTTGCTTTGTACTGCAAAACTGGGCTGTCAAGCAAAAGTTAAAACGGGCATCTTCACTCTCTTTGAGTTGGTGGGAAGTTTGCCATTGATCCTGAACCAGAATTTAACCCTAGGGACAGAGATTCAGATCTCTGGGATCGAAAAGGATGAGCTTGAAAGTAGGAATAGGATAAAGCTAAAGAAACAATGACTTCCTGAGTCTGCAAATAGCACGAAACAATTAGTCAGCAGTTTGCCCACTGCTTTGTGCATGGCATTTAATTAAAACAACTGGGGGTGGTGCAGGAGGGAAGAAGCACCGTACTTTATACGATACCTCCATACACCTTGGTGGGCAGTTTTCTAACTTTACAGACTTACTTGCAATAAGCCCTGAAAGTGCGAATAATTTTCCTATATGTGAATTATAGGTGCCATATTAAAATTGTCAGGAAGATCCTACCATAAATATTTTGAGAGGTGTGAAAGCTCACTATTATCATTCACACCTGACATGCACACACAAAGTTGGCAGATTCCAGATTCACTCAGTATTTTTAAGACTCGGATTAATAGCAACAGGGACTTTCCAGGGTTTTAAATACCAGTCTCTTCAGAATTTACGGGCAAACTTTACAAGTAGAGATGGCAATATGCGCATCAGTGTGGGCAAACTTTACAGGTAGAGGTGCCCTTCAGTGCATTTTTTATCACTAACAGACCAACCACACCGCTTGTGCAAAGCACACTGGGCACGGTTTTGCTAGATATCCCGAATCAGAAGATGGCACAGGCACCCCGAAACAAGAAAACGAGTCAGAGGCAATGCCAGGGTCAGTCTGAAGCCAGACGGACAATGAAGGGGGGCTTTGGGGAAGAACCCCAACACCCAGTAGTGTCTTCTCTTTTGGGGGAGCTGCAGGCAGGCGGGCAGGGCAGGGGGCAGGCAGGAGCAGGGCAGGGCCCGGAGGCAGGGGCCAGGCTGGGCAGGGCAGGGGCCGGGCAGGGGCCGGGGGCGCGGCGGGCAGCTCCGGGGCGGGACGGGGGGCGCAGCCGCCGCAGCCCCCCGGGGCCGGTCTGGGGCTGGAGCGGGGTCTCGCCGCGATGCGGGCGGCGGGGAGCGGGGGTAAGGGAGCCCCCCCCCCAGCACCGCGGCCCCACCGCCCGCCCCCGGTGCGGCTGTCCCCGCGCCCTCCCCTTCCTCCCCCCCCGCCCGGAACGGGACCCTTTAAGAGGAGGGGGCAGCGGCTGGAGGGTTTGGCCAGGGGACGGGGCCGCTCCTGCGAGGGCTCCGGGATTGGGTCGCCCGGGCAAAAGGAAGAAAAAAAAAAAAAAAAAAAAAAAGAGAAAAAAAAAAAAATAGAAAAAAAAAGCAGAAAGGGAATTAAAAAAATAAATAGGGGTGGAAGCAGGCGAAGAGGGCAGGAAAAAAAAAAAAAAAAGGAAAGCTGTCCCCCCAAACTGTGCCAACTCCGAGCGAGCAGGGATGGTGCACCCCGGCTGGGTCTGCTTGCTGCACAGCTCCCTCCTCCTGCTGGCCAGAGCGCGGCAGAGCCGCGGCGCCTGCCCGCTCGGCGGAAAGGTAACCGGGGGGGGGACCGGACCGGCCCCGAGGAGCCGCAGGGGGTGGCGCGGAGGTGGCGCGGGGGGGGCGCGGAGCCGCCGGGGCTGGGGGCGAGGGGCCGCCGGGGATCGGGGCGTCGCGGGGCTCTGAGGAGCGGCGTGATGGAGAGGGGCGCGTCGCTGCCTTTGCACCTGAATCCGCTCCCCATGCTTCGCTTTCCGCCCGTGGGGAGCCGCCCCGAGGCCCGACGGCCCGGTGGGAGAGAGGGAGATGCCGCGAGGAGCCCGAGCAGGACTTTTTTTTTTGCGTGATTTGCTGCCAGCTTCCCTCTCTGGGTAGCCTGTGTTGGGTGACTGCTTTCCCCTGAGCACGGTGGAGCAGGTTCAGACCAGCGAGTGACAGTGCCCTTTAAGCAGAAATGCAGTTATAAGTGGTGTTGGGTTTTGTTTGTGCTCCCAGTTGATGAACCTGACTGCTGTAACCAGCCCAGGTGGACAGAAAGCACAGCAGAGCATGATCTATGCTGCGAGTTAGGAGTGATGCTCTGGCCAGCGTGAGCCCTGCGTGTAGGGTGTCATTTCCACTGAAAATCAGGCACAGAGGGGAAAAAAAAAAAAAACAGTTTTCATAGATTCATAACTTCTCACTGAAGTTTCTGAACTGACAGCACATGAAATCACGTAGGAAAAGTCTTCCTGGACTCATTTTGCCTTAATGCATCTGTTAAAGTTGACAGAACATCCGTGCTCTCTGGTGGCATCTGCTTGGACCTGGAAGCAGCCTGACCAGCAGTGAGGGACGTGTATCTCACCACTTTTGTTCTCCTCCCTGGGCGGGGTGACCTGCACCAGCACAGCTGACACAGGGAACAAGAAGCCCTTAGAAGCGAGCGCAAAGCTGCTGCGCCACAGTGGGCTCAGTGCGGGATAGGTGCTGAGGGAGCGGTGAGAAGGCTTGGTAGCTACAAGGAAGGCAAGGGATGCTCGGTGACCTTTCTTCTGTCTCTCACTTGCTCACACTCCTGCATGAATCCCATTTCCCTCGCTGCCTCCATCTGATCATGCTGGTCTCCCTGCAGCCACCAAAGCTGAGATGCCTCCTCTGGTGACCCAAGAGTTAGGGCACAGTGACTCAAGTGTCTGTCAACCTACGTGTGCCTCACCAGAAGCATCTGCCTGAGCTTGGATTAGGCAGAGCCTGACCCGTGCCTTGGGGAGGATGCCTTGGCACCTTGTTTGTGCGTGGAACCACGCTGTCAACTGGTTTCGTAGGTGGCCAGCTGTGAAAGTCATGGCACAGATCAAGCCTCTGGAGCAGGTGCCCCCTTCCTCTTCAGGGCATGAAGTGTAACAGCTTGGGCTAGTGTGACTCTGCCGTGAGGAGCTGGAGGGAACAGGAAAAAAAAGGAAGAAACTGTGCAGAAAAAGTTGTAGTTACAGACGTGGCTAATTCGTTAATTTGGTAGGACAATGCATGGAGTTTTCCTTAGGAGCCAGTGGTGGGACCTGTGTCAGTTGCTGGCAAAACTGGAGGTGAAATATGTTAATGGCACCTCATTACCTGCTGGTTATTCTGTCATTAAAATGCGAGGCCACCTGTAGTTCTGGTATTGGCAGGCTGTTTCCTGGGGTCATTAGGAGAGCGGTGGTAACCATGTCACCTAGGAATGGCAGCATCTGCCTTATCTGCAGAGGTGTTAAACATGTCCTTAGAAGTGTTTATACCAACCCCTGAAAAGAAAAGTTCCTCTTTGCCCCTGCATTACCAAGGAAGGCTTTTCTTTTGCTTGTTTTTATCCAAATTCTTGATAGGAACTTCTGTGCATTTTCTTACCTCTCTAGATTACAGGGATGCCTTTCTTCTTCTTGTCAGTCACCTAAAGCTCCTATTGTGAAAGAAATATGTGCATCAGTGTCTGAAAGAGACAAATTGCTATTTTAAAGAGTGAGCATACAATTCTTTAGAGGCCTTTTCACCATCATTCCATATTATAATTAAAGCTGCAATCAATAATGAGCCCCATCATTCTTTCTTTCACAGAAAAAAAAAAAAAAAAGACTTTGAAAACAACCTAAAATAAAGTATGTTGGAATTCTTTGGGTTATATTGCAGTTACTAAGTAATGCAGTCTGGTGGTGCTTTCTTTTAGCTTAACGTTGGAGTGTATTGGTAAATTTAAAGCCAGAATCCAGAGATTTACAGCAGAATGCTTGTGGTTGTAGGTGGTTAATATTTTATGATGTGTTGCTTCTGATAAGGGGCCAGTTAATTTAAATGGCTGCTTCTCCCCCATATATTTACTTCAGTAGAGTAAGTGATGTCTGCTGTCAGTCCTCAACGTATTAGTTAAGAAGTTGTGTTTTATTTTTCATTTCTGGCAAGTGGAGACTGAATTCGTGTTCTGTGAATAGCTGTAGTCAGCGCAGTGTTTATCCATGGGTGAGTTCTGCTTACAGTCTTAGCTGAGTTTTAGAGTGTCGGCAATGTAAATGGGCAAAAGCTCAAGAGAACAACTGTTAAAAATGAGCCTAGCATTTCTGCATGCATTACTGTAGCTGCATGGGGCACTTTATGTGGTGAATAAAGACATGGTCTTTGCCTCAGTTAGGTATAAATGAACATGACAAGATACGACACCAGGACAGATAAGAAAGGAGAAAGCCATATAGGGAGGGCTATAGGGCTCTCTGCCTGGGTGAAATACTGCATGCCACATGCTCTGGCTTCTGTAGCAAGAAAAAAAAATTAAGAGCATATTGTGGATTGAGAAACAGGGCAATCTTGGGCTGATGTATGGAAGACATGGCTGTGGAGCAGAGTATGAGGGTTCAGGGTCCTGAAAGACACTGAAGCAGAAGAAAGCACCTATCTGCACAGTGTGTGATGTGCTTTGGGCTGAAAAAATTATAGTCAACATAAATGAGAGACAGAAGATAGAAGCCAGCAGAAATGATGTGCTTTGCTCAGTCATGTGGGCAGACCTTGGCCAGGTTTCCTGTGCCTGGAGTTCATATCCACTTCCTAACTCTTCGGACAGCAGCTGTCCTTCCCCTCAGAGCTTTCGCTCCTGGTATCTCCACAACATTTTCCTCTTGCAACTATTCATTAATATTAATTTTCATCACTCTGTTGCTCCTTTTCTAGATGTTCAGGGTGCTGTCACTAGATGCATTCTTTGTTCCTCCTGTTCTTCATAGAATTATTTTCTGGATGTTTACCATTATTTTATGGTCAGTACATCATCTGGCCCACTTTGAACTAGTTTCTCATAATAAAGGAGAAAATCCCTGTTTGGCATTACTCTTCCAGCAGGATTATTGCTGCGTTACCTGAAATGATTTGTGCTGTCTGACAAATGCAGTAGAATTTGCGTACCTGAAGGCCACAGGTTGCTTTCCCTGGTGGTCCTAGAAATGCTGCTGGAAAAGCAAGCTACTGGGAGTAATTACAGTGAACTGAATCTGAGTCTTGGTGCTTTTTTTCTTTTCTGAAATCTGAAAAGAGAAACATTCTGGAAAGATAAAGAAAATACCTCCCAGTCATAGCCTCTGCTCTATTGAAACAGATAGAAGGAAGGCAAGGAGTCACTGGAGTTCTCACGGCCACCCATGGACAATTGGCTTCCTGATTTGAGAGAGATGTTGGGATAGGAGCTACCATGCTGTGGGTTGAGCTACCACTCCATAGTATGTCACTTTACTCTCACATTCTTCACGCTTTCTTGTTCTTTCTTGGACCCTCCTTCAGCTGCTGGGGAACAAGCGCTTGATGTGCACCACATTTTTCCAGGGTTTCTGCAATGCCTGATGCTGTTGTCCTCTCACTTTGAGGAAGCGTTATCTATCTGTACATGCCCCCATCCATTCTCGGAGTGGGTGACTGTGCAGCCGTGGTGAGGTTGCTGCCATCTCATGGCAGGGGGTGGGTCCCATAGGTCTATGTGTCCCTTTGACAGTGTTATCTTAAGCAGCTCCTTTTCCTTCTCCCTCATTCCACTGCCACTTCATAGTGCTTCATGTGCTGTCAATCTCAAGAAACTGAGCTGGCTGGAGAAATGCCTTTTTCTTTCTCATTTGTTTTTTGTTTTGTTTTGGTTTTGTTCCAAGCAATTTGTGGCTCTGCTAGTTCCCTAACCAGTTCACAGTAAACTCCTGTTCCCCTGGGGAGATGAGGTACAGGAAGACACTATGCCATCGTACTGAGCAGCCAGAAATAACTTGATGTAGGACTCCTTAGCAGGCAGCTAAACTTAGGCATGGAGGATATATGCTATGGCAGAGAACATGTGCTATGCATTGTGCAATGTTACATCAAATCTTGGTGCAACAGCAAAATGAGAGACCTCATTCAGGACTGCCACTCTCTTCCTTATGCTGCTCCTCCAGTTCTTTGCTTGCTCCATGTTTTTGCTATAATGTGTAGTGCAATGCATACCACCCGTAAACTGGGGAGCAGAGACAGAAATATGCATGACAGTCTATATGTGAACCTGGCTTTTTTGTTAGTACACTACTGAAAGTGAAATTCCTGGAGCTGCCCAACCCAACTCTCCCTTCAGCCTCCAGGATACCACTTTCACAGCAGTTTATGCTGGTTTTAAAGCACCCCTTGCTGAGGTAAGAGTTGTGTAGAAGGATCCTGCTACAAAGGGAAATAGGGTTGTAGCACCTTTATCTACTGCACGTTCTTAGGGAAATGAGGTGAGAGAGAGGGGCTGCCAGTCACGGCACATGCTACGATGCTGAGCAAGCCTTGGCACTGCTCCTGTGCTATCTCACAGCCACCTAGAGCGTTGTTTAACAGCTCCCCTTTTACGGTCTTGGGGAGAGATTATGCCCTTGCCTTTCCCTTTC